>NC_079379.1:2065476-2369851 GCF_021018895.1 Seriola aureovittata
GTGAGGTTTTGATGGTCAGCTGGTTGCGTGGTGATGAACCACTGAACGACTCTCACTTCCAGGAAGAGTGTGTGTGTTGTGTGTGTGTTGCTAGTAGCAATGCTATCGCCTCTGACCACTGTTATGGCCCTGTTCTGTATTTACTCATATTTCTATGGTGTGTCATGTTACTATGGTTACAAGCATTCCTGGCCGGCCGCGCCCAATCATGGGTTTTTGATGACTCATTGCAGTGGCCAGTCACACACACACACACACACACACACACACACACACACACACACACAGGGGAACTCTCATCTTCCCCCTCCTCTGTTCCTTCACTGTGGTTCCTCTTAATCACACGATGCTCTTATGATCTGATTTGGAAACTGGCAACTGGCAAAGTGCAGTCATCAATTTTCTGAGTCGGCCATTTTAGATTTGTGATTTTTTTTTTTTTACTTTTTTTTTTAGAAAAAAATCAGTTCTGTTACTTTTTCACTGAGCAGCATTTAAACCTCTAAATGCTTTACATGCATGTGGTTCTGTCGACACTGCAGCTGCTTCATGCCAGAGTTTTCTCATATAAAGACTCAGTGGTTTTGCCACGTCATGGTGCGCAGCCCAGGGAGGGAGCGTCTACTAGCTGCTCATAGTATCAGCCATTTTAGCTCAGTTGCCCTCTGGACAGATCATGTTCCACTGCTTTTTTTGCAGCCCGAGTGGTTCGTGCAGTAGCTGCTGAAGCTTTCGTCCCGCTGGTTCTCCGCTGCCTTTTGCTTTGTCCGGTTGAGTTTATGACACGTCTTCCTCGTGCACGGAATAAAATCATCTCATTAGTGTTACAGATTAAATGAAATGTCGCAGTGTGTTGGTTTCAACAGAACAACACTCTGCAGGAAATTCACATTCAACATCTTGCTGAGTTTGCGGTCATGAAGGTGTGAGTCCAGGGAAAAGCCTGCGTGGCCTCGCCGCTCTGCTACAAAAGTTGTTATTTCAACACTGAGTCATGGTCAGAAAGGTTGCTCTATGGTTGAAGTTGAAAAGGCAAATTTAAATCAACATTTCAACGGTGGTTAGAATTTATACCCTGAAAAAGAATCAACATTGTATTTGTGTCATGTTTTCAACGTTGAAATACTAACGTTTAATCAATATTGACTCAATGTACTAACTACCAACTTTCCCGCCTAAATATTTTATATTAAACAAGGACTCAGGAACAACCATTTTAGGGGGGTGTGGAACACATGTATTTTACTTAAAGCACGTCTACCACAGTGATGCATTCAACCACTTTGGTTTTTGATGACAAAGAAAATTAAATAATTTTCATCTAATGAAAAAAACATCGAAAATCTGCGTTTGGAGGGAAACTGTGAAGACGAGGGAGAGTCGAGCTCTCAGAAAAAAACCCTACATTCATGTTCCAACTGCCAGATGCTTTCATCAGATCTCAGCAGCCTGTGGAGAAGGAGGTAAGTTCTAATCTTCCAACTAAGGACAATGCTAGATCAACTTATGGCTGCAAATTGTTAGACGGCTGATTAACTGGTTAACTTTGCAAAACTACCACCAATTTTTTTATATAAACCATAGCCATTGTCTTGCTGTCTTTACAGTTGTAAATGTTAAGCTAACTACTGCATTATGGTTGTATATGCTGCTCAAAAGTGCCAGCTAGCATCAGGCTAATGTTATCCATTAGCATGTCTGATAGGGTCTCATTTTCATTGGTGCCAGCAAAAGCCAAAACCATGTAATGTAAAGTTTAATATAGCCAAGACTTTTCTATGCTGAGAGGTTTGATAGGTCAGCAGCATTTGTTTTTAAAAGCAAACTCAAACTGCTTCTAGCTGGACAGAGCAGTTTGACTTAAAGGCCTTTAGTGAAACAGAATCCTTCAAAAACATTTTTAAAATCAGTTAAAGGGAAACTTTCTGTATCTTCCCAGGATCCCTCTTAACAGTATATTGGAGCTGTGTGCGGTTACCTCCTTTGAAACTGAAGGAAGTTTCGTGCCACTTGCGTCTGAGTTTGTCAGTGAAATTCACTTTAAGTAAAAATACGTGTTTCTTAATATTGTATTGTGAAGAGCTGCCTAAAGTGTCCTTGTTTTCCCTGCAGATCATTTTCATAGGGACTCAGACCAGCTGCACCTTAAGTCCCCCTCAAGCACCAACACCACCCCATACTTACACCTTTCCGAGCGCTGGCTGCACTCGGGAGGTATTTGGATGAACGTTTTAAGTCCTTTATTTTCTGAATAGAATTCACTCACTGTTTACTTTGCAAAACATACTGTGATATTATATTTTACCTTATATATTTGATTTTCAGTACAATTTGATAAATATTCTACGTCACACTTACTCATATTGTTAGTTACTCTTATGTAAAATTGAATTGATTTTGCTGTCATTCTTGGATATGTTTGAGGGTTTTTTTTATTTGCATGTTGAGAACAATTATGTCATAAAATGTATTAATAAATACATTTATTTTGAAAGATCTGGTTTCTGGTAGTTAATTATTCTAACGTTTTTTCAATGTTTCTAAATCAACTGAAATTCAATCATAGGCGCCTTCCAGATAATGGGTGAGTAAGGGTCGATTCAGTGTCATGATTGAAAATCTGATGTTGATTCAACGTAAAACATAACGAGCGCTTTCAATTCGGTTGGTCAGGCATCAACGTAGATTCAATATTACTGCCTGACATCATTTAAATATTGTTTCAATCTGAATTGGCTACCTGGGTGTTTACTCAGCAATCTACAGGAAACATTCTGAGTTCAACATCAAACTTCATTCCTTTGCTCACCAACATCTGTCTCCAGAGGTGGAAACATAAACACCAATGTTAACTCTTGTCTCTATCACGTCTTTTCTTCTACTGAGTTAGCATGCTAACCAGCTAGCCCCGGCCCGTGTCGTCACTTTCTGATTGCGCTCCGGGGAACTGGCGAGAAAAAACTAAACTTTTTATTTTTTATTTTTAAGTTACATCAGAAGATAATCACTCTGCTTTGGGAAAAATGTCGACTTGTGAATCAGTGACAGATTTTATATTTGAGTGAACATGAGGTGGACAGATGTAAGCACTGACTCCAGAGCAGAGAGAACAGATGGAAAACAGACATGAAGCATCTCCCTTTGATTCTTACATGTGCACGAGAATTGTCTTTTATTTCACTGCAGACACTTTACCCAACAGTTTATCAAGATGTTAAAAGTGTGAAAGTTCCAGATTAGTCAGAGAATGTATAACTAGGTGTGTGTGTGTGTGTGTGTGTGTGTGTGTGTATTGTTAAAGCAAATACTCTGCAGGATTTTTTCCCACTGGTTCGTTTCCAAACGTCAAAATGCAGAGTTGCATTTAACGATTTGGAATGCGAGCATGTAGCTTAAATTACTCTCTATAAAGTATCTGCTGGAACGCAGAGAGCACTTGATCTGCCAGCAGAGTTGAATGGGTTTGTTGTAGAGCAGCCACCATCACCTTGACTCGTCTACATTCTGTCGTCCTGCGCCACCTCCACCATGGCAATGAGCTTTCACCACAGCTTTAGGGAGCGACACAAGAAACAAGCTAGGTGTCATGGTTACTCACATTCACGTGGGGGGGCGCTCAGGGATAACTACGGGGGAGTTTTGTTCAGGTACAGATTGTTTCATTTCTCTCCATCTGTGGTTCGGTGGTAGCAACCAAACAAAAGTCTGTTGTTGCCGCTGTTCTGTTTGATTCAGAGCCACAGGACAGGTAATGGAGAGCACCTGGAGATAAAGTCTCTGCATCCAATCAACCAACTCAACACAGGCCTCAACGGTTTCAGACGAATCAACATATCACTGAATTCTTGCGCAGTTAGAGATCTGTTTGTTCTACCAAATGTGATTTCATCAGCAGTGCCATATATCATTTTCACATAATGCTTCAGTAGATCATCTCCGTTATCGTCGTGACAGGCTGTTAAAATACCAGGGAACTGGCAGCACATCGTTTGCCTGGTATGATCTCAATTTTTGTAATGTTACCATGCCCCAGAAGGGTGGGGTCGTCTCCGCCTGCAAAGTTCACAGTGCGGAGATGTCAGTCACAGAAAGGGACAGTAAGAGGACTTTTAAATACAACCTACAACACTGTGGGAAAGGCCGTATTAAACTGCAGTAATTATTTGCTAATAAGTTAAACCCTGCTGGAGTCCTTCCTCAGCTCGTCGCCTCCTCTGCTGAAACTGCCAGCAGTGTGTTGTGAAACATCGCTCCCAGTAGAGAAGGGAGAATCTGTTTCACATGAATTTTGTTGACAGACTGACAAACAAACAGGCCAAAGGTGATTTTCATTACGGGGATTATGACAGAACAGTGACACCACATGTTCCCCCATATTCACAAAACTTGAAGCGTCTCGTTTGTCTCATCACTTTTCCCCGTACTGTGTGATCTGCAGAGGGAGCTTGTATGGTGCGATGTATCCTGACGGTGAAGTTACGTGGGATGACGGTGAAACAGTGCAGCTCCACCATCTTATTTAAAGGCAAACGGAGAAAAATCTCCATCCCCTGCAAACATTTTCCAGACCTCCTGGCTGTATTTTTAGCTCCCGCTGGCAGCCGTCGGTATCCTGGACTCCATGTTGCTTTCCAGTGTCGATCAGTCTCCGAGGAGGTTGAGTAACAGAGACTTAAACACAGGCACAATTGTCTTCTCTTAAGGGAAAGAAATGACTTGATGGCTTTTCCATTGGTTGTGGATGTGGGCTGTGAGGGAAGAGCAGAGCTGATGGACTGTGTCGGTTCTCTCTCGGTGGCTGACCTTTCCCTCTGACACGCCTCCCAGCCTTTAGAAAGGAATAGTGACTTTGACGGTTTATTATTTTGGGCTCCTTCAGGAGTTCAACACAAAGACTGTTGTTCATTTCTACTCTAGAGTCACATGTTTAATGCCGTCAGTCGGCTGCTTTTGAAACTAAATGCTGAACACTTGCTGCTCCTGTTGTGTGTTGTGTTTTGTGTGGATGGCGGTTTCCCCCTCAGGCCTGTTGATGGCGGTTTGTGTGTCATCTCTGCCGCCTATCAGGATGAAATTCCTCTTTATCTGTCAGCCTTTCCTCCTGGATACACACACACACACACACACACACACACACACACACAGAGCACCAGTTGTACAACAACTCTCTCAGTAGCTACTGTTCCTCAGTTATCTGTTATAAATCCTTATGCTTTTACCAACTTGCTCTCCAACATGTCTCAGTAAAAAGATAACAATCAACCCAGGAGCAAAGCCTTCAGTTTGCATTTTCATCCACTGACATGCACGCCTGAAATAGAGACATTTATATTGTGTAAGTGTTGTTTTGTTTATACGTTACGTAGAAAAACATAAACACATATTATTCAATCTGACTGGACATAAGGAAGTCAAAATATTATTAATAAATCTAGCAACTCGCTAGATGCCATTTTTTAAAATAAGTATAATGTTCTATTTTAATATCAGTCATTTAAAAAACTGCCAAAAAAATATCCCACTCTCCAAATAATATACATTGTATTTTTTAGAAAATAGACAGAATTCTGCCGTTGGAGAGAGATTATTCCACTTTCTTACAATATTTACAATTTTTATTGTTATGATTATTTATTTATTTTACAATATTAGAATTTCTCAGTCTGACTTTTGTTTTGTAAATTTTGTGTTTTTTAAATCTCGAAACAAAACACAGGCGTTTAAGGCGCTAATAACATTTTAGTTCTCAAAAACTACTGAGATTGTTGACTTGTATCAGAGGGAGCTATAATGATCTCACTCTGTTAGTAAATGAATTCACTTGATTTAAGAAATAAGTCATTAATATGGACAATATTTGCTGTTAATGTAACATTTTTTTCAAACTGAAATATCGTTATGTACTGTAGCTATGTGCACATGACAGATGTGAAATCCAATAAGGTGTCAAGAGGTTGTTATGAAATCGAGTCCTATATGTCTTCCAGATGGTCGGGTCATCGCTCACTAGTGTCTCAGTGGGGTGTCTGGCTTCAGGCCCACTGACGGGGGTCACAGTGAGGGTCACGTTGTACACATCATATCAGGCATGTTATTTAAATATACACATCTTATTTGAGCAGATGTGTTGGGTTCTGCAGGTGCAGCAGCTGTTTTTATTGAATATTCATCATGAAGCTGGATCTGTGCACATTACTTCCTCGGTCGTGTACCATAGACAGGCAGGGTGTAGTGTCTGCATTA
This sequence comes from Seriola aureovittata, assembly GCF_021018895.1. Taxonomy (NCBI): domain Eukaryota; kingdom Metazoa; phylum Chordata; class Actinopteri; order Carangiformes; family Carangidae; genus Seriola; species Seriola aureovittata. Next base: position 2,071,720 of record NC_079379.1, read on the forward strand.
TTTCGTTGCCTATGTGATTCATTCTGTCGGTTATTATTAGAGTGTTTGGGTCTCACCGATCCCTCAACACCTGACGTAAAGATGAACTATTCTTCACCAGTAGAAACCTCTTTCCAGTGACCTAAAGGTTTTCATATCCTTACAGCAGGTGTTCCGTGTTATTACTGGTGTGCTCCAGTGAGTTGTAGTCTCAGTGTTTCCACTGATAGATGTACACATATTCTGAGGAGTTTAGGTGACCTATTTCTGTTTGGTGTCCGTATTGGAGGTCCCCAGTGATTGGATACCAGTGTTGAAAATATACTAAACAGATTTCATCCCTCTGTAACTAAATCAGTAGATATTAGTTAACTAATTATCTAACTAATTATTGGTGTCAGCGATATGAAGACCAGTAAAAATAAGAACTGGAACTACATTGTTTCCATAGTTCTTACTGGTTACATAAAGGGAACTTATATTTGCGAAAGAGCAATCTATAGGCTACATGTGTCGACAAGTGTGTATAATAACAATAATAATAATGATTATAAACTTTATTCATATAGTACTTTTTTATCAAAGTTACAAAAAAACACAAACACATCACAAATCATCTGAAAAAAAAAAAAAAACACATCAAACATTCATAAAAGCTTTCTGATGAAAGAATGTTTTAAGAAGAGATTTAAAAGACTCAAATGACTTAGTCTCTCACAGCAAAAGGCCCGGCCCCATTTAGTCACCAGCTGAGACCTGGAATAACCAGCAGTTGAGGATGCAAACGATCAAATGGATGCACGTTCCGGTTGACGAGGTGTTGGTGGGTTTGAAGCAGTGATGCCCAGCAGCCTCACAGGATACAAACCTCCCTCCACTCAGCTCCCACTGATCCTTTTGGTTTCTCTTCGCATCTCGTGTGCACACACCCCCTCCGACTCTCCTCCTTCCTTCCCCCTCGCCTCTCGTCCACACTGTTTCTCTTTCGACTGAGGACTGGGCAAAGGTAGGAGGGGTTGTGAGCATCACTGTTTCTACATGCTGACTCATGGTGACAATGGGTAGATAAATCCTTTATCCCAGGGAAGCAAAACCGATGCAGAGGGAAAGAGTTTTAACAATTTTTGTTTGTGAGATGTTACTGCATGAAAATACTTTGTGCTAAAGTGGCTGCAGTCAGAGATATTTAAAGAAGAAATTCCCAGAAAGGCCTGAAAGAAAACTAAAGGAGTCAACATGGTGGCTGGAATGGTGATGCCTTTGGCCGACCTGAGGGCGATCTATGAGCGACTCTTCAGAGATGGTGTCATTGTGGCCAAGAACGACAAGCGTCCTCAGTCCATGCACCCTGACGTCATGGCAGTGAGCAACCTCAAAGTGATTCGCGCCATGGCTTCTCTCAAATCTAAAGGATATAATGCCTGCAACCCTTCGACACGTTCGCCGCCCTGCGTCCTCTTCTGTTCAAGTCCAGACAGTGAAAGGCCCCGCGTCGTACATCACGAAACCCCGGGCTGGAAGAGGAAGCCAGGAAGACGTCATAGGCAGGCACATTTACCGCCACAAGAGAGTAGGAGAAGAGAGAGAACAATCTGAGAGGCCTCCAAAAAACTTCAGAGGTTCCTATCACTGTAACGCATCAGTTTGTCAGGACAGAGCCATTAGATACTAGCTACCACCTTGTTTAGACCCTGTTTCCTCTCCAGCGGTACCGAAGATCTCCAAAGACATGTCGGCTCCTACTGCCCCAGTGGAGGAAGTGCTGCAGGATTTAGTCAAGGTGACTGCTGCTCAACCCCCTGCAACTTCTCAAGATTGTGTCAAGATAGGTGAGGCTATGGTTAAGAAGCCTGCAGAAGAGTCTGTGGCGAGAGGAGGAACCTTGAATCGAGCCTTGGAGGTACTTGGAGAGGCCGTACCTGAGGATGAACCTGGTAAACGTGTGGTGGTGGATCAACAAACCTTCCCTATGGAAGAGCAACAGTGTGTTCTTGAGGAAGCTGATGTGGTGACTGAAGATCTTGTTGAGAAGTTTGAGATGATGAAGTTGCTGAATGTTGAGGTCTTTGGCCCCGTAACCAAATCTAAGACCCCTGAGTCGGATCCTGACCACGACTCACCGACCTCTACATCAACAGCCACAAACAAGTTCAGAGACCTGACAGAGGAAAGAGTGTTGGACTACGACTCTGCCGATGTTGATAATAATGAGAAAGTCATGGAGAAGACCATCTCTACAAGAGCTGACTCTCAGTTTGACGTCGCCTCAGAGACCTTATCCAGAGCAGACTCTGAGGCGGACTGTCTCGACCCTGTAGACCCTTCAGAATGTCCAGTTACTGCCCTGAAGACCTCTGTGCTTCAGGGAGACAGGGTCTTCCTCACAGAGGGTCCTGAGAAGGATCAGGAGACTCAGAGGGTCTGGTCTGACTTCCTAGAAGGTTTGTCTTAGTACTTCTTCCTTTTTCCTCTTTATCTGTTTCCTCCTCTTTCGACTAATCTGCAGTAGAGGCTCTCTGGGCGATTCTATGGGGGCTGCTTTTGCCAGGGAGGGAGGGGTATAATTTAATCTTCTAATGATACAAGCGATGGCCTTGTTGTTTTCCATACAGTCTAAATGACAGCCAGATGGCCAATTAGCTGTCATTTTACTGGATGCATGAAGAACTGTGCCAACCCGTGGCTGGCTCTCATGGCAAATTATGAATTTTAAGTTTTCTGAATATCACAAAGCAACTAAATGAGGCTGACTTACCAAAAAAAAAAAAAAACAGACAAATAAAACACCCTGGCAAATGAGAAAAGCTGATGTCTCTTTTCTGCCACTTTCTGTGCTCAAATCAGGAATCTGAGCTGCACAATTAGACCTCGCTGTCTTTGATGTTAATGTGGCCCGTGATCCTGTGAGTCTGCTGTGTTTCATCTTCACCGCCTCCTGGGAGATGTTTAGGGGCAAAATGAAACAGAGAGCTTTGACCTGCGAGTTCATTTATGATCATTAGTGTTTTAATGCTGATGTACACTAGCTCGCAAGTACAGATGTAGGCAGTTATACTTCGAGCAACCTTAATAACACAAGTTAGGTATTATAACATTTTGTAGGTATTTTGTAGATATGAGGCATTTTTACTACTAAGAATTAATGAGCTGGAACTTTCATGGCTTGTGCAGAATTAAACATGGCGGCCCCTGAGGAGCAAAAACATACAAATGAAAAAGCACAAACATTAAGGGAAAAATGCTCCAAATCTAGAGATGTATTTATTTATTAGTTTGTTTAATTAATAGAGACAATGCATGTTAATGAACATCAGTATAGGGTTGTAGCAAAAATGCTCATTTACATCCATGGTCCCTATCATTAGCAGCTATCATCCCAGCAGCTCGCAGTCTAGCAATGTCACCCTCGGGATCTTAGGCAGCCTCGTCCCAGCCGGCCCTTTGGAGATTGATTGGTACTGCTGGCCCTTTGTCTTTAGTGTTTCGATATCAGTTGAAAGGATGATATTTATTGCTGCACATTTGTCTGAGGATAAAGCTGAATACATAATAAATACTCCTACGGCTACTAATAAATATGCTGCCTCTTTGCACACTTAGGTTCTTACATATACAGATAAACAGTATCACCAGATTTCAATACAGATAAATGAAAATAAACAGAGGTCGTGCGGGCAGTAGTCAATTTCTCTTTATTTTTTCGTATGCATTACAAATCGGATAAAGTGTGTCTTTTTACTATAGTCACTGCTATACGTTCATAAACACTTCATTTTTTTTCTAAATTTTTAATGTAGAAAAAAAAAGTATCTGAGCCCATCATTCCCTCTTGCACTTCCACTGTTGGAATTCTTGTTGCATGTGTGTTTTTTTTCATGTATTTGTAATAATAATAATAATTGTAATAATAATAATGATAATAACAGACTTTATTTATTATTATTATTTTATTTGTATCATTCCTGGATTTAGAGTATGTTTCCCTTCATGTTTGTACTTTCTCCTGTGTATGTGAATTGTCATTAGTGGCCACTGTAGTTACATACAAGGACAAATTTGTAGCTATTTCGATCAAATTTGAGATTTCACTTCAGTCTATAAATCTGTGTTTGAATATGAATGACTGATGGAGGTAATTCTGCCCTCTGCTGGGGAAAAGTCATCTGCTCTAAATACTGTCCTGCCACCGTACAGCTCATCATTTACATGCACATCCTGCATGTTTGGATGAAGAATACGCAGTCGATATCTTCTCTTCACGTTACAGAACATGTACCATTGTCCACATAAACATTAATGAAGACTTACAGAGGACGTTAGCTCGATGAAGGTCAGTGCTTCTGCGTAAGCCACATGTTACACTGCCAGGCTTTACCTTAACTCGCAGTCTGCCCCAAAAACTTTCCATTGTCAGGGCTGATACATGACTAACCGGAGAATGGGAAATGTGAGTCCAATTAAGCCACGCTCAGCTTTTCCTGCCTGTGCCTCCACGAGAAGGGCGAAGCAGTCCAGATGAGAACATGTGGCAGTTGCCACCTTTCATCTGCCCTTCAGTGTTTTAGCCCAGCCTGCCATGAACATAAACCCCAACATTTAAAAAGACCTTACTGTATTTGAATGGAAAAGCAGCTCAGCAGCGCACAGACCTGCTAACCTGCTGTCTCGCAGTTCAGTACTATGGTCTCCATTTATTACATAGTGACAGAGTGACAAAGAGAAAACAACAGGAAAACCACTTTGAGCTGCGATGGAAGTGAATTATACTAGAGACTTCATGGAGGCTTTGATTCAACACGGCCAAGGTAGGACGCTTTGTTACTGGAACAGTTCTGTCTTCTTACCAAAAGGTGTCAGCACAGAAGTACTTTACAGAGCGAGTGGAGAGCTGGTGTGGAGGACCAGAGAGGGTGAGGCAGGTATGGGTGTGTCTCTCTCTCTGTCTGTGGATCAGATAACAGACCGGGACAGGCTCTTTGTGTCTGTGATAACGCTGCAACACAATGTCTGTGATGACCCTTAAAGTTATTTTACAAACAGACCCGCTCCGTGTCTGGTTTGCTCTGATCTCGCATGTACAGCACAAGTGTTTATTTAGAGAATGAGACTGAAGCAAATTATAGTTCATAACTTTACACTGAGGACCTTGAGTGAGACACCACCCACGCTGCCTGGCAGATCCTGGATCATGTTCCTGGGTGTTAAATCCAGGGGGGTGTGGGCAGTCAGGACGGCCCCTGACTGGCTGCTCCACGTCCGTCCGTCCCCGTCCCCCCCCCCCCCCCCCCCGCACAAGACAGTTATGGGTGAATGGTGAATGTCTGGCATCGCAGCGAAGTAAGAGGCCCGGGTCAGCTCAGGAGTGATGTACAGCTGCATAAATAACATGCCTTTAACACACGGACTGTGTGTTGCCTTGAATAGACACGACCGTCATTTTAGACACATCGTTACTGATCTTTGAGGCTGAAAGTCGGAATTATTTCATCATCAGTTAATCTACATAGTCTATACATTTAGAAAATGTCATAAAGAGTCTAAAAACAAGTTCCTAGTAGTGAAACTGTCAAACTGTTTGCATGTCTGATGAATTTGCAAACCCCCGACTATATTCAAATTACAGTTACATAAAACAGAAAGTGTGAATCCTTGTGTGTGAGAAGTTGGTACCAGTGAATTCTCTTTTCTATTTATTTTTATAAATGACTTAAATTGTGCACAATGTTTCGTCATTTAAGTAATTAATCCACTAAGTTTTTTATCACGGTTTGTCTCGAGTGTATCATAAATTGGCCAAAAAGAAGCTTAACATCCATCCAGCGCTGTGTGTGTATTAATATGACTAATAGCAGGGTTATTTTATAACAAGCAGAATGTCCCAGCTTTTATTGTTTTAGCTTTAAATCAAAGCCATTGTTGTGGCAGCCATACAATACGATCCACATCCTGTGGACACGGGGGGCACAACTGACTGTCTACAGCTTTTTTTTTTTTTTTTTTTTTTTTACAGCTTCCACAGTGAAGCCTTTGTTACGGTAGCTCGCTGGCAAAAATCACATTTTCCGCTCTTTGTTTAAATCCTGTAAGAAAAAGTGAATGTGTCCCTGGGAGTTTCTGCAGCCCTGCACATGGATTCCATCCAGTGGCGCTCGTCAGAAACCACCACGCATGAGATGCTGTTTCCACTGAGGAAAGCCTCACAAATTAAATCAAACTCGCAGAGCTGTCTAGTTTTTTTTTTACTCCCCAGCCGAGCCTCCGGTTCTCCTTTTTTTTTCTTCTTTTTTTTTCGTGCTTTTTCAGCAGCACGCCCCCCTGGTTTTGATCAGAACACAATGTCGTGAGGTCAGATTTGACTCCTTGGCAGTTCAGTATTTTTCTCTAAAAGTTGTGGAGACGCTGAGTGAAGATGGACTTATGCTGTTGTCTCTGCTCACGACCACGAGACGGTAGGTTTGAGTTCTCTACAGGAATGTGTGATTTTAGACTCTTCATCGGTTGGTGATGCTACAACAGGAATAAATGAAGTAGAGTTTAGATTCTTCGTTTTTTATCAGAGGACAGGGTCACTGCAGCTCCCAGCATCACTATAGTTAGAAGTTTGTAGATTAAAAACTTGTGACATTCCTTCCATGGTTTACCTGCCTGTTGCTCTGAGGGAAATCTTAATGACTGAAGCATTTGACTGAAATCTAACAGACTTTTTATTCATCAGACTGTGTCGTTTTGTGAAATTTAACTGCATTGGCTATGTGTGAGTGTGCGGAGCATGTACCACAATATGGGAGTCATTGAGCAAACACATACCATGTGAAGAGAGGGGGAGTGGGTCGACTCCTCCCATGAAGGAGTGGAGGAATGAGTTTATTGCAGACATCTGAATCTGAACTGCTCCACCGGTTTTATTCCCTCTGCTCCATCTTGAAACTAACGCTGAAACTCATTTGCAGTTTGAGCTGTCGGTTTTTAAGACGCTGATGTTTTCAAACTGGGATCATGTAAAGTTTCACCCAGGATGAACTGCCAACCATCATCCCTCCGTCACAATGAGCCTCTCTTCTTTGAATTCTCTTCTTCTTTGTGCTTTTGCTTCTGATTTCAACTGCTAGTGGCCAGTTGCAGAAAACACCTCGAGTTAAGATTTTCCTTAATGTTTCCTTAAGTCTTCTCCTTAAAATGTTTCTCTCCTTATCTCAGCCTTAAACTTCAGGAGTCACTTAGAATCACTAGTGCCAAAGGCAGCAAATCAACAGTTTCCATGGAAACAGTTCAATTTTATTGCTGTAAAATCTCTTTCATTGCTGTAAACTTTTCCCTGAGCAGGAAACCTTTTAAGAGATTTTGTGCAACACTGTTAAGTAACTCGAAGGAGAAATTAGCTGGAGGCAACTTAAGATTTTTTCATTCATTCAACTAAACTTTTATTTTTGACTCTGTCAAAGGCCTGAATGTTTCTAAGCTGACACTGAATTCAAAGGGTTGAGGTCTGTGCTGTAAGATCTATTTCTGCTTGTTTTGTGGAGCACGGTCGGCACGCAGCGTCACGTTGCCGTCAGTCCGTGATCGTGACCTGTGTCTCGGTGTTGGGTTTCCGCGTGACACTGTTTCTGCCGCTCGATGTCCTGACAACAGAGACGCTGTGTGTGATGCCGTTTTGCCCGCAGCGAGATGCTTCTGAAGTCTCGCCGGTGATGCAGACAGGTGTTAGGTGTGTGTTTCTACAGCCTCCGCAGCAGAGCGCTACACTGCGAGCTTACACTGAAAACAAAAGGCACGTTGCTTTAATCCTGAGGCGCAGGTGAAGCGCTCACAGAGGTATTCACTGATGGTCATATCGTGACAAGAAGCAGTTGTTAAAATAGGCTGATTGACGGGTTTGAACACGTTGAAATCACTGAGTTGTAAGTGGCATTGTCAGAGGGGGGGGGGGCTCCGTCCCGTTTGAGGAGAAAATTTCCCTCCAGGCGCTTCACTGTTTAAATGACAGGGCCTGTCCTGAGGAAACATGAGAAGCACTTTCTGATTTAAGGGTTAAAGAAAAGAAAAAAACCCAGTTGGTATTTTAGAGATTCAGAACCGGTTGGTGGTAAAACTGAATCCAGTTAAACTCGGTTTCTGGGAAGATTATAGGCGCTGGGAACGCTGGCCAAACGTAAGGAAGCAATTAGCAATGTGAAGTTACATAATGAGGAGGAATTGATAGTGAGTGGGTGACTTTTCTTTTATGAGGGGAAAAATAGAATGTGGAGGCATGGCTGCAGTATAAACATGTGGAGAAGGAGGGGGGGGGGGCGGGGCTTGGATAGTCTGTGACTTGCAAACCATAATGGAAAATAACTGCAAAGAAAATCCTATGGAGTGAGTGAGCTGGAAACTTTGAGTCTGGCTCAAAGTGGAATCGCACTCGCACTCAGTTGTGCCTCTTATCAAGGCTGACCTGAGTGAGTGTGTGTGTTTGTTTGTGTGTGTGCGCGCCTGCGTGTGTGTGTCACACACACAAAACAGCCTCATATATTATTAACTCCTGCAGACAGGCTGCAGCGAGCGAGCGAGGAGAGCGAGGAGAGCAGTCAGCTGTAGTCTCTCCTGTCGGACAGGAGCAGGAGGTCAGAGGAGCAGAGGGGACACTCATCTCTGATTTTAAAAATAAGCGCAACTTTATACAACAGAGGAGTGGATAGAGAAGAAAGAGAGGAACTGTTAAAGTACAGGGGCAAAGGGGGAGGGAGGGAGGGAGCGAGAGATTGGCCACTTGTGCGAGAGTCCTGAGTCACAGAGGAGAGAGGAGAGGGAGGGGTGAGCTCATTCGCTCTTCTCTCTCCTGTAAAAGTCACGGACAACTTGGCTGCAGCGCTGGTCTTTAAAATCCGGGATGGCAGCACACCCCTAGGCGCCCCCTCCCCCACTCCCCTCCTCCCTCCACTCCCCCTTCACCTTTAACCCCCACCAACACCACCACCACCACCACCTCCTCCCCTTCCCCAGCCCTCCCACCTGTTGTCAGCTCCCCGGGACTCTCCACTTTGTACCAGGCCCGATGCCGACAAGCCCCCCTGGAAATGTGTTCCCAACCCTGGTGGTTGTGGGACACATTGTTACCTTGATCGCGGTCTGGCAGTGGAGAATACGCAAGAAGCAAGGTAAGAACAGCTGGACCCGCCCCCCCCCCTACCTCCCCCTCTCTGAGAGGTGACGGGACTGTCTTTAGAAGAAAGGTAGATCAGAGGTTTTTCTCTCCGTCTGTCCTCGTCTGTCGTCTCTGCTCTCTCTCTCGGTCCTCTGTGTTTTTTTGTGGCGTACTCTCCTTCCTCTCTCTTCCTCACTCCCCCCTCGTTTTTTTTCCCTCACACGTCTCGGCTTCCTGTGTTGTGGAGATGTTGCAGTTAACCCTGTAAATGCTGACTGTAATCTGATGACGTCGGAGCTGATGTGTTCTGGTTTTGGCTTGGTCAGAGTTGCTGATGTGCAGACCTCAGCTCCAGCTCTGCTCCTCTGCTGAGGAGCTTTTTCCCCGAATAGTGACTTTTAAAAAAAAATGCTCCATCACTTTGTCCGATGTGTCGTTAGTGGTGTTGCTCTTTAAGTTATTCAGAGCATCTTGAGTTTCGGATGTTGATACTCCTGTTTTGTTAATGTGCTTGTTTGGCCGGTTTCTCCCTGGAATGTTTCCCCTCTTAAAACTGAAGCACATCCTCTTCACACAGCGACCATGTGCTGCCAGAGATAAAAGAATTACACTGTGATGAGGCTGAAGTTAACCTTCAGGCATCATCAGTTGCGTTCAGTGTCAGCAGACACACCCCACCGAGGGCCCATTTTTAATGTTGACACAGCTTGTCACAATGGCGGCTGTCAAACGCACCTCTGCAGGCGACACGCCCTCAGGTAAATTACAGTCTGACTGACTGACTAGTCTGCAGGTGCGGATAAAGGACAGGTTTTCTTCTGTCTCATGAGAAACCAGTTTAACCACCAGGCTCTGAAAGAGTCCAACAACTTCACTAGAGACAAGGAAACTGCCTGAAACAATGACACAGCCTTGAGCTACATTATACGCTGCATGGAGCGGAGCCAGGCTCTGCACTTTTACCTGATCACTCCCAGCAGTCTCGTCATAAAATCCCTTTCACAGGAAGACGAGGAGGACACGCCTCGAGTAGATAAGAGGAGTTTTCACAACAGTGACCTGCCTGAGGTTGGTATGGCAGGACGAGCAACTTTCACAGCAGCAGCAAGTCGTCAGACACAGAAGTGTTAATATGCAAATCAAAGAACAAAAGCAAAAACAACTTAGATTATATCATTCGCAGGTTCTAGCGCTCAACAGAGAGAGTCAGCAGACCTCTTCTTAATTATGCAAATTAGTTAAGAATCCGTCGAGGTGGTCTCTGTCCTAACAGAGACAGGGCCTTGCAGGTGCAAGTTAAATTTGAAGTCAATAGGACCCTTCATTATAGCTTCATCAGGCCAAATGAGACCATATTCATTGTGAAGTATTTGCTTTTAGCCCAGTTGCCGTGTCTCTGGCTCGTTCCAGCTCACTGCAAATTGTGCAAAGAGGCTTAAGTTGATCAACAGGCCACGCCCACTTTCAGGAATCAATATGGCACTTCAGATTTTGGTCAATACTTGAACAGTGTACCGAATTTAGCGAGATTCTGAGGTACGTCCATTTTTGGTATTCGTGGCGCCCCCCTATGGGCGGGGCTCAAAATACTTTCTTAGACCAAGTCGCAATCACTGCCTGAAGATATCTACGAGGTTTTATGACGATTGGACAAATGGTTAATGAGTTATGGCCAATATTCGCTAAGCCCCACCTTGTGCTAAGATATTATAATAATTACCGACAGATTTATCCAACTCGCCTCTATAACACGACATGTACATGTATCCTGTATCCTGTAAAGTCAGCTGACATACTGTCAGATGAAGGCTGGTGGCCCGGGAGAGTAGTTTGACTGGTAAATCGAGGGCAAACATTAAACTAGAGAGGTAGGCGACGTGCTATCTCTACCTTCTGTCAATATCCCAGCCATTTTGCATGTGAGGAAATCTGCATTCAGCTCTGAACCTGCAGCAGTGCAGACAGTGACTCTGCAGCCTGTACATCAGCAACGCTCATATTCCCTCTTCCCGGCATCTGTCTGAACTTTAATGGTGTATCTTTAACAGAGGGTGGTGGTGGGGGGGGGAGGAGTCATTGATCTCTGTCCTCCTGCACGTGTGGTCACTGTTTACATTACAGGCCCGGTGCTAATCAAACACCTGCAGCGCCGCACGCTGAATGTAAGGACACGACTTGTTGAGCAGCAAGGTGCCTTTGACACAGTGGGAAGGTGAAAGTAGGTAAAAGGGATTTTACCCAGTGCCAGGTTTAAAAAAAGCTCAGGGAGCGCCGCACGCATGTCGGCTGGCTCACGGTGGTAAACTTGACACTGGGGACGGTGGACTGCGTTTCCTGGTTACAGCCATAACAAACCGCAGGAGGAGGAGGAGGAGGAGGAGGCCTTTGGGTTTTCCTTCACGAGGCCTCACGCTGATCCTCGGGACATGGAGGGAATCTGAGCTCCGTGTGGGAGCGCAGATAATTAAAGAGTCATTATGTGTTTCTATAAACTATAGACCGTTAAGAGTTCTGTTACACGCTCCTGTTGACTTTGAACGCGTCGCGACGCCGCCCATTGCTGTGCTTCAATCTTATTCTTATTCTGACTTGAGATTTCCGTTAATGATTTAGTGTGAATCTCTCTGAAGACTGGAAAGATTAGAAACGTCTCAGCGCCGGCCTTGACTCTGAATATGTCTAATCCATTAAGGAAGCCGCACCCAAGCGTGCGGCAGTGTTCACCGACGACCCAGCAGACCGTCTCTGCTGAACCACATGCCACATACAACACGCTGCAGGATTGGGTTCAGATTTTTTGGCTGGTGTTGTGCAGCTGTGACTCACTTTCCTGTCTCCTTTCACTGTGGCGGTAATAAGAGACTGGAGGAGGGAGGACAGTTCTGCTCTGCTGCGACTGAACAGCCAAAAAAACATGTTGTCATTGAAGGACACGGTGTTGGAACAATGCACACCCACCATGTCCCGACATGCCCTTCACAACAACCAACGCCAACATAAAACACATTAGGGGTAAAGATTAGTAGTCATACAATTCATATAACCCCCACACACACACACACACACACACACACACACACCACCCCCAGTCAGTCAGGCTTGAGTTATTTTAAGATTAAAGACACATATTTAATTAGAGATTTAATCTTTGATCATTCATTCATTCATAATTGTTAATATTTCAGAAGCTAACGTCACTTCTCCTGCTCTTAAACACAGACCTTGGGTTTGCCGTAACATTTGAATGTAGTTGAATAACGCTGCTGTGACTCAGAGGATTATTCACATCTGATCTCATTCATCATTTGAATATAGTTGTTAAGGGACACAAACCTGTTCCTTTTTTTTTTAACTGACATCCGTAAAGAAGTGCAAACTACATTAAATCCGTAGGCTTGAACACACTGAATGTATTTTGACTCCCTCTTAACAAACCTTTAGATATAGTTCGCTGAATAGTTCATGAAGACCTTTAATGAAGAAACACGAGTTCATACTGTGCGTGTGCACAGATGCACACTGCAATATATGTATGTGATCTTTTATCTTGCTGGACTTTTGGGAATGTTTGTTCCACAACTGTACTAAACTGTATTTATGGACACAGAGGTTTGTGCTTTATCACTTCCTCCTGCTGAATGTGAGGAATTTGAGCAGAGAAAGAAAGAAAACAAGACTCCTCTGTCTGAGTTATTTATTAGCAGCAGCTGTTGTGGATGTGGAGGGAAAGTGATGAATTATCACCGCGGGAAACGCCGTGTCAGAGCTGCACTGTGTCCCTCTGTGAACAGTCAGTGTCCACGGAGAGACAACAGAAAGACGCGTCCGTCATCATCAGATATCAGTGGAGTTATCATGCCCTCAGAAGTTATTCTGCTCTGTATTAGGGCCCGTGGGGGGGTGGGGGGTAGGGTAGGGTGGAGTGGGGAGGGGGTGTTATGTAATTCTGGGAGAGGCACAGATATCACACATGTTAAAATAGAGACGGAGCGTGTAGCGTGTAGTGGGATGTCCCTCCGCGCGCTTTAATGGCACAAGTCGTCGTTACGCGCGACGCACGAAGGCGACAGCAGGAGGAGGATGGCGCACAGCTCTCCACTTCATCTCACTAAACAAAACAGAAGGGGGCTGGGCCTCTGTCAAAGTGTCTGCAATCTGATCCGACCCTCCGTGTGTGTGTGTGTGAGTGTGTGTGATTTCTCCTCCATGTGGTTCGGATAGAGGAGAGCGGAAAGTTTTGAGGGCTGTTTCCACACACGAGAGAAAAATACGCGAATCGGGGGGGCGTTTTCCCAGAAAGTCCCGGGACGCGGTGCGTTCACGCGCGGGGGCGAACACACACAGCGGGATGGCCGGAGCGGAGGAGACGATGCGCGCTGCCGTGCCGTCCTGGTACGGAGGCTCGGAGCGGGAACTCATATACCGAAGAACTAATTACATCCACGAAATGAGCTGCGGGGAGGTGGGCTCTCATCTGTACAGCCGCATGTGCTGCGCAGGTAGGTCCGCGCGCTCAGCCGCCGTCTCCATCTCTCAGCGGCTGTAACTGGAGGAGGCTCGGGTTGGGAGGGGCTGCTGATGGTGATGATATTAACCTTTTCTGTGCCTCCACCCACAACAGTACAGAGAGCCCCGAGGGTCAAAAGAGTCCAGGGGGTTTCTGAGCAAAGCTTTGTTCAACTTACTTACTTACTTACTTACTTACTTACTTGCTTTATTTATTTATTTATTCATTAGGGACAAAGCATGAAACTACTGTGTTGCACAAAGACTTTATAGCAGTACATGTTTTTACATGTATAATGGAATTATTTTTAATATAAAGGCCTATTTTAATGTTATTTAAAATTTATAAAGTATTTGATTATTAATTTATCAACTATTATTGCACTTTTGTAGAAGTTGACACAGAACAGAAGATATTGTATATGAGCATTATCACTGTTTACTGTCTCCTCTCCAGAGCAAATAGTATAATATAATATAGAGCTGAGACCATTCATCCATCAGCTGATTGACAGAAAGTTCATCAGTAAATTGTTTAAGTTGATTTTCTTGAAGTAAACGTTCTCCTGATTGAGCTTCTCAGATTTCAATATTTCTGTTTTCCTTATAATCCTTATAATCCTTATCATCCTAAACTGGATTTCTTCTTAGTGGCTGTCAACCCGGGATCTTTGAGCTGTTTTGTGAAGTTTTTTTTTTTTACCATTTTCTGAGGTTACGATGAGCCAAACGATGAATTTGTTCATTCAGAAAATAATTGGCAGATTAGTCAACAATAAAATGAGTCATTAGTCGTTGTATTGTAAACACTGTAGTTAGAGATCATGCAGGTGGATGCCTGAAGTAATTTTCACTGAGCACACCTGCTGACATGATCACTGTTGATGTTTGAATGCATCAAGCATCAATGGCAGAGTAAACGGTGTGTGTGAGGAAAGGCTCATCAAAGCGAACGTAAACATCACTTAATGTGTGTTTACTCTGGCGACGCCCCCTGATCACGTGACACATATCATCAGTCATTTCTCTCACGTCATGTAAACGTCTGTATTTCCTTTGACTTTGACTCTGAACTGCTGTGAGAAAAAATCTCCTCTCTCATTTTTCCTCCTGGAGTTAAAGTTCTCCTGAGGTTTAAGGGCCAAAAACTTCTTCTGGGAAAGCTACTGCGTGTGTGTTTTTGCTGCGTTGTCACGGCAACCACTCTCACAAATCATTCTTCCCACAATCAGTAGTGACGGCCTGTAAACATGAGTCAACACCGCCGGGGGCGCGGAGTGACCTTGGGCTTTTCCTTACAGTAGTCTGAGCCGCGATTCAAAGAGAAGAAGGCTGACAGCTCCTGGACAGACTTTAAAGAGGATTACAGTGGAGTGTATTCAGACTGGACTGGACCGGACTGCTGTAGTGCAGCGTCTCCACCAGTAGAGGGAGACAAACAGTCTTCAGCAATACGTTTTATGTTGTTATTAATTGGCCTCGGCTGTTGCATGTGGAGATCATAAAATCCAGCAATTATCCAGCCCCATACTTTCATAACTGCAGCATGTGTGGCTGATTCTGTGTTTTAGTACACATGCAGCCTGAAAGCGATGGAGGGACAACACAACTTTAAAAGTTGTTGCCTTTCGGGTTCATGGAGTTTATTTGTCCATCTGCATCTCCCATGTTTTTTTTTCTACACCTCTATTTGTTTTTAAAAGGAATAAATTCCACAGTTGTGATTACAGACAGCGCTCTGTCTTCTTCTGTGGTACTGCAGAGCTTTCCTCCTCCTTCCATTGCCAGCTTCAGTTTGGCTCCGTCCCATAATGCCCCGGGGCTTCCATTCCTCACCTTGGCAGCAGCTCCTCCCCCGAACCATCCAACCTTCATTCCATCACCCCTCCATCATAAACCCCATCAGGAGCTGCGAGCCAGATGAGACCCTGTGTCGGTTCACATTCCTGTCCTCAGCGGGACCGACGCCGCATGCTGTCACTTGCACAGACGAACAAGCAGACGGAGACTGTTGTTTCTGGGGGTCGGGGCGGTGTTATCGCAGAGAGGCGGCTCCCCCTGTCTGTGAGGAGGGTGGGCGCGCCCTCAGCAGGAATGCAGGGACTTGCACTCTTCTCACGGCAGAGCTGTCATTGTAAAACTCCTATCAGCTCTGACTGGCCGGCTTTATCACTGCATGTTATCAGTAACAGGGAAAAGAGAAATATCAACACAGCGCTGCTCTGAGTACCAACCAGTGTGTCCGATATATCAGCCGCTATCATTAACACACTGTAAAACTGGACAAATTGATCTTACTTACAGATTGCTAACGGATTGCCTTGAAAAAGCTACGTAAAAAATAACAATTAGTTTTAAGTCACGTTGACTTTATATCCACTTGATTATGTTTACTTCATTTCATGAAGTTGTCCCAACTTAAAAATGGCAACTAAAGTTAACTTGCTCTTATTAAGTGTAGGACGACTTTTTATAAACATTTTTAAGTAAAACACAATTAGTAACACAAAAGAGAAAGTGCTTTTACCTCTTTGTTACATTTTAACTGAGGGCTTCACCATATGCAAAAAAAAAAATATTATTTTTATTTATTATTTTGGCAGACATTGCGATTTCAGTTGGAATGATAATTTTTTCATTTATATATATATATATATATATATGACAATATGATTTTTGTTGGGTCTTGTACCAAATATGATTTGTAAGCTGGAGCGTCTCTGTAGCACCACAACACTTATGGTGCTAACAATGTACAATAATGTTGTGACACATTTTACCTTTATCAAAAAAAAGGCAGCCCATGTGATTTTGGCCATATTGCAATTTCCATAATATTTTGATTAATTGTGCAGCTCCATTTTAAACATTAAACATTAACTCAGATCAGATCAGAATACTTTATTGATCCCCAGGGTTCAGAAATAAGGTTACGTTACAATTGCTCCCTCAAGAATGGAAATGTAACAGCAAAGAATAGAGGATAAAAAATACGTTTATAAAGATAAAGATAAAATATGAAATATGAGTATATAAAAATATGATATATAAATTAAAAAAAGGAAATATGCAAAGAAATATACAATACAATACAACAATATATGGAGGAATTTCGCAGTTTAATATTGCACTTGTCTGAAACATTAGAATAACTGCACAGAGAATAGTAATGTCTGCAGAATGGGAACAAAGAGCTGAACAACACTGCAGCAGTTGGGGAAGGAAAACATGTCAGTAAACATCTGGACAAACCTCAGAATTGATGTTTTTTTGCTAGTTTTAGAGACACTAAAGAATCTTGTAAGGCTTTTTTATTTGAAATTTTCAGGTTTCTGTTTCAGTTGGTACTCGGTCTAACGACTGGTGTTGAGGTCTGGTGCAGGTTATAATATCAGCAGCTTCCATTTCTCAAGCCCTGACAAGCCACCTCCCTCTGCTGGCATCCAAAACATCTCTCCTTTACGGGCTTATGTGAGTATCTGCACGGAAAATTGATGCTCCCAAGGGTGAGAGGTGCTGCAGGTATTTAGGTGCTATGGGACCTGAGTGTGATAGAGTGGAGGTGCTACCAGTTTAGAGGTGAACATCTGAACCTCACTGCAGAAAAAGAAGCAATGCTGCGTTTTGTTTGAATCAGAGAGGATTTTTATAGATGTTTGAAAAGTTTTATTGGATGGAAGATAAAAGATGCAACAATCCCGCTTTTCTTTTTGCTCTCATGCACAGACACACACTGTTCTGTCAATCCACACACAGCCACAATAGCTGCTTTGTGTGTGAGAGGCTTTACTGCAGCAGTGTGGTTACTCTGTCAAGAGTCTCTCGAAAGTCCCTCTGCCTCTTTGTCTTTTTTTTTTTTTATTCCTGTGTGTCTGGAACTCATTCGACAGAAGCTCAAACACAAGACTGGAAATTCATCTAAGAGAAATAATCCAAACCAAATGCTTCACATAAAAGTCCAGTTGTTCTCATTAGAAACCTGAAAATGCTTCTATTCTTCCTGCTGCTGGACTCTCTCCTGTAGACAACCCCCCCCCACCCCTCCCCCCGCCCCGCCCCACCCCACCCCCCGCTGTCTCTCATGTACGGAAACAAACTCCTCGGTGCCAGCTTCTCTGTAATTGCGTCCCGATGCAGGAAGAGTTCATGCTCCAGGTTTTCTTGTGACTCTACCATGTGGAGAGATGAGCGAGGAGGTGGTTTCCCCTCGGCCGAGCTCCGCTGCCTCCTGTCAGGGTCTGCCAGGCTTTTCACTGAGGCTCATGTCCGGCCTCCGACCACACACTTACGACTTGCTCGCTCGTGCACGAGGAGTTCAGTCGGGGTGAACAAGCTCCAGTGAACCACTGCTATGCAGCGGGGGGGCCAGTTTCACCGGGATACCTCAGTAGTGTTGGTCCTTCATGTTAGTCACACTGGTTCACATTTCACAAAGACTGACTCATTTTAAGACAGAAATATTAGACACCTTACAGGACAAAGGTTACCATGGTAACAATCAATGACACCTGCGCTGACCAGTAACACCCCACAACAAAAGACAGGAAAACATGGCTCATCATTTGCGGGCTGCTGACATTGTTACGGAGAGAGCGAAGAGGAGGGGAAGAGTTTTTAGGCCAAATCATTCATCATCAAGAAAATCTTAATTTACCCCAGAATTCATTGTACCACAGACCAGCTTAAGATAGACCAGAACTAAACTGCTTTGTAGAGCAGATGTAGACTCAGTCTATCTGAAGTCTCTTTGTGGAACTGGCTTCTGGTCTAAATGAGGGCATGCCCCCTTTTCCTGGATTAGAGATCCGCACAGTCTGTTTGAAAATGCAGCGTCATGCAGCAGCTAGTTGGACACACAGAAGTGTTTTTGTGCTGTTTTTCCTACAGTCAGATTTAAGTCCTGTTAAAGTGTGTCTCAGTGGATCGGCGCAGAGGTCTGTTTGGCTCCGGCGGTCGATGAGGGTCTTTGGCGAGGTGTGGTCTGGTGGGTGGGGTCGTGGGGGTGTACATTACAGGGCCGGGCCAGGTCGGGGGAATCTTCCCTCTCTCCACAGACCACTGTGTGGTGAATGACAGCCTCTGACATCGCAGCCCGCAGGCAGGCATTTTGCAAGAGCTGGTGAAAAAAAAAAAAAAAAAAAAAAAAAAAGAAGAAAGAAATAGGAGCAGAGAATGTCAGAGACGCAAACAGAGAAAGGAAAAGAGGGAGTTAGACTGAAGAAACTGAATCAGAGGCTCAAACACTCCCACCTCACTGCAGGATACTTCACTGTGGAGCAGAGTTTCAGGCAATAAAGAGAAGTGGAGATAACAGCCACCCGCATAGGCTTGTGTTTGTGTTTTTGATCAGCGAGTTAACGCCACCATGGCGATGCAGCAGAGATTCAGAAACTATTCCTCTGACAGTGTGGGGAGTGACGGGGTCTTCACAGAGGACTCCTACTACCAGGGGATGCTGAGGGCCATGGATCACAGGAAAGGTAGAGTGGCTGTGGTGTGTGTCAGCGGCTCTGCTGTTTGTGTGTTTTCTTAAGCTGAATTCTTTGATTTGGAAAGTTGAGTTTGTTCAGGTTTTTTCTCTCGAGTCTTTAGTATTTTGCTCTGACTTGTGTATTTTTATGGAAAAACACACAAAGGAAATTTGATGTCTGAATTTGCAGAGTTTTTTCCGTGGTGGTCGCCCTCTGCCTCCCTTTTATCAAAGGGGCCACACCCCTTTATGTGTCACGGCTTTTCCTCTTTTTATTGGTCAACTGAGCAGACACCCATTTTGAGAAGAAAAACTTATGAAAGAGAAGAAATCTATTTCGCTCCTTGTGATCTGAATCTCTGCAGCACAGAGGACTCTGTCTGTTAAACCCACATGCAGAGTTTCTGTGATTCAGAACACTCTACACACAGTACTCTGTTGCACCAACCAGACCAGAGCTAAAACAACATTTTATTTTGAAAAGATTTCTTTTTTTTCCAGCTGATTTACAGGATTTACCTTTATCATGCAGCCAACCTGCAGCCAACACATAACGCTCTCTGTCAGGACACCTGACATCTCTCGCCTGATCTTAAAACTTTCTTTGACTCGGGGGATGAAGAGAAAACGTCCACGGCTCCGTCTGTGGCTCCAGGCTACAAAAACTCAGCCGAGCAAACACATTATTTGCAGCGGGGCTCGGCGGAGTTTGCTTTACTGTGTCGCGCTTTTCACCAGTTCGAGTTTAGGAATGTTAAGAGCAGCTTTCAGCCTCTTGTCCGACCTCGACTCCTCACATTGATTTCTGCAGCTGGAAAAACAGTTAACGTGTCAACAGACAAACCAAAAGCCAAGACACCAGTCCAGACTGGATGTAAAGTCATGTCATAGTAGAATTTCTTGGCTTTTGAGGTTTTTTTCCCACTTCTCTTTTTCGACCCTGAAACAGTCACAAATGTGTTTGTGACTCATCGATGTGATGCCACCCTGAAATTGGGCGTTGGCTCCGCGGGATGTCCTCTTCTTCTTTGGTTTCTCTGTTCCCCTTCCGTCCGATCACTTCTCCTACATGAGCTCTGATCTCACTTCTCATTCAGGACGTGAAACGAGCTCCTCACGCTGCCACTGTCTCGTCGGGCTGAAAACACTGAGTCACATTGAGTCCTAATCGACACCTGTGTGTCTGACAAGCCGCCTCATCAACCCGCCGAGGCTCACGGTGGAGAGGGGAAGGCGTGAGCTCTCCGCTGCACGCTTGATAAAATTGAGGGGAAAACATTACACAGCATACCTGAGTGCTACCTGCTGGTATGTGAGTCCTGTTTGGAATAATCAGACTCTGAAATCAAAACTAAAACAGCGTAAGTCCTACAAGACAGGACGTGTTCCTGCGGAGGTGCTAATCTGAGGGATGTCAGAGGTGATTTACCTGTCTCCTCTGACAGGTACAACACCTTTTTCTTTCTGTTTTGAAGGACATTATTTAAACCACAGGTTCCCACCTGAGTCATCTTCATCGTCTCTGGTCACATCACATGTTCATGTTCAGCACTCCGGCTTCTGGCTTTGACTCTGGGAAAACTACGTCTTTTTCTTTTTTGAATTTCCCTGTAGAGTCTCATCACATGTGGGACCAGGACTGTGGTTCTGGATGTTTAAACTCACTAAATACAAATTCTATTTACTGCCCTCGTCAGCGGTCAGAGGTCAGGACCCTTCTGAGGGGTCACAGAATAAATCTGAGGGGTTGTGGGATAAACACAGACAGAGGAACAGAAGAAATCTATTTGTGAAATGATGTTTATTTTAAGTTTTTTTTTTTTCCTTTGGACTGTAAGATGATTTTACAGCTTCTGGCCTCTTAGAAATATTCGAATAAATCAATATGAGAAGTAAAGGTTACCCTGTGGCACAACTGTTCACAACTGGTTCACAACAACTCCGCAGTCTGTCACATGGACGGAAACAGACTTTCCTTCTATTGAAGGAGCCACAGATCAAAAATGTTGTTAATCATTGTTCTGCACTAAAACACCTTCATGGCAGCCACTGATTTCCTGTTAATTCAACCTTGTGAACAAAATAAATTAGCAGAGACTCGAAACTTACACTTACGAGACAGGTGATCGCTCTCTGTCAAAACCCGAATCTATTTTTTTGAAAGCCTTTTCTACGAGCATCACTGAACGCAACACCCAATGTTATCTTCAGATCAAACCAGAGGGTGGAGAGAGTCAGACAACTATAAAATAGGAAAATGTTTAGCAGTAATTTAAAGTATAAACAATTTAATAATAATAATAATAATAATAATGATAATAATAATAATAATCTCTTTATACAGCATTTTCCAGAGACTACATTACAAAGTGCTTGACAAAGACAGAAAAAAAGAATCAATAAAATCAATAGATTTCAAAGAGAAATAAAACAGTTCAAGAGAAAGTAAAACTCTGATCTAAGTGTGTTTTAAGAAGAGTCTTAGAGGAGGTCACAGACTCAGCTGACTCCATGTCCTTTGGAGTTCAAAGGGTTAAAACACACAATGAATTAAACTGAGCATCTGTTTTATTTTTGTGTTTCCACAGACGAACGGGACCGAGTCCAGAAAAAGACCTTCACAAAATGGGTCAACAAGCACCTGATGAAGGTAAGAGCCCGCTTCACCTACACTCACTGATGCAAACACTCGTTGTGTACATTTGGCTAAATTTGAAAACTCTGACAAGTTAATAAAATGTTGACCTCAGTTCATTTTGGGTCATATTTCTAAATAAGACTCCAGACGTCCTTAAACGACCCTGAAGGTTTCTTCTGTTTCACCTGGTTGTAATATCTGAAATGACACAAAATGATACTGAAGTGTCTGATGTGAGTCACTGCTGGGAAACATTACCTGAAAGCAGCAGCAGATAAACTGGAAACAGAAGACAACATCAGATCTAGATTCTCCTCATCTCTCTCACTTCACAAATCACTTCTCTGCACATTAACATGCTGTCTGTGTGAACTGTACTGCGTGTGTGTGTGTGTGTGTGTGTGTGTGTGTGAGTGAGTCACAAACACCTGGCCTCGCTTTAACAGCGGTATCATGGGCCGGGCTCGGTCAGGGTTCACATCTGGGCTCCAGACTGTCAGGGCGGCTCTACGGGGGAACAGGAAGCTGCGGGACTGAATGTGGGGCCACGAGTCCTGAATATGTCTGACCCATGAGCCTGACCCATGAAAACAGGGCTGCAGCTACAGTAACAGTTATTTTCATTATCAACTAATTCGCCCTGGAACACAGAAATTTTATAGACAAGAATTTTGGTAATTTATGCATTAAGCGATTTATTTTCAATTAAGTGATTTATTAAGAAAAAACCCCGAAACATTAATTATTTTCAGCTTCTCAAACGTGAGAATAATATCCTGCTTTTTAGTTTTTTTAATCATAATAAATTGAAAAGTTATATATAATTATATATGACAATAAAACAGTAAATCCTCAGATTTAAGAAGCTGGAACTAGAGATTTTTTATAATATATTTTCACATTTTTATTGTTAATATTTTATAGTTGAATTGTTCTATCCATCTGACTTTTTTCTTCTTACTATTTTTATTGTCATGCACCAAAAAACCAAAACCAATTCCTTTATATGTGAAAACCTACGTGGGAACAAACATGATTCTGATTCTGATCCTGAATGTTTGTGACTAGAAAATGACTGAAATCAATCATCAAAATATTGTCAATTAATTTTCTGTCAATTAATCAGCTGATAGTTGCAGTTCTGGCTGTTTATTAAATATTTCCTGGAGTCAAAAAGCAGAATCATGCTCATAAACAATTAAAATCTTCCTTGGTAATCGTTTAATGAAGGATCTGGTGGCACAGACACAAAGGGTAGAGCTTGACACTTTATTTTGAAGGTATCATATAATGTAATTCTATGGCAACAAGAAAATAAGGCTCATTTTGTGTTTTGTGAATCATTAGGATACATTATGTTTGAAGTAATCATCACAACAGACTAAATCACACCACATATTTTCCGAGAATGTTTTTAGAAAGCATTAAAGAAACTGAAGCTGGAGACTGATTTCTGATTTTACGTGTGTGTGTCGGCTGCTGCTCAGAGTCACGTTCAGGATGATGAATCCTTGTTTTCACACCGATGAGAACTGATGTGTGTTAAACCGCGAGGAATGTCTGACATCCTCCACGCGCGTCCTGTGACGCGGCGTTTTGTCCGAGACCACTCGGCCTTTGTCGTCGGCCCCTGTTTCTTTGTCGGGAAAAATCCCTCAGATTCGGGTCCAGAGGATCTGAGCTGGGGCGGCGGTCTGACCGGCCCCGAGGCGTTCCGGACTCATGGTCACAGCAGAGTCATGGGATTAAACTACGAGGCCAAGAATGCTTCATTCTCATGGGCAGCTGCGGAAAACACATTATTTTGACATTATCCTGTGTTTTATTTAAACTTTATTAATCCCACTGCAAACAAGATCAAATCAAATGCTGGAAAAAAAAAAGAAAATGAGCAACTGTTTGTCTGATGTAAAATCAAACCAACGTCTGCATGTTTGCCCTCTTGTCTTCTGTCCCTGCAGTTTTATATTTTCTCACATCAAACTGTTTCTTCTTTCCATCCTTCATCCTTCATCCTTCATCCTGTCCTCCTCATCCTTTCCCGTCAGCACTGGAAGGGAGAGGTAGGTGCTGTCTGTGAGCAGAGTGCTGAGTGGACACATTCTTTTCTGCTGCATGTCTCTGTTTTTGTTTTGTTTTTTTTACCTGAGCTCTTTTGCTGATGACCTCTGACCTTTTCTTTTCCCCCTCATTTTAACAGTTGGACTGTTTTCTAACTGCTAGTTTGTACATGTTCTGTAGCTTCTGATTCACAGCAGCTGGAAACCAAATATTACAGATGTAGTAAGGTTTATGACACAGTGAGGAGCGTGTTTAAAGTTTAGAGGGAGTTTCAGGAGGGATTAGCATCTTCTTTCAACTTAATTTGTAGTTTTGGTTCTTAATTGTTTCAGTTCTGAAATAATATTTAACAGACACAGAAACATCAAGAAATAGGGCTGAACGATGTGCAAAAAAAATTCAACTGCGATTGTTTTGGCAGATGTTAGAACTGTGGTATTAGTGATGATTTTTCATTTTTTAATTTCATTTTCACTGAATTTAATTCAATTTTAATTATCATAATGTATTTTCTGTTGGTCTTGTACCAAATAAAAAAAAAAATTTATATATATATATATATATATATATATATATAAATATTCATAGACAGGACCGTCTCTGTAGCCCCACACAGCTTCATTCGTGGTGTGTTGTGACACATTTCACCTGCTATTTGGATATTGCACTTGGCTGCACATGTTGATTCATTGTTCAGCTCTATCAACAAGACAATGAAAGTGGCTGATTAGATGAATTTGCAAACAAATCACAGATTTTACCAAAAGTATTCGGAAGAGAAGATTCAGGTTTATGTTAAAATGATCAGATTTTGCGCTACTACTTCCTTCTTCCAATTATTGAGGGATTGAAGCCGACGTGTTCGGATGCTCACTGACATTTTCACCTCTGAACAAGTGCCTTAGATAATCCAGTTAACCCGATCATCTAACCGCTCCCTGCTGTTGTTAACCTGCTGTGTCACTGAAACCAAACAGGAACAGGAACCACGGCCAAAACTCTGAGAAAAAAGAATCCGGCTTTGTTTACTTTCTTTCCCTTTTGCGTTATTTTTCTTTTATTACATCAAATGTGATTGTACCTCGTGTGAAATTCCTTCCTGTCATTGTTGAGATCGGCAGCTGTTTGTATTGTGTGTGACTCAACTCTCACACACTGACACCAGACTGAATGAAAAAGGTTCATTAAAATAAAACAGAAAAAGTGCTAACTTGTGTCCTCTGCTCTGCGTTCAGGCGCAGAGACACATCACCGACCTGTACGAGGACCTCAGAGATGGACACAACCTCATCTCCCTGCTGGAGGTGCTCTCCGGAGAGACGCTGGTGAGCCTTACTTGACCTTTGACCTTCAGATGTTGGGATATATCTGCTTCTGCCATAATCCCCTGTCCTGTCCACCCCTCTCTTCTTGTCCCTGCTGTCCTGTCCTACTGGTTTTATTTGCTGTGTCTCTCCATTGTAACTCAAAGTGTCTTAAATGTTGATGAGTCAGATATAATCCTGAGGGGCTCCTCGTCTTCACTCCTGCATGAGTTGAATTAATCCAGAGATTCTCGGACATTTCAGAACATGCTGAGGTTCTGCGCTCTCCACTCTTTTTTACTTTCTTTACCTTAGCACTGGTCTTTTGGGAACACACCTTCTGGTGATGTAGCCTTAAAACACTAATTTTCATTCTTTGCTTCCATCTCGTAACCTTTCTGCACTGACTTGTTTGACCCCTGGTTTTTCCTTTATCTAATTCCTGTTTGCTGACCTTTGCCCTGACCTTTCCCCCCTCTGCCTCTGCCTTCCTCTCGTGCGATGCTCTTGCCTTGGTAGCCGAGGGAACGTGACGTTGTGAGGAACGTGCGGTTGGTGAGTGGCGCCTGGACTGTGGCTGGCCGCCTCCTCGGGCGTGGCATGTGTCACCACCCCAGGTGGCTGCCGGGTTGTGCATGATGACAGTCACACTCCCTGTATATTGTCCCTTTTTGTGTCAAACATCGTCCTCCTCCATTTTATCAGTGAGCAGAAGAAAAGGTTCAATCTCTCAGGCGTCATGTTTGATATTCGTGGGTGTAAGTGGTGGTCTTGTTTACAGATGCATGTAGATTTTACTGTTGTTGCTCAATGTGTAGACACTTTCTGGTTGTGCTTTTTCATATGTGAAGTATAGATGATACATTTATCAAATACATTTTACAGTAGGTAACTGGGAAAGAGAAAAATATGTAACAAAAAATATCCCGTATCTGCTCTTAATATAACTCAAGTTCAATGTAGTTAAAGGACCATACTAAATCCCACAGCGTCAAATTATTAAAATATATAAATTCCAGTCTCCTCACAGGCCTTTTCAGATCGCATCATCTGTCTTCCGGGTTTAATTTACCAACAGCATACAGCATGTGTCGTGAGTTATGAATAAAGTGACGGGACATTTGAGTGAGCAAGCAATTTTCTTACAGATAGTCGTAGTGTGCAGCTGCATCATGATGCGGTTTCACATTATTTTAACAAAGACATGAAGTGAAACAAATGCCAACTTGTTGATTTTCTTACCATCACACTAAAACTGTGGTGAATCCAAAACGGCCGCACTGCGAGACACACCCACCCACCAAGAGGAAGCTGAGCGAACCTGTTCCTATACACTGTGTCTAAACTGGTCATGTTGAATAGAAATGTAAAATAGAAATGTAAAATAGAAATGAATAATGGAACTGCTCTGGGTCCATTTGTAATGGAAACATCAATGTATTTAATAATGCACCCGGTTAGAGGAACACTTTACAGCTTTAGTATCTCGTTCATAACCAGGAAAAATTGGTATTCTAACTGAAATATCTCACTGAATCCAGTCAAATCAGGAAATCAGTGGCGATACCCAGCTCTAATTTAAAGTTGGGTTTTATTTTGAAAAATCCCTGGCAAAAACGTAGATTCTACATAAAACCACAGGTATGGTCCTTTAAACTCACATGGAGTTTAGTCGTCTAGGGTCGAACAACAGTTGCAGGTGTCGGGTTTCCTTCACGGTTTTGAAAGCAAAAAGTTTCATCACTGCAAGCTGATATGTCGACTGACTCTGCAGCAAAGCTTGAGACTGCTGGCTGAAAGCTTAACATGTGGAGCACCACTGCATGTCACGGCCTTCACCCCCCCCCCCCCCCCCCGGGGTGGGACTCTGTCCTGTAGACGCCCAAAGGAAGCTGCTCGATTTGACTGCGTTACAGATATTAAAAAAAAAAAATCTCAGACAGTTATGATGTGAAAGATGTTCGATGAGGTGCGAGGGGGAGAAGTCGTTGGTAGATCTCAGAGGATCGTTTCTCATTCATCATCATGCTTTCACCTGCAGACATCCTGGCTGCATCTAATGCATCTCTGGGTCATGTAGGATCAGATCAAACGCTTCGATCACAACTCCGCACAATTTGAATCACGCTTCAAATTTGCTGTCTTTTTTTTTTTTTTTTTTTTAATTTAAGTTTCAAAGACCATGACTGTGAAGCTTTATATACAGTAAGCTAGACCTTTGTTTTAAACACTGAAGGTGTTGCTGGACACTGAAACGCCTGTTCCTCAGTCATGGGCCCTTGATGTTTGTCGGTCAGTAGAAACTGATGCGCTCTCTCTCTCTCTCTCTCTCTCTCTCTCTCTCTCCTGATGTTCGGTGTCTCCTCGTCTCTTGCAGCCGAGGGAGAAAGGCCGGATGCGTTTCCACAAGCTGCAGAACGTACAGATCGCTCTGGACTTCCTCAAGCACAGACAGGTTGGGATGCAGATTTTTATTGAGGACGTATGAAGATGCTTCTCTGTTTCCATCTTTGTTTTTGTTCTTTCTTTGTCACATTTGAGGAATAATGTTGTTTTTTAGTGCTGTAACATAAATCATTTTTATTGGTATCCGCACTCTTTCAGGTCAAACTGGTCAACATCAGGAATGATGACATTGCAGACGGGAACCCCAAGCTGACCCTGGGTCTGATATGGACCATCATCCTTCACTTCCAGGTACTGCAGGACACTTTCAAAGTCGGGGTGGGCGTTATGTCGAATATACTCGATGCATTGCAGCTCGTTCCACAACGTCGCCACATCGAGTATTTTCACACAATTGTTTTAAGACGCCGGCATGAAATTCCCTTCGGCGTTTGGCTGCTCCCGCTCTCTCACCGACACACTCCACCGCCCCTCCAGAAAACTCCCCTGAGTCACGTTTCCTGAGCCACACGTGGTGTTTATGTTTCAAACTGAACGTTGGCGTTACATAAGATGAGATTCCTCCATCGTATGACTAACATGCATTTCAGTTTACTCTCATTACCTGGTGATTAGTTTGCTTCCGCGGCGCGCTGAGGAAAATCAAAGTGCTGCTCCCTGCTTGTGGTTCGATCATCAGCTTCACTTCATCCTGATGTTGATGCAGCAGTTACAGAAAGAGTGGAGCCAATCATTTCCAAATGGGGCTTTATTGGACATTTGGCAGCACTCAGCCTCTTATACACAACTACCACCGCTCCCTGAGCCCCTGAGTGCTCAAAGACTAAACACTGAAAAAAAAGGATGTTCATTCGTTTTTCAAGAAGGATTTTTCATGTCAGTCAGTTGCTGTTTTCTGTGGTTGTGAAGCTCTATAGGTCGGCCTCAAATCTAAATGCAGGGGTCTTCGCTCTCAAACATAAACAGTATAAAATGGCTCCTACCACCTTTGGGAAAGCATTAGTCAGAGGGCAGATGTGTCCCTGATGGGGGGGGGGGCATGTTTAGCAGATGGTTTGGTAGATTTTGGAAGAAAGAGTGGGAGGACGTGAGGATTCTTTGATGGTTATGTGAGGATGTGGATGTGGGATCCTGTTCCCTCGTCCCTCAGTGTGACTCAGTGATTCCCATGAGAAGGATGGCAGGAGGTGACGTGTGACAAGTCAGGACTCCCAAACTTCAAACTCAGTAGAAAGTTTAAAACTTCACTGTAGCCTAGAGTAGAGTAGAATAGAATAGAATAGAATAGATTAGAATAGAATAGAATCGAATAGAATAGAAAGCCTTTATTGTCATTTCATTTAAAATACAACCTAATTAGCAGTGCTGCTCCTGATTGGTGCTTGTAAGTTAAAAAAGAAACACATGCACACAATATATCACAACAATCAAAACAGCCTGGTATAAAAACAGATGCAAGAACAGTAAATACAAGTCTGATCTCTAACTGAGCAAATGTCTTTTAAGGTGAACTTTTTGTCTTTCTTCCTCAAGTAATAAAACAAAAAACCTCCATGTAGATCCACTTAGTCATCGGGCAGCCAAACAAACCGTTAATCTCTTTATATGAACACATGCTGGTCATCACAAACAATGGTGAGTTTCCTCCGAGCTCCCGCCGGTGCACTTCAACATTTTACTAACGCGCAGGTGACTGTTGGAATAATGGAGCGGGAGCCGGGATTCTCTCGGAGGGGCGGAGGTCCCGTTTCCACCCAGCGTCTGAGTCACCTTGTGCCCACGTCCACAGTCCAGCACCGGGGTTTCCCTTACGGAGGGAAAATAGCAGAAGGAAGAAATGCCTTCTTTTTTTTTCCCTCCTCCACCCTTTCCTGCAAAAAAAAAAAAAACAGTGAAATTATTAGTTCTGCTATGACTCATCATCACACCCAAAAACACTGAGAATAGTCAACAGTTATGATAAAGCTGGTGCCAGTAAGAGGAATCTATCAGGACTGGAAGTGCAGCCTTCAGTGAATGCATCATCAGCACATAATAAACTGTAGATTTACAAGCTGTGGTAAAAATCACACACACACAAATACTCAGAATAGAAGTTGCAGATGTTTATTTTCTTTTTACTTTTCAGCATCAAGACAAGTCAAGTAGTTCAGATTTAAAAAAAACATAAAAGGTTTCCTGTGATTGTTGAAACTTCTTACAATGTGTGCCCAGTTTTCCAGAGAGCCCCGCCCTCCTGGTGCATCCAGCAGACCAAAGCAAACTTCTCATCAGTACCGTTTATTCATCCAATTATAGATACGACAACAGACACCAACTACTGGGTG
This sequence comes from Seriola aureovittata, assembly GCF_021018895.1. Lineage (NCBI taxonomy): Eukaryota > Metazoa > Chordata > Actinopteri > Carangiformes > Carangidae > Seriola > Seriola aureovittata. The sequence continues at coordinate 2,101,538 of NC_079379.1, forward strand.
GTAGAGAGATGTTGGTTAACATCTGCAAACCGGTAAACTTCAGTAAACAGAGAGGAATCCACCTTAAAAACATCTGCTTCGATTAAATCTGCAGTTTATTCAGTCGTCTGTCTTTCGTGCGTAAAAAATATATGGCTAAAGGAGTTTTGGTGCTGTGGTCTTGTGATTCATCGCTTCGTCTCGCAGCTCTTAAAAAAAAAAAAAAAAAGGAATTTTGCCTGTGGAGGTTTTTTTTTATTTCATAGTCCAACATTCATTTACAGCAGCCGGAGTATTTGTGTTTGGAAAATACAGTATAGCTCTGTCAGATCGGTGACTCACAGACTGTTTCATTCTCATGATTTCTGTTTTGGTCACAGATAATCACAAAGCGTTTGTGTTTCTCTCCAAAACACTGAGCTTCATGGATTTCATGTGCCCTTCAAGTAAAAGTGGTGGTTTCTATTTGAGGTTTCGAATGTGACTCATCTCACGTCTGGAAGAAATCAGCGGGCAAAAACTGGAAAAAGTTGTTGTTTTTTTTTTCCTGCCCTTCCACCAACACTTGAGTCGTATTCAATATATCAAAGGAAACACCATGTGCTGCTGGGAAAAAAGTAACTTTTCATACATTTACCGCTGTTTGTGGCGACTTTGTTTGTTGGTTGTTTAATTTCCCCACCTGTCGTAATGTCACCTCACCTTCTCTCATCGCTGACCGGCTCCACCGTCTCCTCCTCCAGATCTCAGACATCCAGGTGAACGGTCAGTCGGACGACATGACGGCCAAGGAGAAGCTGCTGCTGTGGTCTCAGAGGATGGTGGAGGGATACCAGGGCCTGCGCTGCGACAACTTCACCACCAGCTGGAGGGATGGAAAGCTCTTCAACGCCATCATACACAAACACAGGTGAGACACAGATCATCAGCGGATCAAGGTTAAACTTCGGCCCGCCGGGTTTTGCATTAAAAAAAAAAAGGATAAGACTGCAAAACATGGCGAGAAAAGACAAGACTAGAACTTCAAAATGGATCTGATAATGCAATAAACTGAAGAGATGATGACGATGTGGAAAATGTTATTTAACTCACCTTTATATCCACAGTGACACAAACGAAAGGTTAATGGTAATGATAATAATATTTATTGTCCACAAATGTGGAAATTTGCCTTTGGCTTCACAGACTGTTAAACCACATCACTGTGACTCACAAACAAGAAATACAATAATGACATCAGCACATGCACTGTACTTCACAGTTATGGCATTTGGTATAAAGGGCTTTCTGTAGTCGCTGTCGGTTGCTGTTGCAGCTCGACAGCGACTTCCCGAGGACAGTTTAGTGAATTCTTTCTAAAGAGGATGAACAGGATCGGACACAGCTGCAGTCTGTATCTACGCTCCAGCTGTTTCTGCTCTCTTCCAGTCATTTTGTCGGGTTCTGTTTTGTTACGTTACGGAGAGCCACGCCCACAAACCCTCCTCTGGTCGGCGCAGCTTGCCTGGACCCGCGATGCTTTAGCACAGTGGGAAATGAACTTTACGGCCAGTTAAAAAGGTCTCCACTGTGACCTTCTGCATATTTCATGTTGCTGTGTCTTTATTATTTATTGCAGGAGGTTCAGAAGGTGGAACGCAAAAATTCATATTTGACTTTTAGAGCAGTTCACTTCAGCTGTCAGGACCAACTGTAAATCAAACAGAGACAAACGTCAGGCTTGAATTCCTCAGAAAACACTTTCTGATAATATTTTATTTGAACCCACCCTTAATTAAACATTTATAAGCAGTAAATAAATGAATAAATGGTTTATAAAACGCTGTACTGTAGATGTAAGGACATTTTAAAGTGATGTAATAAATGTCAACAACTAGAACTGTTGGTGTGAAGTACAAATATAAGAGTTGATGACTGACTGACAATATAACACAGTTTTAATCCCAGAAAATATCAAAGATTTAAAACAAGAGAGTAAAATGTAAAAAAAAAAAGAAAAGTGGAACAATATTTTTTCAATTTCAAGTTATAACTTTGTTCAATTTCAACAAGTTCTGAACTGCCGGAGAATCATCGGCACATGTGCACATATAACACGCTTTAGTGATCTGTACATTAAACATAATGACAGTGCAGTTACGCTGTCATCAATCATCCATTAACTGTTTAAACAACAGTTACTGATGCTTCCTGGGAAACGTTATAATTGTTGGCAAATGCATGAATAACAACGTAGAAAGTCTGTTATCAACTATCTGTTTTCAACTGCACCATGTGACTCGTTAGTGTTAATAAAGTGAAACAGTCACCATCTTGTTTTGAGCATCAGACTCTACATGTTTACAAGAGGCTTCAACAGTTTCTAATGGTGGGTTTTCACTGCAGGAAAATGGAGTCAGAAATTCTTCCTCCACTTGTTCACCGTCCATCCCCGTCCTCAATATGTTCACCAGCACTGTGGCATCATGACAGTAGTAGTTCATTCAGCCATATTCGGGTCAAAATGCAACAATTTGGAACATAATGATTCCAGCACACAGCAGCAGTGCTTTGAAAAGTTTCTCTAGATGCTTCTTCAATACTTTTTTTTCCCCCCGCTTGTTACCAGAAGAACTGACACGAATCCCAACGAGCCACCGTCCTCCTCAGTGAGGAAACTTTAATCGCCCCCCTTTCCAGACCGCTCCAAACCCAAACCGTATATTTTGGGTGGAGTGCCACTTTAAGGCTCTGTGTCTGCGCAGCAGAAACAAGCCCTGCAGGGATCAGTCGCTCAACCCCACGGCACAGAAAGAACATGTGGAACTGGAGCTGGAATCGCTGGAGATTTTCTTTGACAGTCAGGGTGTAGCACACTCATTCGGGAAAAGGTTGCCCTGGAGGTACGTTCACTGGAGGCTCAGCAGGTTGTAGCAGAGCGCAGGTACGCTGACCCGTCTGCCAGAGAGTCTTTCGTCGTCGTCGGAGGAGGAGGAAGAGGAGGACGCTGCAGAGAGGACTCTGTGTGGTTTGGTCTGAAGTCAGACATTAAGAAGAAGAGGAAGCAGGAATTACCAGCGGATACGAGCCAGGATGAAATCATTCTTAATTATACTGTAGCTTCACTTTTTTTTTTTTTTTTTTCTTTATAACTTCAGCTTTTGTAAAAATAAAACCTTGGATTCCTTTAGTGCCTTTAATTTGACATTTACAAACAATGTTAAACCTGAAGAGGAAGTTCCGCTCCAAGAGGCGTCTGAACAGCGCCTCCAGCAGCACCGCGGGCTCCGTCAGCGACCTGGAGGACAGGGTGGTCATGCTGTGCGAGGACGTCCCCGCCGAGAGCTCCTTCGACTCAGGCCGAAGTTCCCGGAGCCCCGGGGCCCGCTCCAGTCGGGGGTCCCACGGCGAGGAGCACGAAGAGCCTGGTGTCATCCACCTGAGCCGGGACAGACTGTCCTACCGACAGGCCCGCTACCTGGAGAGAGAACCGACATACGAAGAGTTCTACGTCCAGAGAGCGGTGCAAGTGTATGACGACTCTAGACTTGGTTGTTTTGGAAAAGTTTTAACTGTGCAGAATTGACTTCACACTGTGTCCTGAGAGAGAGAGTTTCTCTTTGGGATTTCTGGTCTTTTCCGGGCAGGAGATGCACTTTCATCCCCTCAGTGTTATGAGATGCTCTGTGCTTGTGCCTACATGTTATTAATCTGCAGTTATCTCTCTGGCAGCGCGCACTCAGAAGCAAACTGTCTGTCCTGTTTGTGTAGAAAGAGATAGGGGAATGTTGAGCTGCTCTTGTTTTTTCTTGCCCTCTCTGGTGTCGAGAAAGACATAGTTCCTCTGATCATCCTGCCTCCAGCAACATAAATCATGAAATATGCAACCTAACATTTTTTTCACCTGCCACCTGTCAGTGTGGAGTTATAGCTGCCGGGTCAAAAAGAAAACTGAAGATACAGAAACAGAAATCTAGATGTCAAAAGATAATTAACGACTATTTTTTTTTCTCCACATTTTTCTCCGGTCAAATTTAATTTAAGATCATCTTTCATGTGACTTTTATCTGAGAGTGACTGACAATTTCCCTTCACTGTTCTGTGTGGGTGGTTTCTGTCCGCAGGCCCACTCTGATTGACATGAGCCAAGTGTACCGACAGAGCCACCAGGAGAACCTGGAGCAGGCCTTCAGCACGGCCGAGAGGGACCTGGGCGTCACCAGACTGCTGGACCCCGAGGGTGAGAGGAGGCGGCGTCTTTTAGTCGTTTACTACAGGGAATAATAGAGAATGTGTTTATCCTCTTTTTTTTTTAGGCAAATTCACACAGAGGAAAAACTTTTCTTACAGTATTTTCCACTGATGAACACTGAAACACTTCTTTTTTTTCCTACCTAAAGTGCAATGAGTGCACAAATCTACATATTAGCAAACCACATGATAAACAGTCTAATCCTAAACACGAACAAACACATCTGTTCCCAGTTTCCATAAGTAACGTTCCTCCTTCCTCTTGGATCTCACTAAAAAGTAACATCACTTTCTCTGTCTCTGCAGATGTGGACGTGCCGCATCCAGATGAGAAATCCATCATCACATACGTCTCCTCTCTGTATGACGTCATGCCCAGAGTACCAGACGTTCAGGACGGCGTTAAAGCCAATGTGAGTCTCTCCTCCTCAACATCGTTAAATCGCTATAAATAAAAAGAGCTCCTGCAGCAGAGACCAGAGAGGGGGTGATAACCGACATCTAGTTTTATCTATATATATATATATATTTTTTTAACATTAACTTAACATTTTACAGTGTAGAGGCTTGATTCAGAGCAGTTAGCAGTGATTGCTACTATAAAAGCTCCGACATCATCAGAGCAATGAGGAGTAATATTGCTTCAGCTTTATCATCATAAGAGATTTTCCAGCTCTTTTTTCATTTCTACATACAATCAAAACTTGCTTGTGATCAATAATATCGCGGTCAAACACCTATCGTTCTCAGTGACATAATCATTTACATTTCCAAGGTGCATAACCTCAGGTCTTACTCATCCCAGGACATCTTTAATCGTAGCGTTCTCCTACACTTCATGTAGTTTATGGAATTCCCCAAAGAAATGCGTGTCCTTTACGTCTCTCAGTTCACACAGTGAAACTTCATCCTGCGGGTTTTTAAACGTTTGTCTGTGTGTGATCTCCAGGAGCTGGAGCTGCGTTGGCAGGAGTATTATGAACTGGTCACCGTCCTGCTGCAGTGGATCAGACATCACATCCTCGTCTTCGAGGAGAGGAAGTTCCCCACCAGCTACGAGGAGATCGAGGTGAGTGGATCTTGTGGTTTTTTTTTTGTGTTTTTTTTTTTACGAACATGACGATGACGATGAAGCTGACGCGGAACTGATTCGTCTCTTGTCTGGTCCGCAGGTTCTCTGGCGCCAGTTTCTGAAGTTTAAGGAAACGGAACTTCCTGCGAAGGAGGCCGACAAGAACCGCTCCAAACACATCTTCAAGTCTTTCGAGGTCAGTTCTCTCATTCTTCATTCTGTCATGAAATCAGCTGTTCACAGCATGTTGTTGCCATGAAAGAAATATGGAAATAAGTCTTTATACTATATAATGTAATATATATCCATATAATGGAGACAGATTCCAGTTTTACACTGATATTTAACCTTTAACACCCACAGTTCTGGTAGCACAATAACCAGTACAATAACTTTCACCACTGTTAACACTATCAGATATTTGGATTTGAAATATATGTATCAGTCCATTAGATTTAATTTGAAATGTTCGGATGGTTGAGATTTTGAAACACGATTGTTGAACTGTACGCGGCTGTGGTTTTTTTTCAGGGCGCAGTGCAGGCGGGTCACGTCAAAGTGCCGCCAGGTTACCACCCGTTTGACGTGGAGAAGGAATGGGGTCGTCTGCACGTGGCCATACTGGAGAGAGAGCGTCTCCTCAGGACAGAGTTTGAGAGGTAACTGGGCCACAGACTGAACCTCATCACATGCTGGAAGCAAACGCTACCGTTTTTTTTTTTTTGGGTGAAAACCACAAGGAATGAAGAAACTGGTTCAGTGTGAGTCTGAGGATGACTCATTTCCTAATGACAAAGTCCACTTCAGTAACCAACTGTAGCTGAGTTGACTCTGTGGGGCGGGAAGTAGAAATCATATTAGGGCAAACACATGACGGCCCTGCCATCGCCACGGAAACAATCTCACAATAATATGGTCATTTGATTTATGAGCTTGTTTTTGTTAATCACATGGTGGATAGGGCGTAGCTTTGACTGTCGGTTCTTACATTTGAGAGAGTGTTGAAGTGAGCTCTGAAAAGTCTGATCTGTGCTGCGGTGAACTACCCGAGCTCCATCATGGCGTTCATGCATCAGGGATACGAGTTAAAGTATTTATTCCGCCGGAGGACGGAGTGAGTGATGTCATTTTTAATTCTTTAATCAGCTCGTTTAGTTTGAATTATTCGTAATGAGATTGTTTTAATTTAGTTTGCCACAACAAAACAAAGAGGATCCCGGCATCCTCTCTCCCCTCCCGGACCCTGGAGGAAGGTTTGACTGACAGGTACTTTGTTGAAGGTGAATTTTTGACCTTTGACCCCCTCCCCTCCTCCCCCTGCTGCAGGCTGGAGCGGCTTCAGAGGGTCGTCAGTAAGGTCCAGATGGAGTCAGGGGTGTGTGAGGAGCAGCTGAACCAGGTGGAGACTCTGCTGCAGACGGTGAGACACGAACAGTCGGCGCCACTGAAATGACCTGAGCTCCCCGCAGAGCTGTGACCGTCTAACTGTGTCTCTGTGTCGCAGGACGTGAGGATGATGAGCTCGGGGAAACCTGCTCAGCACACAGCAGAGATGGAGGCAGATCTGGAGAAAGCAGAAGGGATGATTCGCTTCCTCTTCAATGACGTTCAGCTGCTCAAAGACGGACGCCACCTGCAGGCTGAACAGATGTATCGCAGGTGCAAAAGAAAGAGGAGTCTAACTGCAACATTTACAATGACTGAGCTTTGACAGTAGAGTTACAGCTAATGATTATCTTCACTATAGTTGACCTACTAATTGATCCTTTTATTTATGTGATTAATTGTTAATCAGTAAATTAGTGAAATTTGTAGAGCCCAAGGTTTAATTTCCAATTTACTTGTTTTGTCCAATCAACAGACATGACAACCAGTCTCACTCACATTCACACACACAGCCACCTCTCCCTCCCCCCTCCCTCTTCTCCTCCTCTCCTCTTCTCCTCTCTTCTCCCTTCCCTCTCCCTCCTCTCCTCCTTCCTCTCCTCCTCTCCTCTCCTCTTCCTCCCTCCTCTCCTCCCTCCTTCCTCTCCTCCTCTCTTCTCCCTTCCCCCTCCCCTCCTCTCCTCCTCTCCTCTTCTCCTCTCTTCTCCTCCTCTCTCCTCCCCTCCTCTCCTCCTCTCCTCCTCTCCTCCTCTCCTCTCCTCCTCCTCTCCTCCTCTCTTCTCCCTTCCTCTCCTCTCTCCTCTCCTTCCCCCTCCCCTCCTCTCCTCCTCTCCTCTCTTCTCCTCTCCTCTCTTCCCTCCTCTCCTCCTCTCCTCTCCTCTCCTCTCCTCCTCTCCTCCCTCCTCCCTCCTCCTCTCTCCTCCCTCCTCTCCTCTCCTCTCCTCCTCCTTCCTCCTCTCCCTCTCCTCCTCTCTCCTCCCTCCTCTCCTCCATCCTTTCTCCCTCCCTCCCTCCCTCCCTCCCTCTCCTCTCTCTCCTCCTTCCTCTCTCCTCTCCTCTCTCTCTCTCCTCCTTTCTCCCTCCCTCCCTCTCCTCTCCTCCTTCCTATCTCCTATCCTCTCCTCTCTCCTCTCTTCCCTCCTCTCCTCTCTCCTCCCTCCTTTCTCCCTCCCTCTCCTCCTTCCTCTCTCCTCTCCTCCTTCCTCTCCTCTCTCCTCTCCTTTCTCCTCTCATCTCTCCTCCCTCCTCTTCTCCTCCTCTCCTCTCTCCTCCCTCCTTTCTCCCTCCCTACCTCTCTCTACTCCTCCTTCCTATCTCCTATCCTCTCCTCCCTCCTCTTCTCCCTCCTCTCCTCTCTCCTCCCTCCTTTCTCCCTCCCTCCCTCTCCTCTCTCCTCTCCTCTCTCCTTTCTCCTGAGAAGTTGCATCAACTGATTGTTTGGCGTTTCCTTAAATTTATCAAATTAATCAAAGTAATCAAATTAATCAAATCTGTCTCTGGCTGCAGGGTTTATCGTCTCCACGAGCGCCTGGTGAACCTCCGCAGCGAGTACAACCTGCGCCTGAAGTCGGGCGTGACCACCACGCAGATCCCCATGACTCAGATCCACACCGCCCAGGTCCTGCAGCAGGCCCCCATGAGGGTGCGGCCCGAGCTGGACGAGGTCACCCTGCGCTACATCCGGGACCTGCTGGGCTGGGTGGAGGAGAACCAGCGCCGTGTGGACGACGGAGAGTGGGGGTCCGACCTGCCCACCGTGGAGTCTCAGCTGGGCAGCCACCGCGGCCTTCACCAGTCTGTGGAGGAGTTCCGCTCCAAGATCGAGAGGGCGAAGGCCGACGAGGTACGAACAGTCGATCTCAGATTTGTTCAGATTTGTGTGAATGAATATGAAGTGAAACAAAAGTCGAGTCTGATCATCAAACACGAATGATGTTAAATCATTTTAAAAGCAGAGTCATGAATATTTTAAGGAGTGAGATGGGCAATGCTTGTCTTTGCTGTGGACGTGATGTGAATTTTTCTTTTTCTTTTTCTCAAAAGAAAAATATTGCCTAACTGACCTTTGACCTCGCCCTCTCCTCTCCTCCAGAGTCAGGTGTCGCCTGCCAGTAAAGCTGCCTACCGCGACTATCTGGGAAAACTGGAGCTGCAGTACGGAAAGCTCCTGGTGAGTGAGAAATGAAAAATAAAGTGACTCACATTACTGATGAAGTTACTCGTCACTTTTTAACTGAAGAGATAAACGGAGACAGAGCAGCTGTGTCACAGATCTTTCAGGAGCTTCAGGTAGAAGCTCTGCTCCCCTGACGCATCATAACACGTGTCACCTGTATCACCACAGAACGCCTCTAAGGCCCGCCTGCGTTACCTGGACCAGCTTCACGCCTTCGTCACCGCGGCGACCAAAGAGCTGATGTGGCTGAACGAGAAAGAGGAGGAGGAGGTCAACTACGACTGGAGCGAACGGAACACCAACATGATCGCCAAGAAAGAGAACTACTCGGTAACAGTGAGATGTTCTGACAGGTTTTACCCACAATGCTCTGCAGTGATAAGGATTAACACATGTATTATGTTGTTGTTGTTGTGGTCAGGGTCTGATGAGAGAGCTGGAGCTCAGGGAGAAGAAGGTGAACACTGTCCAGACCACAGGAGACAAACTGCTGAGAGATGGACATCCTGCCAGGAAAACCATAGAGGTACGACTCGCTCCGCTGCTGCAGTCACATCCACTGCAGCACATACTCAACATCCTGTGACTGTATTATTCACTTAGAAAACATGATTTATCCTCCTCATCACCACTCTGTGTCCTCCTCAGGCCTTTACTGCAGCTCTGCAGACTCAGTGGAGTTGGATCCTCCAGCTGTGCTGCTGCATCGAAACACACCTGAAGGAAAACACCGCCTACTTCCAGGTTCGTTTACCAACTCGCACCGTAACACCTCAACGCGTAGAAACCGTCTGTGCCCGGTTCATATAGTCAGCTCATCACTAAAGAGTTAACTTTGTCACGGAGTAATCGGTATTGCTTGCTCATCCGTCCATCTGTCTGTTAGTCTTACTGCCGCCGCCTCATGTCTCCTCTTTGTTCCTCGTCTAGTTTTTCTCTGACGTGAAGGAGGCGGAGGAGAGGATCAAAAAGATGCAGGACACAATGAAGAGGAAGTACACATGCGATCGCTCCATCACAGTCACACGGCTGGAGGACCTGCTGCAGGACGCAGCTGTAGGTTTATTCATCACTGTTATTTACTTTAATGAACACAGAAGATATTGTTCATATTTAAAGTAGCAGTAAGGAGGACAGAGTATTTTGTGTACTGGCAAATGAAATAATAATATTTAATCCTTGGGAACTCCTCAGATTCATTCTTTTAAGTCACTGGTAAAGGTGGAGAAAAAATCATAGCAGTAAATAGTTTTCCGTCATTTGTCAGAAATATATCTACAGATTGTAAATGAGCAACTTCATACTAACTATTGAGTATTAATATGAATATCCCCCACATTATGCGCATTATTCTGATCTAACAGGATGAGAAAGAGCAACTGACGGAGTTTAAAACTCACCTGGAAGGTCTGAAGCGAAGAGCCAAGACCATCGTCCAGCTGAAACCACGTAACCCTGCTACACCAATAAAAGGCAAACAGCCCGTCCAGGCCGTCTGTGACTTCAAACAGATGGAGGTAAGTGACTGTAACCGTTTACAGCACATGAACACAAATCAGGGGGAAACGCTAAAATCTTAAAAACTCTTTCTCTATTTTTGTCCATATTTTTTAATATTTGTAAAACTGTGGTTAACTAATAATGAAATGACAGACACAGGTATTATGTTCAGTCCACTGACAGGTTGGACGTGTGTGTTTATCTCCCTCAGATCACAGTCCACAGAGGAGACGAGTGCGCTCTGCTGAACAACTCGCAGCCTCACAAGTGGCGGGTGCTGAACGATAAAGGCAGCGAGGCGTCCGTTCCATCCATCTGCTTCCTGGTCCCACCCACCAACAAGGACGCCGTGAACGGTGTCGCCGGGTGAGTTCAGAGAGTCTCGGATTAGTCAGGAACCGGATTCACTGTGGTCCACACACAGGAGGTCACAGGAGAGCTCATCCCCCTCTTTCCTCCTCCTCAGACTGGACGGAAACCTCCAGAGGCTGCAGACCATGTGGCAGACCATGTCTGTGGACATGAGGAGTCTGTTGTCCTGGCAGTACCTGATGAGAGACATCCACATCATCAAGTCCTGGAACATCACCATGGTAACAGCATATCACATACAGAAAAGCTAATACACCAACAGTTCCTTTAAGTTTATATAAAATCTCTAAAGTACATGGAGGTTTTTATCTTTCTCCTAAACTAAATGAAGCCTGTTGTTCCAGGTAGTTTAATTGTTTCACTGCATGAGGTCACTCCTCTGTAATTTGTTACATCTAATTAGATTAATGTGCTGAGTAAGTATGAAAACAGTTGAAATGAACAGTGAGAGTGGGTGGAGTTTATGTTTCATCTTCTGAGGAGTGATTACCTCCATCTGATTCGGTTTGTTCTCTTGATGTTGAATATGTTAAACACTAATAACTAAAAGGCCAAAAGATTTCAGCTGATTATTCTCTACAGAGAGAGAGGGAACGTTTTTCAGTGTTAGTTTTCCTAACGTTTAATACCCCCCCTCCTCACCCTCCCTGCACCTGCACCCCCTCAGTTTAAGACCCTGAGGGTGGAGGAGTACCGGCTGGCTCTGAGAAACCTGGAGCAGCACTACCAGGACTTCCTGAGGGACAGCCAGGACTCCCAGACGTTCGGGGCCGAGGACCGAATGCAAGTGGAGTCCAACTACAACAAAGCCAACCTGCACTACAACACCATGGTCAGCTCTGCAGAGCAAGGTGTGTACGGTGTGGTTACCACAGTGGATCCTTCCCGCCTCTCACATACAGGCTCCGACATTGATTATATGACGCACTTATTTCATTTAAAACATTTTCTCACTGAATCGTTCCTCATGGTCATTGATGTGTTGGTTGACTGTTGGATTCGCATCATTTCAGGCTCAGTTCCGCCCAGCGCAGGTAAGGTGCTTCAGTCACAGTGGCAGACCTGTAACCGGTGCTTCTGATTGGCTGACTGTGTGTGTGCTGCTGCTGTTGTTGTTGTGTTGCCATGTTTCATCTCATTCATTAACTCAGTCAGCCTCATCACCCCCATTGATTCTGATCCCTCCTCACTCCTCTCACTGTGTTGCTGTCCTGTCTCTGTGCATGGGTTTCATGGCAGCTGATTTCCAAACTCTATCAGTGAATGATCGAATTGATAAATTAACCAGATAATCACCAAAGGACCAATCAAGCATGTAAAAGTAAATTTGTTTACAGTGTGACACAGATAGTTCAAATACAACTAATGCTGTAAACACAACTGTTAAATAAGTTCCTGTCACTAATTCTGTTTCTTTCATGAAGATGTCATGTTTCTGTGCAAACTGTCTCTTACATGCACTGCAAAACCTGATTTGAACTAATAACCAGCTGTATGTATTCAGAGCTTGTGCTGCTTGTAAACAGATCATATATATATGTACATGTTATTCTGATTGAACCAGGAGAGCAGGATGAGTCGGTGTGTAAGACTTACCTGTCAAAGATCAAGGACCTTCGTCTGAGGCTGGAGGGCTGCGAGAATCGAACGGTGACTCGCGTCCGTCAGCCCGTGGACAAGGAGCCGCTGAAGGCCTGCGCCCTGAAGACCGCAGAGCAGATGGTAACGTCACAGGGGATAAAACCCGAACACAAAATCAGCTATCAGCAGGAGAAAAACGTTATTTCCTTATAACGAGATAAATATCTGGTTATCCGGAGATGACAGAGCTCGTTTTCTCATTATAATGACTTTTTTAATCAGATGGAAAATTCTAGAGCTGTAAAGTGAAAATGTCAGAACGACGCATTGATCAACGCATCAGAGAATATTTCGATCAAGGGCAGAAATCACACTGTGTCTTTTCATATGAGATCATTTTCAGATCCTCGTCAGCTAACGAGTTACTAAGGACTGTTGCTAAGGAGGAGTGTTACTGTGACTTAGTTTGTGAGGTTCAGTAAAAATTATTTCTCCTCATAATATCTCATTGTCTCAGATAACAAGCTTTATCTTGAGATAACGAGATAAAAATAATATTTGCCGGTAGTCCTTCGGCCTTTCTCTGCTTCCATAAGGGGCAGAAGGAAGGAGGATAATCTAAATGAATCAAACCGTCCTCAGTTGCAACGCTAAAATTTGTGTCTGCTTTAAAGTAGATTATTTTTTTACATACTGCATTAACACTGTCTGACTGACTGCATGGGGATCTGTCCTCTCACTGACCGATGGCAGAAAGTCCAGTCGGAGCTGGAGGGCTTGAAGAAAGACTTGAGCTCTATCGCTGAGAAGTCGGAGGAGGTCCTGGCGTCTCCTCAGCAGTCCAGCTCCGCCCCGATGCTGCGCTCCGAACTGGACGTGACCCTGAAGAAGATGGACCACGTCTACGGCCTCTCCTCCGTCTACCTGGACAAGTGAGGCTCTGAGACTCTCTGAGCAGCTTCCATGATGAATTCACATCTGTCCTTGTAATTTTTTATTTAATACAACGTGAACCTTTTGATTTCAGACTGAAGACGATTGATGTTGTGATCAGAAACACTAAAGACGCAGAGGACGCGCTGAGGAGTTATGAGACTCGTCTGCGTGACGTCAGCAACGTGCCAGCGGAGGAGAAGGAGGTGGAGGAGCATCGCAGTCAGCTCAAGGTATTTCCTCGACAGTATCAACAGTATTATATTTCATATATGCAGCGAATGAACCTTTAATCTGGACTTTGTTCTTTTGACAGTCCATGCGCGCTGAAGCCGAGGCCGACCAGGTGGTGTTTGAGCGCCTGCAGGACGAGCTGAAGAGAGCCACGGCCATCAATGACAAGATGACGAGGATCCACAGCGAGCGCGACGCCGACCTGGAGCATTACCGTCAGCTGGTCGGCAGCCTGCTGGAGCGCTGGCAGGCCGTGTTCGCTCAGCTGGAGCTGAGGCTGCGGGAGCTCGACCTCCTCGGGCGCCACATGAAGTCCTACCACGAGAGCTACGAGTGGCTCATCCGATGGCTGGCAGAGGCGAGACAGAGGCAGGAGAAGATTCAAGCCCTGCCGATCGGTGACAGCAAGGCTCTCAAGGAGCAGCTGGGAGAGGAGAAGGTAGAGAGAGAGAGAGAGGGAGGGGGGAAGGAGAGGTGGAGGGAGGAGAAGTCATTAAGTCCACAGAGTTAGAACTCCTTTAACTTGAATTACTCACTGGCTGTTTTGAATTTGAGTTAATGTGTTTATAATAATAAACAAGAACTGAGTTGCAGCTGTGGCTTTAATAACTGAACTACCGTGAAAATGTAAAAGAGACGTAGAGATATCTTTTAATGTTTAAATGTTTTCATTCATATCCACAGAAACTCCTGGAAGAAATCGAGAAAAACAGGGACAAGATTGAAAATTGCCAGAAAAATGCAAAAGATTACATCGATTCAGTCAAGGTCTGTACCGATACGTTCAGCTTCACGAGAAAATCAAGTTTATTTTCCGGCTTGACTTCAGGTTTTCTTTCTTTTTTTTCTTTCTTTCTTTCTTTCTTTTTAGGATTATGAGTTCCAGATTCTGACCTACAGAGCTCTCCAGGATCCGATAGCATCTCCTCTAAAGAAACCCAAAATGGAGTGTGCGTCTGATAACATCATCCAGGAGGTTTGTTGCACAAGCAGCTGTCAGTGGTGACTTGTAGAGTTAAATGAAAAGAGTGATTAGATTCTCATTTCTGCATCTTTAATAAGGAGCTGCCAACAGCCAGCAGGAGGTTAGCTTAGCTTAGCAAAAAGACCGGGAACAGTGACCGACTGTGACCTTTTTATCACTACTATGATAAAAACACATCTAAAAAATGCCTTTAACTTAGACACATAATCATTGGAACTAAATTTTTTATTTAAAAAATGTAAATTATAAAGTATATTATATATGTTTTAAACTGAAATGTTTTTTAACTCCTCTGTTTTCTTGCTTTTGTTTTAGTACGTCACTCTGAGAACACGCTACAGTGAACTGATGACTCTCACCAGTCAGTACATTAAATTCATCCTGGACGCACAGCGCCGCCTGGAGGACGACGAGGTACTTACACACTCTGTGAAGCAGCAGCAGGCGCCACTAACACAAACAGCCTGTTCACTCATTAAACTATCGTATGGGAAATAATTTGTCATTAAATACTAATAAAACGTTGGCACTCAAAACCTACTGATTGCGTTAAGTGGGATAGGAGAGCAGACAGTGGTGAAGCAAACTGTTTCATCCTGGTGTTGTAGCACATCACATCCCCACTACAATATACTGTATGTCTCTCATTCCCCTACACTGTGTATTAATCAGATCATGTCACATAGTCTGTACACATGACTCCGATTTGGCAGCAGCTCCGAATTCACTCACGTTTTCTAACTGCTCAGCTGCTTTTCCAACGATTTTCATTTGGTCTTTGCTTCTTTGTTTCCACTTGAAATCACTCACACCTGTGATTTGAAGGTTTCAGTTCGGCTCCTTTGCCCTCTCAGACGTTTGCCCTTTTTCTTCTTTTCTAACTTTCTATTGTGTTTGATCCTTATGAACCTGCTCGCCAGTGCTTTGTCATGGTGAATATTATTCACGAGCTTAAGAGATGAATTAACTCCCAAAGCACCAGGTATTTAAAAAAATAAAAGACCCTCTCAGTTCATGTCATCCCTCGCTACATCAGACCCTCGTCTGTGGTGAACGGAAGGTTCAGGATTTTTAGAAACTTTTCATTTTAGTACATTTTAATTTTGAAATGTCGGCATCATTGTCCTGTTTTAATTGAATTTGAAAAATTTGATGTCTGAATAATGTGTACAGGCACCAATCTACTGTTTAAGGGTTACACTATCATTAATTCTATTTTTGAATAATCTGCTGATTATTTTTTCAATTTAATAATTAATCCTTTACAGTACGAAACATAAAAGAGTGGAAAAAAAAAGGCCATTACAACTTTGCAGAGCCAAAGATATTCAAAGATACAACAAAGCAACGCAGCAAATCCTCTCATCAACCAGACCATGTTTAATTTTTCATTATTTTTGCCTGAAAAATAACTGAAACGATCAATCGATTATGGACTAATTGATTGACTGATCCAGGCTGGTGCTGATATACCAGAGCTCAAATACAGATCAATATTACAGGTTTCTAAAATGTTGAACCTTCCCTGTAGGTCTCCATCACCTGAACTTACCATTCTTACTAAATGGTCGATCTCATCTCTCGATGTCGCTTCTTCTTCTTCTTCTTCTTGGATTTATGTCTCGTCACTTCCTCTGAATCCAAGCTGACTTTGTGTTGTTTGTGTTACATGAACTCATGCTGTGTTTGCTGCATCACTATGCTAATCTTCATAGTGTGAATATTCTGGTTCTTACGCTTTTAATTCTGACGTGCTGTGATGCAAACTTCATAAAATCTTCATTATTTTTGATTACTGCTGTTTTTAGCTTTTCAGTGCAGTTTTAATATATTTAAAAGCTTTTTGCATGCTCATTATTATTTATTCCCTGCTTAGTTCTTCTTAATTACTTTACGTGCTCAATATAAAGCTGTGTGTGAAGACTGAGGAGAGACATAACTCTAATATGAAATTGAAATATAAATGTTTTTTGTTTAAATATAGAAGCAGCAACTACAAACTCTCACATGTTGAAAATATTAATACTAAGTTTTCAAATGTTATATGCACACACTTTGCTGTTATGTAAGTCCACATTGTACAATACACACTGTGTAAAATATGGCAAAGCTTTATTATGAAATTTCCCTTTAAATGTACAGCGTATCGGCCAATTAAAATATGTCAACTGCATGAAGTGGAAGTTAAGTGCCGTGCTGTGTTGTGGAGTAAAGTGTCATTCTGTGCGCCATACATTGAATAAACATGACAAGCATTTCCCAATACAGTATTTAGCCCTAGTAAATAGAACTGTCTCTTTGTTGTAGCTGTAACATACCCTCATGTATTTACATTTTTATGTAGCTACATGTTTTAGAACTACTTTAATGCTGAAGGTTTATTTAGTCTAACACCTCTAATATTCTCTCACTTCCCTTCACTCCTTCTTTGCTTCTACTAATACAGAAAGCTTCTGAAAAGCTAAAGGAAGAGGAGCGGCAAAGGATGGCAGAGATACAGGCTGAGCTAGATAAACAGAAACAGCTGGCCGAGGCTCACGCTAAGTCTGTGGCCAAAGCCGAACAAGAGGCGCAGGAGCTGAAGATGAAGATGAAGGAGGAGGCCAGTAAGAGGCAGGACGTCGCAGTGGACGCTGAGAAGCAGAAGCAGAACATCCAGCAAGAGCTGCATCATCTGAAGAGTCTGTCGGATCAGGAGATCAAGTCCAAGAACCAGCAGCTGGAAGAGGCGCTGGTCAGTCGTAGGAAGATCGAGGAGGAGATCCACATCATTAGAGTCCAGCTGGAGACGACGATAACACAGAAGACCACAGCTGAGGGCGAGTTACAAAAGCTCAGAGACAGAGCTGCTGATGCCGAGAAGCTCAGGAAAGCTGCTCAGGATGAGGCAGAACGGCTTCGCAAGCAGGTAACAGAAGAGACCCAGAAGAAGAAAAACGCTGAAGACGAGCTGAAGCGTAAATCTGATGCAGAGAAAGAAGCTGCCAAGCAGAAGCAGAAAGCTCTAGATGACCTGCAGAAGTTCAAACTGCAAGCGGAGGAGGCGGAGAGGCGCATGAAACAAGCCGAGGAGGAGAAACTGAGGCAGATTAAGGTCGTAGAGGAGGTGGCACAGAAGACTGCTGCCACTGAGCTGAAAACCAAATCCATGTCGTTCAACGAGAAGGCGACAAAACTGGAGGAATCCCTAAAGAAAGAGCAAGGCACCGTCCTTCAGCTGCAGGAGGAAGCCGAAAAACTCAGGAAACAACAAGAGGAAGCAAACAAAGCCAGGGAGCAAGCAGAGAAAGAGCTTGAAACATGGAGACAGAAAGCCAACGAGGCTCTGCGTCTGAGGCTACAGGCTGAGGAGGAGGCCCAGAAGAAGAGCCAGGCTCAGGAGGAGGCAGAAAAACAAAAGCTGGAGGCCGAGAGAGACGCCAAGAAAAGGGCTAAAGCTGAAGAAGCTGCTCTGAAGCAGAAGGAGAACTCAGAGAAAGAGTTGGAAAAACAGAGGAAATTTGCAGAACAAATCGCTCAGCAGAAGCTGTCTGCGGAGCAGGAATGCATTCGCTTAAAGGCCGACTTTGAACACGCTGAGCAGCAGAGGGGTCTGTTGGATAATGAGCTGCAGCGTCTGAAGAACGAGGTGAATGCTGCTGAGAACCAGAGGAAACAACTGGAAGACGAGCTGGCAAAAGTCAGAAGCGAAATGGACGCTCTTGTCCAGATGAAGGTTCAAGCGGAGAAGGAGACGCTGTCGAACACGGAAAAGAGCAAACAGCTCCTCGAGTCTGAAGCGTCGAAAATGAAACAACTTGCAGAGGAAGCAACGAGACTGAGATCAGTGGCTGAAGAGGCAAAGAAGCAGAGGCAGATCGCAGAGGAAGAGGCAGCGAGGCAAAGAGCAGAGGCCGAAAAGATACTCAAGGAGAAACTGGCTGCCATCAACGAGGCAACTCGCCTGAAGACGGAAGCTGAGATCGCTCTGAAAGCTAAAGAGGCGGAGAATGAAAGACTGAAAAGACAAGCTGAGGATGAAGCTTATCAGAGGAAGCTGTTGGAGGACCAGGCCGCTCAGCATAAACAAGACATCGAGGAGAAAATCACTCACCTGAAGAGCTCGTCTGTCTCTGAGCTGCAGCGTCAAAAAACTATTGTGGAAGAAACTCTGAAGCAGAAGAAGGTGGTTGAAGAAGAAATTCACATCATCAAGATCAACTTTGAGAAGGCATCAAAAGAGAGGTCAGATCTGGAGGTGGAACTAAAGAAGTTGAAAGGCATCGCAGATGAGACGCAGAAAAGCAAAGTCAAAGCTGAAGAGGAGGCAGAGAAGCTGAAGAAGCTCGCTGCAGAGGAAGAGAAGAAAAGGAAAGAAGCTGAGGAGAAGGTGAAGAGGATTACTGCTGCAGAAGAAGAGGCAGCCAGACAGTGTAAAGTTGCTCAGGAGGAAGTTGACCGCCTCAAAAAGAAAGCTTCAGAAGCAAATAAACAGAAAGACAAGGCTGAGAAAGAGGCAGAGAAGCAGGTCATTGTGGCCAAAGAGGCAGCACAGAAATGCACCGCTGCAGAACAGAAAGCTCAGGACGTTCTCAGTAAGAATAAAGAAGACATCCTCGCTCAGGAGAAGCTGAAAGATGAGTTTGAAAATGCAAAGAAACTTGCACAAGCAGCTGAGAAAGCCAAAGAGAAAGCGGAGAAAGAGGCTGCATTGCTCCGTCAAAAAGCAGAGGAGGCTGAAAAACAGAAAAAAGCAGCGGAGGATGAAGCTGCTAAACAAGCCAAAGCTCAAAAAGATGCAGAGAGGCTGAGGAAAGAAGCAGAGCAGGAGGCGTCTAAGCGAGCAGCAGCTGAGGCAGCAGCTCTGAAGCAGAAGCAGCAGGCTGATGCAGAGATGGCCAAACACAAAAAAGAAGCAGAACAAGCTCTTAAACAGAAGTCTCAGGTCGAAAAGGAACTTACGATTGTTAAACTGCAACTGGATGAGACAGATAAGCAGAAAGCAGTGCTGGATGAGGAGCTTCAGAGAGTCAAAGGTGAAGTTAACGATGCTGTCAAACAAAAGGCGCAGGTGGAGGATGAACTGTCCAAGGTTAAGATCCAGATGGATGAGCTCCTGAAACTTAAGATCAAAATCGAGGAAGAAAATCGCCGCCTTATGAAGAAAGACAAAGATAACACACAGAAATTACTTGCAGAGGAAGCAGAGAAGATGAAGAGCTTGGCGGAGGATGCTGCCAGACTTAGTGTGGAGGCTGAAGAAACAGCCAGACAGAGGCAGATTGCTGAGGCTGACTTGGCTGAACAGAGAGCGCTTGCAGAGAAAATGCTAAAGGAGAAAATGCAGGCCATCCAAGAGGCTAGCAAACTGAAAGCTGAGGCTGAGGAACTCCAGAAACAAAAGAAGCAGGCACAAGACAAGGCTAAGAAACTGTTGGAGGACAAACAGCAGATTCAGCAGCGCCTTGATAAGGAGACAGAGGGTTTCCAAAAATCATTAGAGGCCGAGCGAAAGAGGCAGCTGGAAGTTTCAGCTGAAGCAGAGAGATTGAAACTAAGGGTGAAGGAGCTCAGTGACGCTCAGACAAGAGCTGAGGAGGAGGCAAAGAAATTCAAGAAACAAGCTGATGAGGCTAAAGCTCGTCTTCAAGAAACAGAAAAACAAACTACAGAAACTGTTGTACAGAAGCTGGAGACACAGAGGCTGCAGAGCACTAGAGAGGCTGATGACCTGAAGAAAGCCATCGCTGACCTTGAAAAAGAGAGAGAGAAACTGAAGAAAGAGGCAGAGGGGCTTCAGAAAAAGTCTAAAGAGGTATGATAACATGAAGTAATATAGTTTATACAACCCTTAACATGACCATGCTAAACACCCTAACTATAGACTAGTAAACACATAACATAACATTTCATGTAAATTGCAGTGACTTATATTAACATCCAGCAATTTATATGAATGTTGTTCAGAATACAATAGTACAGAATTAATATGGTCACAGCAACACATGACAGGAGTAATTTGACAATTTGGGAAATATGTTTATTTACTTTATCGATTTGAGTCTGTAAATGAAGCTGGACCCAGGACACGGTCAGCTTAGCTTAGCATAAAGCTTCCATAAGGGAAACAGGAGGAAACAACTAGCGTAGCTCTGTCCAGTTCACTTTGTTTTTGTGTGGATTAAACAAACAAAATATAATGTGTTAGAGCAGTGTTTCTTAATCTTTTTCACATTAAGGACCCTAAACTGATACAAATTAGACGACAGACCCCATTTGATAAGATTTTGTAGATGTTAATTACAGAGAGAAACCCATGAATATTCATACATTCTGTCATTGTGTTACTTGGACCCTATTTTGAAAACCACTGACTTAGAGAGCTTTAAAGGTGCTGGTAGGTTGCCGTTGAACAGAGCTAAGCTAGCTGTTTCCCCCTGAGTCCAGTTTTTATGCTAAGTTAAGCTAACCAGCTGTGGCTCCAGCTTTATATTTACTGTGCAGTTATGAGTCATATCTATCCTATCAAACTCCCCTCAAGGAAGCTGTTTCAAAAATTGTTGAACAATTTAAATATTTCTTGATATTTTACCATTTTCTTTTCTTTCCAAACAGATGGCGAATGCCCAACAAGAAGAAATTGAGCAGCAGAAGGCCATGCTTCAGCAGTCTTTCCTCACAGAGAAGGAACTGTTGCTGAAAAGAGAAAGGGCCGTAGAAGATGAGAAAAAGAAGCTTGAGAAACACCTGGAGGATGAAATGAATAAAGCCAAAGCTCTCAAAGATGAACAAGAGCGTCAGCGGAAGCTGATGGAAGAAGAGAAGAAGAAACTTCAGGAAATAATGGATGAAGCTGTAAAGAAGCAAAAAGACGCTGAAGCAGAGATGAAAAACAAGCAAAAAGAAATGGAAGTGCTTGAAAAGAAAAGGCTTGAACAGGAAAAACTTTTGGGAGAGGAAAACAAAAAGCTCAGAGAGAAACTCCAGAACCTGGAGGTTGCCTCCAAACAGGCTGCGTCGAAAACAAAGGAAATTGAAGTCCAGACTGATAAGGTTCCTGAAGAGCAGTTAGTTGCCATGACAATGGTGGGAACAACAAAGAAAGTTTTCAACGGCTCTGTTGAAGTGGATGGAGGGAAGAAAGATGAATCACCATTCGCATTTGAGGGAATAAGAGAGAAAGTTCCAGCTGAAAGGCTCCATGACATTGGCGTTCTGACCAAAAAGGAGTTTGACAAACTGAAAAAGGGCAAAGTCTCTGTGCAAGAACTCGGAAAGACTGATAGAGTTAAATCATGTCTGAAAGGTCAGAACTGTGTCGGAGGTGTGTTGACTCCATCCAAAGAGAAAATGAGTGTCTATCAGGCCATGACAGAGAACAAGATCACTCCTAACACTGCCACCATGCTCCTGGAGGCTCAAGCAGCTGCTGGGTACATCGTAGATCCAGTGAAAAACAAACTCCTCTCTGTAGATGAAGCCGTTAAGGATGAGCTGATTGGTCCCGAGCTCCATGACAGGATGCTCTCTGCAGAGAGGGCAGCCACTGGCTTCAAAGATCCCTACACTGGGGCCAAAATCTCTCTCTTTGAGGCCATGAAAAAGGGACTTATTGACAAGGAGCAGGCCACCAAATTTCTAGATGTACAGCTTGCAACTGGTGGCATCATTGACCCTATCAATAGTCATAGAGTACCCCTGCAGACCGCCTACAAACAGGGTCAGTTTGACGGAGACATGAACAAGAAACTCACTGATCCCAGTGATGATATCAAATTATTCATTGACCCCAGCACTCAGGAGCAACTCACTTACAAACAGTTACTGGAGAGATGCACCAAAGATGCAGAGACAGGCCTGCTGATACTACCAGTGACTGATGAAGCTGCTCAAACTGAAAGAACATACACAGATTTGGAGACTAAAGAAGTCTTTAGTAAATCCACCGTTGATGTGCTTTTTGGAAGATTCAAAGGAAAAACTGTCACTATTTGGGAAGTGATCAATTCAGAGTATTTCACTGAAGAGCAAAGGCGGGAACTGATTCGTCAGTACAAGACAGGGAAGATCACAGTGGAGAAGATCATCAAAATTGTCATCACTGTTGTGGAAGACAAGGAGAAAAACAATGAAAATTTGTTTAATGGTTTGAGGGCCCCAGTTTCTGCCAATGAACTGTTAGAGTCTAAGGTTATAAACAAAGACTTGTTCAACAAGTTGAGTAACGGCAAGATAACAGTTAAGGAGATCTCTGAGATGGAGTCTGTGAAGAAAGCACTACAAGGAACACCGACCATCGCTGGGCTGTTGAATGAACCAACCAAGGAGAAAATGCCTTTCTATCAAGCTATGAAGAAAGAATTACTGTCCCCAGAAACCGTAGTGAACCTTCTTGAAGCTCAAGCAGCGACTGGGTTTGTCATCGATCCTGTCAAAAATGAGAGGGTCCCTGTTGATGAGGCTGTTAAATCAGGTCTCGTAGGCCCAGAACTGCATGAACAACTTCTGTCTGCAGAGAGAGCTGTCAGTGGCTACAGAGATCCATACACAGGAAAGAAGGTGTCTCTGTTTGAGGCCATGAACAAAGGCCTTATCAAGAAAGACCAAGGCATTCGTCTGCTTGAAGCACAACTCTCAACAGGTGGAATTATCGACCCTGTTAAAAGCTACCGCATCCCACATGAGGTTGCCTGCAAGCGTGGATACTTGGATGAGGAAATCGCCAAGACTTTGAACAAGAACACCGATGAAACAAAGGTCTTCTATGATCCAAACTCACAAGAGGATACAACCTATGCACAGCTCATGAATAAATGTGTCCCAGATAAGGAAACTGGACTTCTGTTGCTTCCCCTCTCAAAGAAGGCTGCAAAGCCAAAGAAAGACAAACAGATTACAGAGGCTAAGACAAAAGAAGCTTTGAACCAGACAACTATGGAGCTGGAGTACGGACCCTTCAAAGGAAGAAAAGTAACAATTTGGGAGATCATCCACTCTGAGTACATCACAGAGGAGCAAAGAATTGAGCTAATCCGACAGTACAGAATGGGGCAGGTGACAATTGAAAGGCTGATAAAGATTGTAATAACAATGGTTGATGAAAAGGAGGACAAAACAAAGGAAGATGCCTGTTTTGAAGGCCTTAGGGCAGCAGTCACTGCCAGATCATTACTTGATTCCGACATCATTGACAAGGCTACATTTGATCAACTCCAACAGGGTAAAAAGACACCTAAAGAAGTCAGTGAAACTGATAAGGTCAGGAAGTACTTGCAGGGCACAGACCGCATCGATGGCATCACAATGAAAGATTCAGATGAGAAGTTAAGCATATATCAAGCAATGAAAAAGAACGTTTTACAACAAAACACTGGGCTTGCACTGCTAGAGGCTCAAGCTGGAACTGGTTTTATAACTGATCCAGTCAAAAATCTGAAATACTCTGTGGATGACGCTGTGAAGGTTGGAGTTGTTGGCCCAGAACTTCATGAGAAGCTTCTCTCAGCTGAGAAAGCAGTGACAGGATACAAAGATCCGTACACAGGCAACAAGATTTCTCTATTCCAAGCAATGAAGAAAGAGCTCATACTAAGGGAGCATGCAATCCCTCTCCTGGAGGCTCAGTTCACTACAGGAGGGATCATTGATCCAGTCAGCAGCCATCGCGTTCCCAATGACGTGGCCATTCAGCGTGGCTATTTCAGTAAACAAATGGCCAAGTCCTTCAATGAACCATCAGGTGACGTTAAAAACTTCATCAACCCCAACACCAATGAAAGTGTAACTTACAAGCTGTTGCTGGAGAAATGTGCAAGAGATCCCACCTCTGGTCTGTGCTATCTGCCTCTCTCGAAGGTTGAAGCTCCGGGTCCTGTCGAGAAATCTTACCAGTACACAGAGGAGCAAGCCCAAACAGATCTGGCCAACACTCAAATTGAGGTCCCTCATAAGAGTTTTGCAGGAAAGAGTCTGACCATTTGGGAAGTCATGAACTCAAATATGCTTCCAGAAGCAGAGAGGCGCCGCCTGATGGAGCAGTATCGCCTGGGGCAAATCACAAAGGAAAGAATAGTATTCATCATCATTGAAATAATTGAACAAAGAGAGACTCTAAAGTCAGAGCAGAGCATGTCCTGTGATGTCATCAGAAGAAGAGTTACCATCGAGGAGCTTTACAGTGCTAGAATCATCGATTTGCACACCTACAACCTCCTGAAGCAAGAAAAGATGACGATTCGTGAGGCGATGGAAATGCCTTCAGTTAAACAGTACCTGTTTGGTACTGGTTGTATCGCTGGAATTATGTCAGACAGTCCACCAAAGATCAGCATTTACCAGGCTATGAAGAGTGGAAAGATTAAGCCTGAAGTTGCTTTGAATCTCTTGGAGGCCCAGGCAGCAACAGGGTTCATGATTGATCCAGTGAAAGATGAGCTTCTAACTGTTGATGAAGCTGTGCGCAAAGGACTCGTGGGCCCTGAACTCCATGACAAACTTCTCTCTGCTGAGAGAGCAGTCACAGGTTACAAGGATCCATACAGCGGAAAAGTGATCTCCCTCTTCCAGGCTATGAAAAAAGACCTGATCCCAGAGGATTATGCATTGAGGCTTTTGGAGGCCCAGAATGCCACTGGTGGGTTAATGGATCCTGAATACTACTTCCATATCCCCACAGATGTGGCCATGCAGCGTGGATACATTAATAAAGAGACTCTTGACAGAATATCCGAACCTACTGGGGATGTGCGAGGATACACTGATCCAACAACAGACGAGAAACAGTCCTATTCTCAGCTTCTAAGACGATGCAGGGTTGATAAAGAAAGTGGTTTGCGGCTGCTTTCACTGGCAGACAGAAGACTTCTCTTCAAGGGTCTCAGGAAGCAAATCACTGTGGATGAGCTGCTTCGTTCACAGATTATCGACCAAAAGACCTACAACGAACTCACTGAGGGCATCCTGTCAGTGGAGGAGGTCAGCAGAGACCTGAAGAAATACCTTGAGGGTACCAGCTGTATTGCTGGTGTGTATGTAGAATCTAGCAAAGACCGCCTGTCTATCTACCAAGCCATGAAGAAGAACATGATTAGACCAGGGACTGCCTTTGAGCTCCTTGAGGCTCAAGCTGCCACAGGATATGTAATTGATCCCATTAAGAATCTGAAACTAAATGTCACAGAAGCCGTGAAGATGGGCGTCGTTGGCCCAGAGTTTAAAGATAAACTCATCTCAGCTGAACGCGCTGTCACAGGCTACAAGGAACCTTATTCTGGCAAGACCATCTCTCTATTCCAGGCCATGAAAAAAGGCCTAATTCTGAAAGATCATGGCATCCGTCTGCTAGAGGCTCAGATTGCTACTGGTGGAATCATTGATCCACAGGAGAGCCACCGATTGCCAGTTGAAGCAGCGTATGAACGCGGCCTGTTTGATGAGGAAATGAATGATATCCTCACTGACCCATCTGATGACACAAAGGGCTTCTTTGACCCCAACACTGAGGAAAATCTCACCTACCTACAGCTGATGGAGAGATGTATGATCGACCCAGAGACTGGCCTTGCTCTTCTGCTGCTGAAAGAAAAGAAGCGCGAGAGGAAGACTTCCTCCAAATCTTCTGTTCGCAAACGAAGGGTCGTCATTGTTGACCCAGAGACCGGCAAAGAAATGTCAGTGTATGAGGCGTATCAGAAAGGGCTCATCGACCACCAGACATATCTGGAGCTCGCAGAACAAGAATGTGAATGGGAGGAAATCACCATCACCTCATCTGATGGAGTTGTGAAATCCATGATCATTGACAGACGGTCCGGTCGGCAGTATGACATTGATGATGCAATTACTCGGGGCCTGATTGACAAGTCAGCTCTGGATCAATACCGAGCAGGAACTCTGTCCATCACAGAGTTTGCTGACATGTTGTCTGGAAACATGAGTGGAGTCAGATCACGTTCATCTTCCTTCGGTTCCTCTTCCTCCTACCCAATGAGTCCAGTACCTTCCATAAAAACACCAGCAACCACCTGGAATGATCCAACAGAAGAAACCGGCCCTGTAGCTGGGATCTTAGACACAGAAACACTGGAGAAGGTGTCCGTGACAGAGGCTATTCACAGAAACCTTGTGGACAATATAACAGGTCAAAGGTTGCTGGAAGCCCAGGCCTGCACTGGAGGCATCATCGACCCAAATACCGGAGAGAAATTCCCTGTTACAGATGCAATGAACAAAGGGCTTGTGGATAAGATTATGGTTGACCGCATCAGTCTAGCCCAGAAGGCTTACAATGGATTTGAAGATCCAAGAACCAAAACCAAAATGTCAGCAGCTCAGGCTCTGAAGAAAGGCTGGCTGTACTACGAGGCTGGACAGCGATTCCTGGAGGTCCAGTATCTCACTGGTGGGTTAATTGAACCGGACGCCACCAGCAGAGTGTCTATAGATGAGGCTGTGAAAAAAGGCACCTTAGATGCACGCACTGCACAGAAGCTGCGTGATGTTAGTGCATACTCCAAATACCTCACATGCCCTAAAACCAAGCTGAAGATCTCTTACAAGGATGCTATGGAAAGAAGCATGGTAGAGGAGGGGTCTGGTCTACGACTGCTTGAGGCTTCATCTCAGTCGAGCAAAGGCCTCTACAGTCCCTATAGCATCAGTGGGTCCGGTTCTGCTACTGGGTCACGGTCTGGCTCAAGAACTGGATCCAGGTCCGGCTCCAGGAGAGGCAGCTTTGATGCTACAGCATCAAGTTTCACCACAACCTTCTCCTCTTCCTCCTACAGCTCACCAAGCTACGGCCGTCGATACTGATGAGTTAAGAGTGATTTTCTAAGGGAAGGATTCACTATAAAACCACAGTGCTCACCAGATGCCTATTTCTCAGTGGAATAAAATACTTTCTTTATTCTGCTCTGCATGTGGTCGCTACAGGACTTTTAATATTTAATTTTCTACAAGTTGCATAATTTTGATTTTTGTATATTTTACATTTTAGTTAGTCAGACTTTCTGATTACCATACTGCAAGAATTTAGAGTACACAACAGTGTACATGATTTCTTTTTTTTAAGTTTAATCTCATAAGCATTTACTGAACATGAATTTATTTACTTCCAATATTGTGTTACACTAACTGAAAGTGTTCATGACCATTACTCTAATTGAACCAAATTGGGTGTACAAACAAACAAACAAACAAACAAACACATTCTCTGTACATGTATATTTGTGATTATTAACAAAAGCAGTTTAAAGAAAGAGATAAAAGCCACTCTGCAGAGCAGAATAATGAATCTCCTGAATATGAATAACACTAATAGTGTCTGCTTCAAGAATGCCAAGCTTCAAGATCTTTTCTCTCCTGGGGTACACTGCCGCATATACTCTGCCAATATCTGAGCTCCACCCCATTCCCAACTGTCCTAAAACCTGGAGTTACAGCAACATGCTAGCCTTGTGAAGTGACCTGCAAACAGCAAGCTCCCTCAAATGGAAGGAATATGTAGCCTGTTATGACCATTACCTCCATCTGACAGTTCTGGACTTTACACACCAAACCTCAAGACCCAACACATACAAGTCCCTGCCTTTTTGACACTTCGAAAAGGTACGAAAAGAGATTATTTAACTTTTAATCTATTGACAATTTTGTTGTAATTTCTATGTCTGTGTCATTTAGTGTCTGTGAGTCCTTAAGTCTAATGATTTTCTTCAATGTCTAATTTTTGTGTTGCAGGTATTGTCGTCACAGTTCATCTCATCTCCAGCTCTTTTCGCAGATGTCTTCCAGAGATCCGTGGCATTAATTTGGGCTGTGACCTTTATTGTAATCAATACTTTTATGCAACAGTACAGAAACACACTTACTCATACATTGTTCTATTAGAATCCTTTAACAGTGGACCATTTTGAAACGTGCATCTAATCTTGAACTCATGTAAAGGCCTAAACCATGCTTTGAAAGTGCCTGCAAAATACTGTTTAACACTTTATTGGGATGTTGAGTATTATAAGATTGTGCAGTGGTTACACTGTAAAATGACTGATGCATGACTGAAAGAGCAATGCTATCCATAATGGTATGATTACTGTGTTATCAGGTAAGCCTTTTTATTGTCCAACTACAGTATGTCACAATCTAACGTTAAAATAATAGTTCATTTCTGTGTGTAGTTAAACAGGGCTCAAGTGTATGGTTTGAATGTTTAATAGCTAACATTTGCATTATTTGAATATTCTGCACTTCACAGACAGGTAATGTATGTACTGTATATTGATGATTATATAGAGCACTATTGCTGAAAGCCATTAATTAACATTTCTTTGAGAAAGATCTTTAAGCTTTGCCACCAGACCCAGTATTTGTATTTTCCATTACGTATACTTTGTTTTCATTTTAATTCTACTTTGTAAAGCAACACATTTGATCTATATATCATTTTATTTTCTTACTCTATATTTCTGCTTTGCATGATTTACTCACATTTAAAAGGTGCAAAATGAAATAGTTGTATCCATTAAAGCATTTTTTCTTATTACGTTTCAAAAGGTTTGAAGGATGTATTTTAATGAGGGTAATCAAGCCTTGTTTAAAATGGTGTATTTATAATAAAATGGTGACAAGGAATTTTATTGTAACACCTTATGCTATGTAAATAAACATGGAAATGAATTTTTTTTCTCTCAAGTTTATTCATTGTAATTTTGACCAATGGCATTGTCTTTAAATATAATGAAAATAGATCTCAATTAACATTGATTTTATATAGTCAAACTTAGTTTTTCATTAGCCTGTAATGCCATACTCATATTAGAAAAATGTACAATTCTTCAATAATCAGTCAGAACTAAGTTACAGTTTGGAATTTCCTTGATTGATTGAATTATAGGACTTGAAATTTTCACTTAGCTATGACTAATATATTCACTTCTAAAGATGTTAACACAAATCTTAAACTGGGTATTCAGGCTCCTGATCTATGTTTGTAAAGCAAAGATGATTTCTCACCCTTTCATTTACTTGATCTTTTACCATCTACAAAGTTGCTACCTCCAAATGTTTTTGTACACAACATCACAGTTAATTTAAGTGCCTGTAAATGCTTTAATTATCTAAAAGATGATGGAGGCAGAGAGCTGCAGCCATCCATTGATGGTCTGTGAACAAATTGGGTTGTCAAATCTCAAATTAATAATACCACACTTTAAAAAATAATCAATCACAAATAAAAACCCTGCATTCAGAAGTTGTGTTGAGAAGTGTTGTCATGAAAATGTACATTTCAGAAGAATGTAGAAATAGACAGCAGTATTCATTAGGCAGAATAGCACCTGTCTATATCATTATTGCTCCTACATCACTGCGCAGAAACAGTATTTAATGTTGACTAATGATTGCAGGGGGGATTCCGCTCTTGATTGGTCTCTTTGGTCTCTGGTCATGGGCCAAACATGTTTGTCACATTTTCCCACGACTAAAAATGATACATTTGTACAAAGTTCAGCTGGGTCACACCTGCAGATGTGTGAAGGGGGAGAGGGGGGGGGCCTAGATCTCCACAGGCAGAAACCTCACACTGAACCTGAATCAGTTATCAAACAAATGTCTATGTCCAAGGAAGAAGTGACAGTAGCCGCCGCCGCCGCAGCCGAGGAACCAGAACCGAGGCGGCCGAAATGCACCCGGTGCCGCCACCATGGGATCATCGTCCCGCAAAAGGGCCACATGAAGTTCTGTCCGTTTCTCAAATGCGACTGCTGGAAGTGTTACCTCATCACACAGCGGACTCAGATCGCCACCCTGCAGAGAAACCTGAGAAAAGCCGAGAGAAACCCCCATGAGAAACAGCAGCAGCAGCAGCGTACCAGCGCCCCCCACTGTTTCAGCGGGAGGAAACCGGCGGCTCCGGGGACTCCTAGCGCCTCGGGTCCAGATGGAGGCGCTCGCCCGTCGCTCACATCTGGACTGATGAGTCCCCGATCCTCAGGGGCCCCGGGAGTGCTGCTAGTATGACCAGGAGCCCCCTGGACCCACGGGGCAGACTAGCCCTGGGGGGAGAGCATGTGGCCGGTTTGGGGAGCAAAGAGCTGCTGCCCCTCTCTTCCAGCGAAGAAGGAGCTTTAAGTAAGTTGTGAGTTAATTATAATGTTTAACTATGAACCTGACTGGACTGAAACTATTCAAAGTAAAGAGAAATATGTTAAATATTCATATTTAGCTGAACTGGTTAGCAACAGATCAACAATAAATTATGATCCGCTGAGAGCGCCAAAAATTAATGTTACAAATTAAAATGGCTGACATTTATTTATTTTTTTTAAATGTTTTTGGCTGGCGGGTTTTGTTTGTTATGTTTCTGGCAGAGCGGTTGTCATTAGAAAGTTAAACCCACACAGTTTTGAATTTTCTATCTAAATGACCTACATTTTATGAGTAGCTAAAAATAATAACTTTATTTGAAAGAATCAGATGAATGTTTTCATCAACGGTCATCCTCCATCTTGTGGTTTTCCCCCGTTTGTGTGTATTTCTGTCATATAGTTTAACTTTGGGGACAAATTCCAGAATAAAGATCAGTTCATGTCCAATCGGGGGCAAAAGCCATGTCCCCAATTTGGACCAAGCTGATTTTTGTGTCAATTGTTCAGGTCAGGGTAAGTCTCCAGAATTAAATGCCACTGTAAAATCACTTTTTTGTGTCATCATGGCAAAATGTGAGACACCTACTGTGGCGGGAAAGACCACTGAGGAGGTTTTGAATAATCTAGCATAATATTGATGTATAAAATGTATTTTACGTGGGCTAATTTGAGCTACTTTATATGATGCTGGGCAGCTTGTGAACTTCCCCCATGGGAATCAATAAAGGTTTGTAAATTATAACAATACACCATGCTTCATTAGTTGGTAATATTTGGCATTCCTTGTCTGAATCTCCAAATAATGTCATCAGATAAATGTAATGAACTAAAAAGTACAATATTTGCCTGTGAATTATCGAGTAGAAATATAAAGCAGCAGAAAATGGAAACACTCGAGTAAAGTACCTCAAATAAATGTACTTAGTTTATTTAATGACATCACCGTGGGGGAATTTTGACACAATTTTTACATGTTCTCTTTCAAATATATATTCTCCTTCCCTCTCAAATATATTATTAACAGAACAGTTGTTGTTAGCTGCAGCCCTAATGTTATCATGTATATGACCTCCCCATATTATGGTGTGGGTGGATGTGAAACCTCCTGACCTAAGCACACTACTCTAAAATAAATGAAGGAAACTTTAAGAAGATTTTAATGTTCAGATTTATATTCTAATGTTTCCACTTTTCTTCCAGATGCTCCTTACTTCAGTGATATAGGGCCGACTCCTCCTCTGCCTGTTATCCACTTTCCATTCAGGATGCCCGACCTATACCCCAGCAGCTATGCTGTGTTGCCAAGCTTGTATGGGTTCTACAATGACAGCCTCTGTGGAAGAAGAATATTCCCCCACTTCCAGCAGGGGGCAGTGAATTACCCGCCTCCACAGGAGCTTCGACCTCCAGCTGTAAGTAGCCATTTGTCTTTTTGCAACACACTGCAGACCAGCTGTGTTAAATATTAACTGTTACTCTGGCCGTGAGATTTGTCACATAATAAAGATCCTTGTCTTTCTCAGGACTGTGGACAGGTCTTCTTCACTCTTCAGCCGCCCCCCCTCCCAGAGCCCTTCCAAGAGGAGCTGATGCCGAGGCAGTTCCCACAGCCTCCCCTGCCCAGACACAGTGAGCCGGACACACAGGAGCTGGATTAATAATACAGGCAGACTACATCGCAGAGGAAGAGGAGGATGAAGGAGAGTTCAGTCGTTTCTGTCCAGGCGGATGCTGTTTGTTTGCTGATTGTTGGTTTGAATGTTCTGCGCAGTGTTTCTTGTTAATGTGCTGATAAAGGTTAGAGGCTCGTTTCGTTGATAAAGGAAATGAGCTGATGAAAGAGACAAAGGTTGAATTATTTTGTATTTCCATTTTTCAGAATTGATAATAAACAACAGTAAGAAATGTTTTGTTTAAGACTTGTTTTTATTTTTCAAATGAGCACTGCGCTGGTTCAGTTGAATACTGGATTAGTCATTCAACTGAAAATGAATCATGACTTATGATAATCATTTAATAATTTCACAAATTTTTCAAACAAAAATGACCAAACTTTTTAAATATGTACTTTTTGGTTTTTAAACTCTTGGCTCTCTTGGTTGGAGAAGTAGCCCAAGTTTTTACTTGAATAAAAATACAAAAGATATTGGCATCAAAATGTACTCAAGGTACCAAAGTATTCATTTTACAGAATTTCCCATTTCAGAGAAATATACAGTACATATTAGTGACTTGTAATTATTGAGGCATTAATGTAATGTAATGTACTAATGTAATGTACTTCGTTACTTTCCACTACAGCTGATTTCAGTTCAGTTTGTGAAGTTGACATTAGATAGATAGATAGATAGATAGATAGATAGATAGATAGATAGATAGATAGATAGATAGATAGATAGATAGATAGATAGATAGATACGGTGCTGAGATGGGGGGGGCAAACACCTTCACTCTAACCATCACTCCCATGTCAGACTGTGGCCCAATCCCAATGTCCCCCCTGAACCCTGAACCCTGAACCCTGAACCCTCAGACTTAATTGACATCCCCTGGTGAGTGATCGAGTGTGAGAAGCTGCAAGGGCTCAAAATGCTATAAAGAGGAATGGGACAGAACTTACACCATGTGACCTTGATGATGCCAAAACATTTGCATTCAGTTGTGGGTTTGGGACTTTTGATTGTACATTTTTATTCCCTCCCTTCACTCCCTGTTTGTACAAAAAGTAATAACTAATAATTAATAATGACAAATAACTCCACAGTTCAGGCTCTGAGTCACAGTGAGCTCTGTGTTTATTATGTCATATACTGTCTGTTTTCTTGTAATGCCAACATTAGAATTTGTTCCTTTCATGCTTGTTTAATAACGGTTCTTCTTCTATCTTATTATATCTTGCGTTTTATGGCCGTTTTTATGGCCGTTTTTATGGCTAGTTTCATGTTTGGCGTTTTTTAAGCTTCCCCTGATAACAGTGGAAACCCCGTGTTTAATATCACAACACTATGAACTTTGGGTAATTCCCTCAGGCAAAGTCTGCAGAAATGCGGACTTACAGAAAGTGTCCATAAGGACTCAATGTGTCTGCTGGAGAGTCCTCATGCCCTCGATGGTTCGACAGTGGGACAGAACTAAACCCTCATGAACTAACCAGGAATGCGCCTCAAAATCTGTGAGTCTGTGAGGGGGGACATTATCTGTAGTCTGAGTGTTAGAGGTCTGAACTGATCTTTTTCTAACATTTTCATAGTTATTATCTTTGCAGCTTTACAGATGTAATAAAATCCAGCTCAGCGGGTCTGATTGCCCCACAGCAGTCTGCAGAGCTCTTCCAGTGAGTCCCAGTTTATTTAACTGGATCGAGGTGATGTTGGTGGGAGTGAAAGGAAAAATAACTCCAGGGTCTTGGACTGGACGATTCTCTAAAAATAGCAGCAGCACTCTGTATAAAGGTAGATACATGAACATAATCACTGGTGTGGTCCAGCAACAAATCCCCACTGGGATTAAAATATAAAGTGTCGCTGTATGAACAAAAAACCTTGAGTTAAATATTCAGCAGGCAACAGAATAAACCACAGTGAACCACACTGACCCTGTGCTGGTTTATTGCTTGTTTATTGGATACCAGGAGGGGGGCGTACACCGTGACTCCGCCCCCCTCTGCCCTCACCATGCTGGTGGGATTTTTATCAGAATGATTCATGTTGGCATCAGCAGCCTGAAGGAGTTCACTCAGTGCAGCTGGAGAGAGGAAGAACTGTGTCGACCTCCGAATACCTGACAATACTTCAGACACATGAGTCACTTCAGCTCTTTGTCTCCATTTCTCTGTGTTGATGGTGGGAGACAAAACATCATGGAGTCACATGGGGATGAAGTGGTTACTGTGTAACTTGAAATTGAAACTTAAAACATAACATCACTCAATGGAAACACAGTCCATTCGCAATGTGTTTTGTCGACTTTTCTAAAAAAAAGAAATGCTTCTATTTTGTGCGAAGCTGCGATGGAAACCCAGCTAATGGGAATTTAGTACCACTGATAGATGAAGATCCATAGAAGGTTATTGCAAAATAAATAACTGCAGCTTTATTCTTAGTTTAAATCCCAACTGCAGCAGAAGGAAACAGATAAATGTAATAAATGCAAGTAAAACACTAGAACCTCCCTCCTCTGTGTAACAGCTTGTTTTAGTTTGGAGCCGGGAGCAGACACACAACCCTCAGAAGGTTTTGTAAATGATTTAATAAGATAAAGTTGCAAGAGCGTAGAAGGGTTAGCTGGGGACAAGGGCAGAGCCTGGTAGACTGTCTGTGGCGTGGTCTGCCAGATGAGTTGGCAGCGACGGCGTGACAAGTTAATTTGACGCCAGAGTCCCTAGGCACAGGAGAGGTTTGGGTAAGAACCATTAGAAAGAACTCCAGAGAGTGCAAGAGGATATGTGTCACTGACAGGCCAGAGCACTTGAGCTACAGGTGATGAGTTGATTGCAGACAGGTGTGGAGAGAGGCCAGGAGCCAGGGGAGGTAAGCCACGCCCACAACACATACACAGACAAACAGGGAGACGCAGACAAATACAAAGGAAAGGGAGGGAAACTAAGTCACAGCTGAGCCATAACTCTCTAAATTACACTGTCTATTGTGTTATTCATCATGTACTTTAATGATGATACTTATAATCATCCAAAAACATGTCTCAGTAGAAGTGTGCAGGAGAAAACCTTGTACATCTATTCTGTGAGGCAGCTGCACAGGAACAGGATGTGGGAATCGTTTCGGTTTTCATGTTAGCAAACTTTTTGCCTGATGAAGGTTTAAGATCAAAATGTCCAAATAAATCGTT
Organism: Seriola aureovittata; assembly: GCF_021018895.1. Taxonomy (NCBI): domain Eukaryota; kingdom Metazoa; phylum Chordata; class Actinopteri; order Carangiformes; family Carangidae; genus Seriola; species Seriola aureovittata. The sequence goes on from NC_079379.1 coordinate 2,136,955, forward strand.
TGCTGCAAGTCAGACAGTGTGCAGGATTTTTTGATTGCCATTAAATTTTACGATTAACTTTAAGACATCAGAAATTAAATAAATAACTTTCATTGTTAGGTTAGTGACTAAAAGTGTAGGATTACTGGTCCATGTTTTCATGTCTTCACTATGAAAAAATAAAGATTCATTGCAGGGAGTCAGAGGCACAGAAGGTTGTGAGACTGAGCAGCAGGTTATTATGACCCATAGTTACATTTTGTTGCTAGGTGACATCTAGTGGTCGTAGTAAGGATGACAGGAGCAAAGGGAAAAGTGCGGTGACGTAGTATAAAGAGAGACAATGAGGGGGGGGGGGGGGGGGGGGTGCTAGAGCCAATCCCAGCTGATATTGGGTGAGGGCAGGTTACACCTGGACAGGTAGCCAGTCTATCACAGGGTTTGACACAGACCAAATACAACACACAGCAGGTCAACACTGGTGCCTGTGTGAATGTACAGTCTGTCTGCTGAACAAGTTCCACAGTTCAAACACTGGAAGCTTTGTTGTTGAAGGAAGTGATGAAAACATAAAAACTGCCCCCGTCCTAACCTTCAGCTCTTACTGTCAGAGGATCTTTGTCGCTGTTGTAACTGCACACAAACCTCCGTCCTCGCTGTCGGTTTGTGTGCACAATAATGTGAGTGAAAGGAATTCAGGAGTTTCTGGGTGCGATCTGGATCATAATTAAAGTGCTGAGTGTTCAAACTGAAATAGCAACACAACCAACAGCAGGTAGCTGCTTTTCATACATTGCATTGTGCAGGTTTTTGTCACCTCAAACTTTTCTTCAGGAACTAAAAGGTTCCTGTGATCCAGTGTTGTCTACGTTTCTACCGCGGCCTAAAGTTCCGGGAAGATTATGGATGATTATTACTTAATATTACATTATTCACAGCACTTTGAGGACATAACATGAACGAAAATACGGACAAATTGCATCCCGTATATATTCAATACAGGACGCAGCATTTTATTTTCAAATACAGGTCAATCCCGTATTATACGTAACGTAAAATGCAGCAAATACTCGACCAGTCAGAAATGTTCAGCACTGCAGACCACACCCCCCAATAGTACTACTGGAAAGTACTACCCCCTGACCAGGGATTTTTTTGGGGGTCGATCTATTACCCCAGAACTAAATTTAGACCCTGGTTCCTGCGGTGGAAACGCGCATAGTTCCTCAAAATGTTCCTGGGGAAAGTTCCTGCTGTGGAAACGCGACTCATGTAAGAAACTCATAAAATGTTCTTTTTTACCAAACCAGCACAGACTCTGCACAAACTATCAGATTCATCATTGCAGCCAAATCAGGGCTATAATTGTGCATATTTTTCCAGCATTATGTTTCCAGACTTCAGTTTTATAAGACTGGTAAAAACATGACAAACTACTCCAGTATGGGTGGGTTGTGTACTCATTTGTTACTAATATACAGTTGGCACTACATGACTAAAGAGACGCCTACTCTCTGAATAGCAGTTCTGAGGAAATTCATAAAATCAAAGAGATTATCTGGCGTCTGTAACAGTGAACATGTAACCAGCTTTGATAAAGTGCCAGGAAAACAGACTCAGCCTTAGCACATGATACTCGCTCTACCAGGTGAGCTACCAGAGTTCCCCTCGCAAAATTATTAAGTATCAAAACTATAGTATTACTACTATACTACACTAGTACTATTTGTGTAGACAAATGTTCAAAATACTAAAATAAAAGTATAATACTGTCTGTCTATATTATATTGTGTATTGTATCCTTGAGGCCTGACAAATGTACTGAATGAACTTCCTCATAAAATGTTTTGTTAATGTTAAAATTACTTTGCTGTGTCTGATGTCGTGTCACCGTCACCCTGCACGAAGACAAAATGAAGACCCACTCACTTAAACATGCTCCATGGTTAAAAGCTCCAGAAGGTGCCTTTAATGTTGCCTTTAAAGGTGGTAAAGATAAAGTTATTTATTTTAATTATGTCATCTACATATTGCTGGGTAGTTAAGTTATATATGATTGTGTGTCTGTGTTAATTGTTTCTCTATTCACATACACATACATATATAAGCGGGCCTTTTAAATGTGGGTAAGATGGCTAATAAAAGAGCACACACACCGACACAGTGGAGAAAGAGTGAGCTGCTAGCTGCCATGCAAACTGGTAAAACAGATGTGTCATGTCTCATCTCCGGTGTCAGTGTCTGTGGGACACTTCGATCTGTGATCTGTTTTAAAACTTATTTGTGGGCTGCAGCTCTCTCTTTCATCTCCAAGGTTTACCAGCACCGTGCTGGACAGGTGACGGGTGTGTTACAGTGTTTGTGATCTGAGACGTTTCAGCAGGAAAAGGGGCAAAGATGTTGTGTTCACCTGCTGATCAGAGCTGGAGCCGATTAGATACCTGCGTCTGCAGAGTCATGTGACCTGGTTGCGAAAGCTGATTGTTTCCTTTTCCATTGCAAACAAAATCCAGATGTTAGTGGGTCTTTGCGGGTTTTTTAAAAATCAGAAATAATAATTACACCTTCTGGCCCCATTAGCAATAGCATCATAACAATGATCTGTCTAATCTAATCTAATCTAATCTAAGAGGCCCATAACCCTAGTGTTATCTTTTTTCTTTGACAGTCAGGTGACTAAAGATGAGCAATCCTGCTTCGTCCAGCTCAGATAAGATCAGATCTTTTCTGCGGCTCTAGAAAATATCATCTGAGCTTTTATGTCCTCCATACTAGACTATTGACACTGCTATCAGCTGACCAAACATTTACAGACGATACAAAACGCTGCTCCAGACTGTTCACATGCTCCAAGAAAATCACTTGTTTTTAAATGTGCTTTATAAATAAAGTTATTAGTATTGTTATGATATCACAGACAGAGCATTTTGGATTCAAACTTTGAAGTTTGGATTTCAAATAAAAAACTGACAACCCTCGTCCTCACAGCTGTGACATGTATTCACATCCCTCACTAATATGGTGATTCAAAGTGACCTTTTATGTACAAGCCTAAAATTTCATGTTAACACAAGAGCAGAGCTGTTTCCCCAGAATCTCCACCCTGCTGACTCCATCTGTTTGTGAGCTGTGATGCCAAATAGTTACTGTCATGTCAGTGGACGTGGCCATGACAGTGATAATCCCGATGTTTTCCTGGAAATGAGTTTAAAAACTGCAAAAAAAAAAAAAAAAGTGAAAAAAAGTTTCAGCCAATGACAACGGAATCTAAGGTTTTGCTTTTGCAATCAGAAATTCAGTGTTACATGTTTTTCCACGGACAAAAAAATATATTTATATATACAGTATGTTTCAGATGTTAGGTTTCAAATCAGCAAATCTGAGTGGATCAAACCTGAAAACAAAGAGGTTCCAACCCCTTCCCCTTCCATCAGACAGAATGTGAATCACTGTATGAACTGTACAAGTCAGTGAAGGTCGAGAGGCAGCATCTCTGTCACTGGTTTTATAATGCGTGCGTAAAGCCACAGTTGCTCAAGACTTAAAGTTTATCAGCCTGATTATGAAACACTGACACTTTTTAATCATTGTTTATAGACGCTTATTATCACAGCAGTTTAGGTGGGGCAGCTGTCACTTTAACTGATGTGTGTTATCTCTTCTGAACAATAGTTGGCCATTTTCCACTTTCACTTACAACCTTACAACTGTATTGTGCATGTAGGTAACTGTAAGGATGTTAAGAATGTGAACCTTAGGTAAGCTGCTGACCTTTGGGGTGAGCAGGATGTCAAGAGATACATTACACATCTGGATTCTATGCTTATATTGGTGTTTAGGAGTTTATCTACATCCCGCAGAGATTTAGTGATGCACCCCCTTTTAGGAGGAGGTAAGCAATAAAAGTGAAACACAGAGGTAAATGTCTCGAGGTTAACAAATGTTAGCTACAACACCCAGAACAACATACGATATAAGCAGCTCAAGTTCTGTCAGTGAGAGACTTGGTGTTTGTCCTTCGTGCACGAATAAACCAGCCATATTGAAGTGCTGACTTGTTGGTCTGATTTGTACACTTTTCCATCTCTCGGTCACAAGAAATCGTCTTTTCAATAGTTCAGATCCTTTTGCATAATGTTGATATATGATGTTTTTTTATTTATGTTGTTCTACTCTTTTTATGATCCTCTGGCTCTTTGGCTTTCTCTTGTATCTGGCTTTATTTTTCTGTAACTGTAGCTGCCATTACAGACAGTTATACCTTTTTAAGTTCATTTAGTAATTTGATTTTAAATATAAGAATAATTTACATTCTAAATAAAGCATCATTATTGGTAATTAATAGAAATAGTTCAAAACATACACAGGAATGAAAATGTAAAAAGACCTCTCTAATATTTCAGAGGAACCAGTGTTTTAGTGTTTGGGGAGTGTGGGGAGTGTGGGGTGTGTGGGGTGTGTGGGGTGTGTGTGGGGTGTGTGGGGTGTGTGGGGTCTGTGGGGTCTGTGGGGTGTGTGGGGTGGGGTTTGTTATTGTGGTGAACAGATGAATAAATAAATAAATGAATGACTCATGTGGCACTTAGATGACCAATGGTGGAAATATGATCAGTCAGTCAAACAGTCATTCAGGGACATTCCACCATTATAAATGTCGCCCCGCTGATATGGCCCAGCCAACAACAGTTGATTATATCAGCTTTAAATAGGGGATTTGAAAGCTTCTTCCTCCACCGCGTTTAGACTATTTCATATTTCTCTTTTATATGTTAAACGCTACATTTTATTTTACGTTTGGATAGAGCCAGGTAGTGGTTTCCCCGTTTCCACTCTCTATGCTAACAAACCATATTTGCACATTAGCCTTAGAATTCACTATTTGGACTTATGTTATTTTTTAAGTATGAATAAGCAGGTTTCCGTGGAGATACTTGGTTCACCTCTATATCAAACAACAGTATGTAAGTGTGTAAGTCAACAGAGGTGGCGGCGAGTTAACGGTGGTATAGTTTGACCCTCATTCTTCTACGGCTGAGCGCTGCAGACGTGTGTGATCAAGCAGTGAGCAAACACTTCAGTGTCAGTGTGTTCAGCCCCGCAGAAAACCTGCCAGGACTTTTGTCCATTATTGATGTATGAGAGGAGAAAGACTGGGTGTGTCCGAGATAACACAGGCTGATAAAACCTGTCCAGTGTGCTCGAGGAATGCAGAACACACTACATGTTGTTTGAGAACAGAGAGCTGAACTGTTTCAACAGTCAACAGCTAGTGAGAGTTTTAAGAATCACATAAAAGAGATTCCTCAGTCACAGATCAAAATTAACTGTAGGAATCATGTCAGGGATTGAAGTTATTGAATATTTCAAATGTGTTTTTTTTCTCTTGATCCATATTATTGAGGTATGTGCTTATGTATGTGTGTGTGTGTGTGTGTGTGTGTGTGTGTGTGTGTGTGTGTGTGTGTGTGTGTGTGTGTGTGTGTGTGTGTGTTTTGCAAGTTTCCTGAGAATCCGACAAAGATTCATCAGAACTGCAGAACCAGATCTGATAAACTGTTCCTCACTTCCTCAAAGGGAGATTTCCACATTAGGGTCGGTGATTAAAGCTCGATAGAACATTCTCCTTTACCAAGGCCAAACAATCCAACACGTCTTTTGTTCTCCAGTCTGGTTTTATTATCTGTTGAATATGCATTGTGTCATTGCTGTGTCGTAATTGATTATTATGGTTGTATGTTGAATGAACTACTATTCAGCTGAATCAGTATGTGATTCAGATTCTGTTTTCCTCGACCAGATCTGGATTATCATCTGGATCTACACCAAACTGTTCAAACGCACAAATCTCAGCATCATAAAAAGTCTGATTTTTATTTTATTTATTTTTTTTTTTACATAATTTACTGAGAAATTGACAAAAATGGACTTGAGGAAACACATGTAAACAAACAAAACACAAGGAAACATGAAATCTTCAAACACATGAGCTGCAAATACTCACAACACAACAGAAGTGTTTCCAGGGGACACTGAAAAGTGATGAACCTGGCTGCGACTTGTTGTTCGATGCCCAACTGTGAATTCTGAAGTTGAAAGCATTGAACAACAAATGTGTCTCAGCAGATTCATCACTTTTTTATCAGTAGGAGTGGGTCACTTTCAGTTTGTCTGTACTTCCCGTTCCTGTGAACGCGATATCACTGTAACGCTTTGATGCAAAGGTCAAAGGTCAAAGGTCAAAGTCCCAGTGACCTCAGAAAACGTTTTTTTGGCCTCCTGAAGGCGATGTCTCTGTAACGCCATGAGGGAATTTCTTCAAATTTTGTACAAATATTTTCTATGACTGTGGATAAAATCTGAAACTAGTCTGAGTGCAGGAGGGATACAACCGCAAGGAGGTGATTTCTAGTTTTACATTATTTACTGAGAAACTGACAAAAATGTTGAAAAATGCCTGATCTCACAACATTAAGGAAAGTGATAAGAAGAATTCCCTGGATCTGCCCATGTAACTGGATCATTCTTCCCTCGCCAACTAAAACAAACAAACAAACAAACAAACAAACAAACAAACATAATCTCATTGGCGGAGGTAATTATGATAAGGATCTGGTAAGAGGCAGGGTTCATGCAGTAGAGTGCAGGTTAGCTTAGTTTAAGGAGAATGTGTGGACGATAAGAAAGAGGACAAATCTGAACAAAAACAAATAATCTGACCTCTTTATTTTTAGAGGCTTCTAAAGAGAAGTGCACGGATACTAATGATGTGAGCAGTCAGGGGCTTTCAGAGCACAGTGAACTGGGTGTGGCGTCGACATCAACGGACAATGGAAACTCTATTAAAAAACATTCCTGGGCCGGTGTATTCGCTGGGAGAGTCTGAGCAATATCCTGCAGGAGCCCTAGACAATGTGGAGAGCTGCAGGAACAAACGTTCTGGTCTTAAGTGGACAATGAAAGACATATGATGAGGGTTATGTGGAATAAATTGAAATGAAACGAGCACAATACCCTAATTGGATCTGTGCCTTGATTTGGCACAGTGGCGACTTTTTGTTTCCATAAATGGATAACAACCAAACTTAGTGTGTTGAATCAGAGCTTTTTAAATAGTATAATAGATTTGATCATTTTCTATAGTGGAATGATAAAAGTCTGTCTTTATTGTACCAGCATTCAGAGTCTTTTTCTGGGGTTTAAAGTGAAAGTTGTGTCACTCATAGTGAAACCTGAGGCTGGTTTCACACCACCGCCCCCACCCCGCGCCTCCTCCACCACCGCCCCCACCCCGCGCCTCCTCCACCACCGCCCCCACCCCGCGCCTCCTCCTGCCCGAATGCCTAAAGACTTTCACAACCCTCAGGCTGTCTGAATACCATCCAACGGGAGTGTATTGACCTCTGAGAGCGGAAACATTTGGTGAAGTTTTTAGTTTCGGCACAGAACTTGATTCTGTTTCAGAGAAATGATCTAAGAAAAAGCAGTTTAGATTAAAAAAAAAAAAACTAGAAGAGTTACAGTGTTGAATAGTGAGCAGAAGTGTTCAGCACAACATTATGATGTCACAGCGAAGTTGATCTTTGACCATTTGGATATAAAATGTCGTCACTTCATTTTATCCTTATACACATTTCAGTTAAATTGTGTCGTAAGAGTCACCTGGTAGACAGTGTACCATTAAGGTGTTGTCCAACCTGTGGCCCTCTGCTCCATCTCTCTCTCCCTCGCTTTCCTGTCTCTCTCACTGTCGCAAAAAATAGTGACGAACCTGCTAGGACGCACATGTTGTTCAATGCTTATAACTTCAGAAGTCGCAAGGTATCGAACAACAAGTGCGCCCCCACCAGGTTCATCACTTCTTAGTGTCCCCTGGAAACACTGTTGTGTTGTGAGTATTTGCAGCTCGTGTGTTGTCAAAACTGGTGAAGATGTTTTCTGAATTTGTCTGTTTGCATGTGTTTTCTGAGGTTGCAGTGTGTTGACCTCTCAGGGCCACCGTACCCAGTGAACGTTCGTAGCAAAGTTGAAGAAATTCCCTCAAGGTGTTCCTGAGATACCGTGTTCACGAGAATGGGATGGATAGACGCAACACCCAAAAACAAGTCTGTATCCCCCACAGCAACAACACGACACTGACGCATCCACCACTTAAATCAACATTTTTTACATTAGCGATGGACAGGAGTTGCAGAAACAGGGTCGGGAATCAAAAGTCTTTAGGTACAGTGTGATCTGGTTTTGAGTCTGGGTTTGGTTCTTGGCTTGAGGTTAGGATTTTATCTGAAGCTTTTATCTGAAAAAGACGATTAAAACCAGACCAAACCTGTGTTTTAGGGTTGAGTGGAAGCGTTCAGGCTATTTGGCAAGTGAAAGTGAGAAGAAATGTAGCTACACGGACATATTCAGGATCCTTGAGCAGACCAGTGGGCGGTAAGCTAAAAGCATGAGCGTGTTAAAACATGCCACATTTACACAACACTTCAGTGGCTCAGCACTCTAACGTTTTCTTCATTTGTGATGAAGCACTGAGTTGTGTGTAAAACACAGCGTGTGATTCATGCTTGTTTGAACAACAGCTGATGAAGAGCACAGGACTGTGCTTAAGTATATTTGTTCAGTAGTTAAGAATGAGAGTGATTAAAGCACACAGACCGGCTCTTGGTTTAGAGTTTGTCAGGTCAAACATCATTTAATGAGTTCAGTCAGCCAATTCACTGTCAAAAGGTTAGTTTAGTTCACCTAATGAAAAGTTTTGAATGAGCCTAAAAAGAATATCAGATTGGAGCCTAGGTTTTTTTTTTTTTCAAACAACTTAACAGTATTTTTTATTATATTTAGCAAACTAAACTAAAATGACACATTAAGGTTACTACAAAACTACAACTTCCTGAAACCATACTTAAGGTGGCTATGGAGCAATATTTTACTTTTGGGTAAAGAAAGTATTTGAGTTGGAAAAAGTGGAAAATTTAAGTTGCATTGATTTGATTATTAACTACATCTGACTTAAAGCTATTGTGTTAATCTAACTCGTTAAATTGATGAGTTACCAAATGAAGCATTTTTTTTAAGTTTGTCAAACAATTCTCTTTTGTCAGTGTAAATTCCTGTGAAAACAGGGCATGTAATGTTACACAATATAAAAGATAGAACAGAAATGGGCAATCATCCCAGAAAACTGGTATGTCATGCCAAAGGGTGCAATACAATTTACTCAAGTACAGTACATTAGAACAGTACATGAGGTACTATTTGAGTTTTCTGCTAAGACTGACAATAAAACAAATGTAATAATGTATCAATCTGAAAGGGCCATTCTGTATAATATGTCAATAACAGCTGAATTCAGCTGATTACGAGAAGAATGAGAGAGGGAGAGAGAATCGTTAATAAAAGAGGCATAAAGATAAAGATAGTTTTCCTGATGGAACTTACACTTTGCTTCATTGAATAGTTTAAAAATGCTCTTATTTTGAGGTTTAGTTCGGAACTACATCATTGACGGGCCGATGATAAGAGGAATAAGAAGTGATGGAGTAGGTCTGCTGTCAGAGCTCTGGTGTATTAGTGTTGAGGCGGCCACTGAAGAGAACCAAGTTGCACTGATGGAGCTCCTTGTGCTTTAACTTCACCCACAAATGAGCTGTGATGCACAAACTGTTTAATGGTTAAATACCTACGATTACTTAAGGATCTGAATTCTTCTTCATCCAATACCACTGCCACACAGCATCACCTTATATTATGGATTCTGCATGTGTTGTATGGTAAGAAGGTAAGAAGACATCAGTTTATCTAATAAACAAATGTGGCATCACTTGACCTAGTTTGTTTGTTGGTTTTTGTTCTCACCCTCATCAGTGTTTGTTATTTGATACCTGAGCTGGCAAAGCGAAGCTGTTCTTATGTTTGAGGGCACGCCAAGCTGAGTCTCTACATGTAATCAAAATGTTCCCCTTTCTGAGATCTTAAAAAATCCTCTCTTCCTCAGAACACTGTATCCGCCACACCCAGCCTTAACTCCGAAATCATTAGCGTGCCGATGTGCGAAGACAAGGCGGACTACAGGTAAGAGCTTGGCACAGGTGAGGCCATCACTCGCTTGCCAAAAAGTGTTGACTTGATGTTAGGTCGAGAACACTCCGCACCTGACTGGCAATGACTTTTTTTATTTGTGCTTCTTCCGTCATTGCCTCTGCACGCCTCTGATTTCCATTTAAGAAAGAACGCCACGACTGAGTTTAGCTGCTGAAAAGCCGTTGAAAATGTAGTTAGTTAGTTAGTTAAATTCCATGATTCATGACATCCATGACAATTTTGGTGAAAAAATGTAATTATAAAAAAATGCTAATAATGTTGGAGGCACGTTGGTGCAAGGAGGTTCTGGGCTCAGGCTTTCTGTTTGGAGTTTGCCTGTTCTCCCTGTGCCTGCGTGGGTTCTCTCCGGGTTCTCCGGCTTCCTCCCGCAGTCCAAAGACATGCACATCAGGTTAACCGGTGAATCCCAGGTGCCCATAGGTGTGAATGTGTGTGTGACTGGTTGTTTGTCTCTGTATGTCAGCCCTGCTTTTTCTTCTGACAACAGAGACAGAGAGCTTTACTCTGGTTTTCTGTGTTCTGCCTTCAGTGGTGAAATATATCATGCTGAGATGCAAATGTGAGCCACAGCAAACATCATTTATTTGAAGTTATTTCCTAAAAACACGACCATGGTCCAGAAAAGGTGAGTCACAGTTGCTATATCAGGTAACAAGTTGATTTAAGGAATTATTTTGAAGCACAAACCTGTAGAAAATCAGTTTTTTTTTCAAAGCGACTACTTCTTCTCTCAACCTGAATATACTGGAATTTTCTTTATCACCTTTTGTAGCTCTCACCTGTTTCCACCTAGACATTAATCACAGGACGTTACACCATAATGTCGTCATTATAACCTGACTAATGTCTTTACATCTGGCTTATGCAACTAATAACAGATGGTCTGTGTCTCTGCACAGGTAGTTTTATTCTTTTTGTGATGCAACTGAATTTCTTATTGTTAATATGTATGATACCAAGCATCCACCTGAGCGTTCAGGCTTCTGGTATTCTCAGTTGGAAACCTGCCAAACCTGAGGGAAGCTCTTGCACAAAGATAAAGGTCTCTTTAATCACATGACATCCGGCCCAGCGTGTCACAGCCTGGCTGGTTAGATAAGGGACATAAGATATCTGTTATTCAGTTAAGATATTTACACTGTGAGAAATAATTTACTGTACATTGCTGAAAGACAAAAAAAAGTTGAGGACCCCTGAGTTTGACAAGACAAAATCTTTAAGACTTATGTGTACACATAAGGTTGCTATTTGACATAAGTTACACATTATGTAATGTCCTCACCTACAGTTAGAATCTGCTGCTGTTATTGTTTCAGAGCACAATGAACACACTCTGAGGAAGTCTGCAGGAATTCCTGGTTCAGAGCTCAGCGCAAAGAGCTTTTACTCTGTCACAGCTTGAGGAGAGGAGGCAGTTCCTGAGGAGCAGGAGGAGGGACTTAATAGCTGGACTTGCTCTATATATGACCAGTGAGCAGGGAGGACTACCTCTGATGTTGGGAGCCCTTCAAACTCCCAATGTCTCTCTCATAGCTGCTGAGTCAGACTGTTGAACCGTGCAGAGCTGGTACTTTGTGGATTCCAGGGGACGTGGGTAAGAACAGCTGTTTTTTTTTTTTAAGTTTGGTGATGGAAGAGTCTATATCTTACTTTATTTGTTTTTGACTTCTAAAGAAAATGAAATGAAAAGCTTGAACTTTCTGTGGTTAAAAAGTGAAACCACATTTAATTTGAAGCTTCTTTTGTTTTGGACAGAAAAGTCTTGTCAAAGCCAAAAAGTGAGGGAATAAGTGTGTGTTCTGCAGCGTCGGCCCACACCCTCCTGATAAAACGGGATTACATCTCTGATTACCTTTGAACACAGTTGTTACAATGTTTTACAAAAAGTAGGCCTGTGTGTCAATGTCAAGGTTTTCAAGTCTGAACATTACCCTCACACGTAATCCTGCATTACAGCTACAGAAACAGTTACGTAACCTCATTCATTCCTGTTTTATTATCACTGAGACTGTGTCAAGAATTCACCACAATGAGAAAGATTAGGATTCTCTGCATTGCTTGACAGCACAGAGGTAATTTGCTCTGTGCTGTTTTAGGGTCTTAAATTATTTTCTTCCAGGCACTAAATCAAAAGGTTGACTGGGCTGCCAGCAGCTGCAGGTACACAGGACTATAACACTTTCACACAAGTGGGTGCAACTTCATAATCAACATTACAACATGTCACAATCACAAGGCATTCCTTGATAAAAGAATTCACTTTTATCTGCCAATGTAAATCAATGTCAATCAATCAATTTCACTTTTCTAATCCACATTTATTTCATCATCCATGTATGGATTTGCTGTGTGAATCAATCAATATCAACCTTCGTGACTCATGAAATGAACAGTGACATCATTAGAATTGGAACTCCAATGATTAATTGAGTGATAAGAAAGTTAATTAGCAGCTATTTTTTTTGTTAAGTAATTAGTTGCCAAAGTCATTTTTCAAGCAAAAAAGGACAAAATGTACCGAGTTTCAGCTGATGTGAGAATTCGCTAATTTTATTTCATTTCATCAATAGCTTATACCAAAGAGAAAATGAGGTGTAACTTACAGTAGGTGGTTACTTTATTATAGGTACACCTGAACAGTCTAATGCAAACCAAACCAGCTGTTCTGCCATAAGGTGACACATACATTTATGATTCCTATAACGTTGAGTTTTTGTTGACATTGAGTTATCCTTGTGTTCAGATAGAAGATGATATAGCAGGACTGTTGTATTGGACTGCAGTAGAACCACTACCACTCACTAGCCTACCTATATAAATCCAATATTTAACATCAAATATTAATTTAAAATTAAATGGTTGTATAAAAACGGCTACTATTGTACCTAAATAACACTTCACTATCTCCTTCAGGGCAGGAAAGTAAATTTGCCAAAGGACTAAAAGCAGACTGTGAACAGTGAACAATGAAGCTACAGAATGTTGGGAGCTTTATAAAGTTTTATGCAGCTAATGTTTTTGCCTGTAGGGTAAGATAAGCAAACTGGCACTGTGTCATAAATGTAAAGTGAACGTTCGAGATCTTTAAAAAAGAGTCAAACATTTACAGTTTGGGCAGTTGCAGGCAGAGGTAATGCAGCACCGCATGACTGCTGTTGGAAATGTTTCAGTCCATTTCATATGAGCAGACATTTGTGTTACTTGTTGCTTCTCGTGGCCATGGCCACCTTGCATGCACTGAAAACAGTACACACCTTTTAGTCCACTGGGATTATAAATGACAGGACTATTTTTACCTGCATGGTCCTCACAAGCTATTGTGAAGAATGCTTCAATAACAGCTGATGATTTCCATCCCATGCACTGAAGCTAATTACTATTTTTTTGACACTAAGTAACATGTGGCAATAATAATATACGGAATAGAACCATGTCTGTGATGCTCTCAGTGGAAGAATTAAAACAGTGAGCCGGTTTGTGAACTTTGTGGTTCAGTTCCTCTCTTACACCCTTTTTTCCGAGACTGATTATATTCACTCCTACAGGAGGAGATGACATCATGTATCACATAAAAATAGGCGCTAACCCTATCATCAGAAGGGGATGGAAAGAGCTACTAGTTTCCTCCTCCTGTTTTTTTGTATGTGATCATGTGACAGTGCTGGAAGTTTTCAAACATTTTCTGAATATCTTTTTAAATATTGTGATATGTCTCTATCTAAGGATATTAGGGCTCAATTCAGATTAAACTTCACTGATGTATTTACTGCTAATGAGGAACTGAGCCATCACGCTACTATGGAAAAAAGGATACACTATAGATAAGTACATAGCTTTAAGGTTGTATACTCTGTGTGACGCCCCTCTGTGAGCAGGTCTCTCCCTGCGGGAGCCTGATAGGTGGAGTTTGGTTGTCAGGAGGATTCTGCTCACCTGGTCCGGCTGCACTATATAACCTGGTGGCAGTCAGTCTCTCTCCCCTTGTTTTCACCCTGTTTGGGTTCGTTATGTTTTGTTTGCCTTTAGATTGATTTCCTTTTCAGTTGTATTAAATAAACTTATTTTTAGCTATAACTCGTGTGTGGTCTTCCCTTATTTGTCTGAACTTGAGCCGGGTTGTGACAAATTGTGGACTCGTCCAGGATCAATCAGTCTTGTGGTAATTTGGCCTGGTTCAGTTTGTGTTGGGCTACCACCTGTGGCGATGGAGGTTTGTCAGTTAGTGTGTAGGCATTTGGTGCTTCGGTATGTCTGCCCACTTGTCAAAATTCATCCGGGATGTGTCACACATGATTGCAGTAATATTATAGAATTTTTTTGTCTCTGTTTTGGTTGAAATTTGGAATGTGTTACTCCATTTTGCATTTTGGTTTAAGGTGTCTGTTCTGTTACTGGTGTTTTCTTCCGTTATGTTTTGGTGCAGTCCTGTAGTCAGATTATTGCAACTTGATCTCTTGAGGTGGAAGTGGGTAGACCTATCTGCCCGGGATAACAACTGCGGCTTTCTTATGCATAGCAGGGACTTCCTGGACCCGCTGGTTTTCAGTGAATGAGGTCATTATTCATCAGTAGCTGCCTGATGACTAGTGTTGAGCTTACCTGTTAACCTAGGTTTGGGGGAAGACTTATGTTTTTTGGTTTTGTTGATGCACATTGGGATTCTGGGCTCTATTCCAGAAAGCAGCTTTAACAAACTGACCCTGAACTCTGAGTTTATGAACCCTGAGACAGGAAACTCAGTTTCCGTTTCCAGAACAGCTGATCTGAGTCAGTTCAATCAACTGAGTATGTTGACTCTGAGTTAACCGTGTGCATGAGGAATATGAAACGCGATCAATGGATCTCCGATTCACTATGGTAACGGTTAAAGAGCAGAGCCTCCATTTTAATCCAGTGGAACCAGACAGATGATTATGTGTGACATTAAAGCACGTTTATTTCTAGGAAGAAAAAAAAAAAAAAAGCAGCAGTAATGAAAGAGTCTGAGCTGGAGAAAAAGGGTCATTTAGTTCAAACTCATACATCTTATTCAGCGTCGTCCACTAGACCATGTTATGTATCAGACTTTTATTCCCAAAACGGATGGAACCTTCTGTTTGTTAGATTATGTTTAGATATATTTATTCAGATATAACCTGATGCGGACCAAGTTGTGCTGCAGCAGAAGATGAAAATATAAATGAAACTGATCTGACAGAAGTTTCTAGATCCATGATTGTAACCTCAGATTCTGACCCAGGAACAGCTTGATGATTTTGGTGATTCTCAGTTGAAAAAGTGTCGAGGTTAAAGCTTTAAAAATCTTGCTCAGCACCTTCAATGACTTTATTTGAACATGTAGTAAATTTATATACATTGACTGAAATGCTGTGAAAACAGCTTCAGCAGCCGGTATTCAAAACCTCACTGTTAAACTACATTTAGCCCAGTTTTTAAATGTTAAAGTATTTTCAGCTGCATTACTGTCATCCTCACTCAGAAGTATCATCATCTACAGCGTGATATGACAGCTGTGATACGACTGTTCATCAGTGCAACCAATTAGAACATGAGAAATAATCCTTCATAGACCAGAGTCGTGTGTCTCAAGCTTCAGATTTCTTTTATTTTTTTTAGTGATGAATGTTCAGTAAATGTTTCAGTGCATAGGAGCTGATTGACAGTCTGACAGGTGTCTTAATGTCCACAGAGTCTCAGTGTTATAAAGACAGACAGGCAAATTTGAATTTGATCTGAGGATGAAGCCTCCATGTGTAATATTTGAGATCTCTGTCCTCACACTGACTGACTGATCATAAAAGAGGTCATGTTCGAAAACACAGGTCTTGGGTAGCCTAACAAACGAATGACAAATGGAGATTTTAATCTTCTCCCAATGTAAACTTCTTTAAATGAATGTCTCCGATCCGCAGTTTGACACAGACAGTATGAATGAGGAAATGATGTGCTGCGTCAGAAGCTTCTTAAATCACAGCAGGAGGGCGGAGACTGACAGAAACTCAGGGTTTGTTGAAGAAAACCTGCCAGTGAGCAGGTTAGCTTCACAGAGTGAGTTACAATGGTAACTGGCTGGTTGTCACCAGCTTATGTAGTGCAGCTTAACCAGGTGAGATGAATCGTCCTGACGACCAAACTCCACCCATCAGGTTCCTGCAGGCAGAGGCCTGCTCTGAGCAAGTCGTCACATTTGGGATCTTGAAATCCTATATCCAACAAATTAATAATTTGAAATACTTAAAGTATTTTACTTTAATTTTTCATTTATTCTACACTGTCTGACAGTATCATGCATATTCAACAATAATATACTTATATAATATATATTCAACAGCAGTCATTTTGTTGCTAGATGTCGCCTAACAACAAAACATAACCATGGGTCATAATAACCTGCTGCACAGACAAACTATGGGCTCATTTTTTACAGGACAGTCTGTTTTTCATGGCTACACCTTTCCATCCAATGGAAATGTTCAAGATGTTCTGTTTATCATTTTATACACATCTCCACAAAATGTTACTGTTAGGATGTTTGGAAAAGAACAATAGAACATATAACATATAAGAAAGCAAGAACAATGCTGAGCAAATACATGTTTGTGTGGAAGAGATTTGACAAATATGAAACTTACTTTGCTTTTTCAGGACAGAGTTTCAAAGCTCTGGCCCCTGACCATAAAGGCCTGGGTACCTTTGGTCTTTATCCTGGATTTTGGAAAAACCTGAAGCATCCAAGGACCTGAGGCTGCCTACAGATCTTGGAAAATCAAGGTTTGTTATGTAGTTGGAAGATAGACCATGTTGTAAAACTTATCAGTGCCATTCAAATTCAGTTTCATTTTTATTTTGCTAGGCTACTAATGTAATATATAATTGAGGAATTCAGACTGAATGATGGAAAGGGAACAATTAATTTTGAAACTATGGGCTTAACTATGGGTCATTCAATTATGAATCCCACCCTTAGTAGTGCCCATACACAAATAATAAATGTACATACCTCTATATTGAATTTCCATATATGAATTATAATTAATAGGAAATGAATAAGAAAATCACATAAACATAGAACATTTTAAAACAATGTTGTTATGATAAAGAGTATTTCATATATGTTATAAACTTACATCTTCACATATCCAGAGGATGTATGTGATAATAATTGATCCTCTTTTAGGTGACACATATGGCAACATCACTCTTGTTATAGGGGCATGTATATCATATATTACATTTCTGTATGAGTATACCGCCATTTTATACACATATTTAATATACCAGCCCTGCAATAAAATTGTGCTGTGGTAGTGTTGTATTGTTTTACATTAAGAGAGGACATTACAGAGAGAAATGCTTGCCATATAAATTTACCTTCAACAATACAGATTAGAAACACATCTTGGTATAATACAACACAGTTCAGCAGACAAGTCCAAAACCACACCTTTCTAAAAACAAAATAAACATTATAATCTTAGTGGAGGTAGAAATTATTGCAGGGATGTTGAATTAGACTGCATTAATTTTAGCTAATGGAACCTGTTAAACTTGCAACTGACTACATTTATCTTTGACACAGTACCCAGATACTAACATTATGAACTTGTGAAAGAAAAGATTAGTAATGTAATTTACAGACAGTGCATGCAATATTCAAATCCAATTTAAGCAAATGTTTTTGTATTATAATGTTCTTTAGGCCAAGATGGACGGTCTACAAATAAAGCAAAATGGCCACACAGAAGTCCACAGACCTGTGGCTGGCATATTTCTGGAGAACACAAAGGAGAAGATAACCATATATCAAGCCATGAAAAAACGTATGCTTAAGGCAGGAACAGCATTAGCCCTGCTTGAAGCACAAGCTGCCACAGGGGGCATCATAGACCCAAAAAACAACAGAGTACTTCCTGTTGCAGACGCTGTTAAAGAGGGAGTAGTTGGACCAGAGATGAAAGAGAAACTCCTCACGGCAGAGAAAGCCATCAGTGGCTATGTAGACCCCTACACCAAGCAAACAATATCTGTATTCCAGGCAATGCAGAAAGATTTAGTTCCAAGAGATTATGGATTGAGGCTTCTGGAAGCACAGATAGCCACACAAGGCCTGTTTGATCCCACTCAGAAGTCAAATATTTCAATTGAATCAGCGATTCAAAAGGGCTACTATGAGAAAGGTTTGCTCAACGACCAGATGTCAGAGCTCAAAGTGTTCTACCATCCAATTTCACAAGAAAATCTCAACTACCAGAACCTCCTAGAGAAATGTACTGTGGAGCCCGGCACAGACCTGCTGCTCCTTCCTGTTTGCATCACCTTCAAAGGTCTGCGAAGAGGCATTTCCTCCATTCAGCTCTTTGAATCAAAGATCATTGACAAAGGAACATTTGATGACCTACAGAAGGGAAAGACCACAACACAGGATGTGTTGCTGATGGAACAAGTTAAAGAATACCTGGTGGGCAAAGCCAGTATTGCAGGAATTGCGCTACTCTCAACCAATCAGAGAATGAGCATTTATGAAGCCATGAAACAACGCATACTCATGCCTGGAACAGCACTTATTCTACTGGAGGCACAAGCTGCAACTGGATTCATGATTGATCCTGTCAAAAATAAAACCTACACTGTGGACGAGGCCGTCAAAATCAAACTTGTTGGCCCAGAATATCATGCAAGGCTGCGTTCAGCTGAGAAAGCAGTAACTGGATACAAAGACCCATACACAGGTGAGACTATATCCCTGTTTCAAGCACTGTCAAAAGACCTCATCGTTAAGGATCATGGGATCCGACTGCTTGAGGCGCAAATTGCTACAGGTGGAATAGTAGACCCAGTCAACAGTCACAGACTTCCAACTGAAGTGGCCTTCAAGAGAGGTTACTTTAATGAGGAAATGAATGCCATACTAGAGGATCCAGGGGATGACACAAAAGGGTTTTTTGATCCAAACACCGAAGATAATCTTACCTATCTTCAGCTGATGGAACGGTGTGTCACTGATCCAGTCACTGGACTGTGCCTCCTCCCACTCAATGGCAAGTCTGGCAGCTTGAATTTCAACTTCATTGACTACCAAAGTAAAATGGCCCTAAAAAATGAGAAGGTGAAAGTGACATGTGGAAAGTACATGGGAATGACAGTATCTCTGTGGGAACTGCTGATGTCAGAATACTTTGATGAACAGCAGAGGCGAGACATCATTCAGAAGTATAGAGAGGGGAAGCTCACTATCAAAATGACAATTACAACAGTTATGGAAGTCATAGAGAAGTCTGTAAAAACAACTAAAGTTGTCTTTGAAGGCATCAGAGGAACTGTCACGGCCAGTCAGCTTGAGGAGGCAGACATCATAACTAAAGACGTCTTGGAGGATCTGACAAAGGGAAAAAAGTCAGTGAAAGAGGTGATGGAAGATGAAAATGTAAATGTGTACTTGCAGGGGAAAGACAGTATTGCAGGTATCCTGCTTCCTGATTCTCAAATCATGACCATCTACCAGGCTAGACAGAAAGGAAAGCTGATGCCAGGAACTGCTCTCATTCTGCTTGAGGCACAGGCAGCAACAGGGTTCATTATTGACCCTGTTGGAAACAGGAAGTTTTCAGTGGATGATGCTGTCAAAGCAAAAATTGTGGGGCCTGATATCTGTCAAAAACTGCGCTCAGCAGAGAAAGCAGTCACTGGGTACAAAGATCCATATGACGGTAAAATAATCTCCTTGTTCCAAGCAATGCAGAAAGACCTCATCCTACAAGATCATGGAATTCGGCTCCTGGAAGCACAAATTGCCACCGGTGGGATCATTGACCCAGTGAACAGCCATCGGATTCCTATCCATGTGGCCTACAAGAGGGGGTACTTCAATGAGCAAATGGATCAGATCCTGAGGGATCCAAGTGATGATACCAAAGGTTTTTTTGACCCCAACACTCATGAGAACCTGACATACTTGCAGCTCATGGCCAGATGTGTCACAGATCCCAGTACAGGTCTGTGTCTCTTGCCACTCAAAAGCAAAAGTAATAAAATTCACATTGATGATAATCTTTGTGAAACATTCAAAACAACAGTTACAGTTAAGTATGGAAGGTTCGAGGGCAAGCACACAACACTGTGGGATCTTATCAATTCAGAGTATCTGTCAGAGGACAAACGACAGGAGTTTTTTAAGCTCTTCAAATCAAGAAAAATCACAATAGAGCAACTCATCGTCACCATTTTAGAGATCATTGAAAATAAGGAGATAAAACAGCAAGCAGGGTTGAACTTTGAAAGTCTCAGAGGCAAGGTCTCTGTTGTGGATCTTCGGGAGGTTGGAATTGTGAATGAAACAACCTACAACAGTTTGATCGATGGAAAGCTGTCAAGCACTGATGTACTGAAAATGGATAGCGTGAGAGACTACCTACAAGGAAAAAGTTGTGTAGCTGGTGTGATTCTGCAACCCTCCAATCAGAAGCTAAGCATCTATGAGGCACAAAAAATTGGTATTGTTACACCTGGCACTGCCCTTTGCCTCCTTGAAGCACAAGCAGCCACAGGGTTCATTGTCGACCCTCTGAAAAACAAAAAGTTTACAGTGGAACAAGCTCTCAGAGAAAAGATAATTGGTCCACAGATGTATGAAAAGCTGTTGACTGCAGAGAGGGCAGTCACTGGTTACACAGATCCGTACAATGGTCAAAAGATCTCACTTTTTCAAGCCTTGAAAAAGGATCTAATTGTCAAGCAGCATGGCATCCGTTTACTTGAAGCCCAGATCGCTACAGGTGGTATCATTGATCCCTTGATGTGTCTACATCTACCCCTTGAGGTTGCATACAAGAAAGGATATTTTGATGCAGAACTCAATCAAATCCTGACAGACCCATCTGACGACACAAAGGGTTTTTTTGACCCAAAAACAAAAGACAATCTGACATACATGGAGATGTTGGGCAGGTGTGTAAGAGATAAGGAAACAGGACTGTTTCTCCTGCCACTGGATGACAAACCTGGAACAAAGGCAGAAATGTATACTGACACAGAAATAAAAAAAGAGTTCGAAAAGACAGGTCTGAGCATATCAGTAGGACGCTACTCAGGAAAATCAGTTTCTCTATGGGACCTGATTCACTCTGGGTACTTCACCGAGGAACAGCGGCTTGATTTAATTGAAAAATACAGAGCAAAGAAGATTACCACACACACCATAATCACACTCGTGATTTCCACCATTGAGCAACTGGAGAAGAGTAAAACTCTCAAAATGATAATGGGTCTGAGAAAGCCTGTCTCTGCAACTACACTAATGGATTCTGATATCCTCAATGCAGATACATTCAAACAAGTTAAAGAAGGAACACTCACTTTTGAGGCAGCAACCCAATGTGAATCTGTGAGAGGATACCTGAGGGGAACCGGAAGCATTGCTGGAATTAAGCGTCATCCCTCCAAAACAGTAATGAGCATATATGAGGCAAAAAGGGAAAATCTGTTAACACCAGGCATTGCACTTCTACTGCTTGAAGCGCAGGCTGCAACAGGATGGGTGATTGATCCTCTCAAAAACAAATTCTATACTGTTGATGAGGCAGTGGGAGAGAAAGTAATTGGACCAGATGTACACGAGAACCTTCTCTCTGCTGAACGAGCTGTCACCGGCTATCAAGATCCATATACAGATGCAAAAATTTCACTATTTGAAGCCATGAATGAACAGCTTATTCAGAAAAGTGATGGCAGCCGTCTTCTTGAGGCACAATTAGCAACTGGAGGAATCATTGACCCAAAACAAAGCCACAGACTACCTGTCCACATAGCTATTAAAAAGGGATATCTTGATGAAAAAATGAGCAAAATTCTGTTGAACCCCACTGATGATGCAAAGGGATTCTTTGACCCAAATACCAAAGACAAGAGCTCTTACCACCAGCTGATAAAACAATGTGAGAAAGATCCTGAAACTGGGCTACTTCTTCTACCCTTGTATGAAGAGGAGTGCCATGTATTTCACACAGATGAACAAATAGAGCTTGCATTCAAAAACAAAACTGTTGCCATGCATGCAGGAAAATTTAAAAATAAGGTAGTGACATTGTGGGAAGTACTGCTCTCTGAATACATATCAGAGCAAAAGAGGAAGCAGCTCCTACAGCAATACAAGACAGGAGCCATGAAAATGGAGGAGATCATTGAAATACTCACAGTTATCATTACAGAGGTATCAACCAAAGAAAAAAAGTTCAAAGGACTAAGGAAGCAGGTTTCAGCCAGTGAGTTGTATGAATCAAAAATAATCTCAAAGGAGCTCTTTACGCAGATTATAAAGGGGGAAATCACTGACGAGAAAATTAAGAAAATGGAATCAATTCAAAAATACCTTGGAGCTACAAACTGTATAGCAGGAGTCAGAG
This sequence comes from Seriola aureovittata, assembly GCF_021018895.1. Lineage (NCBI taxonomy): Eukaryota > Metazoa > Chordata > Actinopteri > Carangiformes > Carangidae > Seriola > Seriola aureovittata. The sequence goes on from NC_079379.1 coordinate 2,159,430, forward strand.
TTGAATCTACAGAGAAAGTTATGAGCATCTATGAAGCCAGAACCAAAGGCCTGATTGCCCCTGGCACTTCTCTTGTGCTGTTGGAAGCACAAGCAGCGACTGGCTTTGTCATTGATCCAGTGACCAACAAGAAACTTTCAGTAGAGGAAGCTGTGGCTCAAGGAGTGGTTGGCAGTGAGTGGAAAAACAAACTGCTTTCAGCAGAAAGGGCCGTAACAGGATACAAAGATCCCTACACTGGAAACACAATTTCTTTGTTCCAAGCTTTGAAAAAAGATCTCATTGTGAAAGATCATGGAATTCGTCTCCTTGAAGCGCAAATTGCAACAGGAGGAATAATTGATCCAGTCTACAGTCATCGAGTGCCAGTACAGGTGGCATATCAAAGAGGTTACTTTGATGAGGAAATGAACCAGATCTTGTCTGATCCTGATGATGACACCAAGGGCTTCTTTGATCCCAACACCAAAGAGAACCTAACCTATCTCCAGCTGGTGGAGAGATGTGTCACAGACCCAAAAACAGGCCTTAACTTACTGTCCATTGTAAAGAAAGGCGAGTTTTATTTCTTTGTTGATGAGGCTACAAAACTCATTCTGAAATCTACAACAACAACCAAAGCAGGAGGGAAATACCAAGGAACAACAGTGTCTCTGTGGGATCTGCTCTACTCCAAATACATCACTGAGGAGAAGAGGAGAGAGCTTGTGCAACAGTACAAGTCTGGGTCAATCACAATTGGTCATCTTTTAGAGATTATCCTGACAATCATTCAGCAACAAACAAAATCAGACAGCAACACAACAAAAACTACTATCACCACAACTACAGTCACAGAGACATGTGAAGTCCAAACCTTCCATGGAATCAGGAAGGAAGTCAGTGCTACTGAGCTGCTAGAATCAAAAATCATCACTGAGGAACTCTACAAAGATCTTAACTCTGGAAAAGTCACAGTCACGGAAGTGAGCGAAATGGTTTCAGTAAGCAAGTACCTTGAGGGGACCAACAGCATTGCAGGGGTGTACGTGCAGTCTACCATGGAGACCCTGAGTATCTACGAAGCCAAAAGTAAAGGCCTGCTGACTCCTGGTACTTCTCTGGTTCTGCTGGAGGCCCAAGCTGCCACTGGCTTTGTCATTGATCCAGTGAACAACAAGAAACTTTCAGTAGAGGAAGCTGTGGCTCAAGGAATGGTTGGCAGTGAGTGGAAAAACAAACTGCTTTCAGCAGAAAGGGCCGTAACAGGATACAAAGATCCCTACACTGGAAACACAATTTCTTTGTTCCAAGCTTTGAAAAAAGATCTAATTGTGAAAAATCATGGAATTCGTCTCCTTGAAGCGCAAATTGCAACTGGAGGAATAATTGATCCAGTCTACAGTCACAGAGTGCCTGTACAAGTGGCATATGAAAGAGGTTACTTTGATGAGGAAATGAACCAGATCTTGTCTGATCCTGATGATGACACTAAGGGCTTCTTTGATCCAAACACTAAAGAGAACCTAACCTATCTCCAGCTGGTGGAGAGATGTGTGACCGATCCCATCACTGGCTTTAGCTTACTGGTCATTGTGAAGAAAGGCGAGTTTTATTTCTTTGTTGATGAGGCTACAAAACTCATTCTGAAATCTACTACAACAAACAAAGCAGGGGGGAAATACCAAGGAACAACAGTGTCTCTGTGGGATCTGCTCTACTCTAAATACATCACTGAGGAGAAGAGGAGAGAGCTTGTGCAACAGTACAAGTCTGGATCAATCACAATTGATCGTCTTTTAGAGATTATCCTGACAATCATTCAGCAACAAACAAAATCAGACAGCAACTCAACAAAAACTACCATCACAACTACTACAGTCACAGAGACATGTGAAGTTCCAGACTTCCATGGAATCAGGAAGGAAGTCAGTGCTACTGAGCTGCTAGAATCAAAAATCATCACTGAGGAACTCTACAAAGATCTTAGCTCTGGAAAAATCACAGTGACGGAAGTGAGTGAAATGGATTCAGTAAGCAAGTACCTTGAGGGGACCAACAGCATTGCAGGGGTGTATGTGCAGTCTACCATGGAGACCCTGAGTATCTACGAAGCCAAAAGTAAGGGCCTGCTAACTCCTGGTACTTCTCTGGTTCTGCTGGAGGCCCAAGCTGCCACTGGCTTTGTCACTGATCCAGTGACCAACAAGAAACTTTCAGTAGAGGAAGCTGTGGCTCAAGGAGTGGTTGGCAGTGAGTGGAAAAACAAACTGCTTTCAGCAGAAAGGGCCGTAACAGGATACAAAGATCCCTACACTGGAAACACAATTTCTTTGTTCCAAGCTTTGAAAAAAGATCTCATTGTGAAAGATCATGGAATTCGTCTCCTTGAAGCACAAATTGCAACTGGAGGAATAATTGATCCAGTCTACAGTCACAGAGTGCCTGTACAAGTGGCATATGAAAGAGGTTACTTTGATGAGGAAATGAACCAGATCTTGTCTGATCCTGATGATGACACCAAGGGCTTCTTTGATCCCAACACTAAAGAGAACCTAACCTATCTCCAGCTGGTGGAGAGATGTGTGACCGATCCCATCACTGGCTTTAGCTTACTGGTCATTGTGAAGAAAGGCGAGTTTTATTTCTTTGTTGATGAGGCTACAAAACTCATTCTGAAATCTACTACAACAAACAAAGCAGGGGGGAAATACCAAGGAACAACAGTGTCTCTGTGGGATCTGCTCTACTCCAAATACATCACTGAGGAGAAGAGGAGAGAGCTTGTGCAACAGTACAAGTCTGGGTCAATCACAATTGATCGTCTTTTAGAGATTATCCTGACAATCATTCAGCAACAAACAAAATCAGACAGCAACACAACAAAAACTACCATCACCACTACTACAGTCACAGAGACATGTGAAGTTCCAGACTTCCATGGAATCAGGAAGGAAGTCAGTGCTACTGAGCTGCTAGAATCAAAAATCATCACTGAGGAACTCTACAAAGATCTTAGCTCTGGAAAAATCACAGTGACGGAAGTGAGTGAAATGGATTCAGTAAGCAAGTACCTTGAGGGGACCAACAGCATTGCAGGGGTGTATGTGCAGTCTACCATGGAGACCCTGAGTATCTACGAAGCCAAAAGTAAGGGCCTGCTAACTCCTGGTACTTCTCTGGTTCTGCTGGAGGCCCAAGCTGCCACTGGCTTTGTCATTGATCCAGTGACCAACAAGAAACTTTCAGTAGAGGAAGCTGTGGCTCAAGGAGTGGTTGGCAGTGAGTGGAAAAACAAACTGCTTTCAGCAGAAAGGGCCGTAACAGGATACAAAGATCCCTACACTGGAAACACAATTTCTTTGTTCCAAGCTTTGAAAAAAGATCTCATTGTGAAAGATCATGGAATTCGTCTCCTTGAAGCACAAATTGCAACTGGAGGAATAATTGATCCAGTCTACAGTCACAGAGTGCCTGTACAAGTGGCATATGAAAGAGGTTACTTTGATGAGGAAATGAACCAGATCTTGTCTGATCCGGATGATGACACTAAGGGCTTCTTTGATCCAAACACTAAAGAGAACCTAACCTATCTCCAGCTGGTGGAGAGATGTGTCACAGATCCCATCACAGGCTTTAGCTTACTGGTCATTGTGAAGAAAGGCGAGTTTTATTTCTTTGTTGATGAGGCTACAAAACTCATTCTGAAATCTACTACAACAAACAAAGCAGGGGGGAAATACCAAGGAACAACAGTGTCTCTGTGGGATCTGCTCTACTCTAAATACATCACTGAGGAGAAGAGGAGAGAGCTTGTGCAACAGTACAAGTCTGGGTCAATCACAATTGATCGTCTTTTAAAGATTATCCTGACAATCATTCAGCAACAAACAAAATCAGACAGCAACACAACAAAAACTACCATCACCACTACTACAGTCACAGAGACATGTGAAGTTCCAGACTTCCATGGAATCAGGAAGGAAGTCAGTGCTACTGAGCTGCTAGAATCAAAAATTATCACTGAGGAACTCTACAAAGATCTTAGCTCTGGAAAAGTCACAGTGACGGAAGTGAGTGAAATGGATTCAGTAAGCAAGTACCTTGAGGGGACCAACAGCATTGCAGGGGTGTACGTGCAGTCTACCATGGAGACCCTGAGTATCTTCGAAGCCAAAAGTAAAGGCTTGCTGACTCCTGGTACTTCTCTGGTTCTGCTGGAGGCCCAAGCTGCCACTGGCTTTGTCATTGATCCAGTGAACAACAAGAAACTTTCAGTAGAGGAAGCTGTGGCTCAAGGAGTGGTTGGCAGTGAGTGGAAAAACAAACTGCTTTCAGCAGAAAGGGCCGTAACAGGATACAAAGATCCCTACACTGGAAACACAATTTCTTTGTTCCAAGCTTTGAAAAAAGATCTCATTGTGAAAGATCATGGAATACGTCTCCTTGAAGCGCAAATTGCAACTGGAGGAATAATTGATCCAGTCTACAGTCACAGAGTGCCTGTACAAGTGGCATATGAAAGAGGTTACTTTGATGAGGAAATGAACCAGATCTTGTCTGATCCTGATGATGACACCAAGGGCTTCTTTGATCCCAACACTACAGAGAACCTAACCTATCTCCAGCTGGTGGAGAGATGTGTGACCGATCCCATCACTGGCTTTAGCTTACTGGTCATTGTGAAGAAAGGCGAGTTTTATTTCTTTGTTGATGAGGCTACAAAACTCATTCTGAAATCTACTACAACAAACAAAGCAGGGGGGAAATACCAAGGAACAACAGTGTCTCTGTGGGATCTGCTCTACTCCAAATACATCACTGAGGAGAAGAGGAGAGAGCTTGTGCAACAGTACAAGTCTGGGTCAATCACAATTGATCGTCTTTTAGAGATTATCCTGACAATCATTCAGCAACAAACAAAATCAGACAGCAACACAACAAAAACTACCATCACCACTACTACAGTCACAGAGACATGTGAAGTTCCAGACTTCCATGGAATCAGGAAGGAAGTCAGTGCTACTGAGCTGCTAGAATCAAAAATCATCACTGAGGAACTCTACAAAGATCTTAGCTCTGGAAAAATCACAGTGACGGAAGTGAGTGAAATGGATTCAGTAAGCAAGTACCTTGAGGGGACCAACAGCATTGCAGGGGTGTATGTGCAGTCTACAATGGAGACCCTGAGTATCTACGAAGCCAAAAGTAAGGGCCTGCTAACTCCTGGTACTTCTCTGGTTCTGCTGGAGGCCCAAGCTGCCACTGGCTTTGTCATTGATCCAGTGACCAACAAGAAACTTTCAGTAGAGGAAGCTGTGGCTCAAGGAGTGGTTGGCAGTGAGTGGAAAAACAAACTGCTTTCAGCAGAAAGGGCCGTAACAGGATACAAAGATCCCTACACTGGAAACACAATTTCTTTGTTCCAAGCTTTGAAAAAAGATCTCATTGTGAAAGATCATGGAATTCGTCTCCTTGAAGCACAAATTGCAACTGGAGGAATAATTGATCCAGTCTACAGTCACAGAGTGCCTGTACAAGTGGCATATGAAAGAGGTTACTTTGATGAGGAAATGAACCAGATCTTGTCTGATCCGGATGATGACACTAAGGGCTTCTTTGATCCAAACACTAAAGAGAACCTAACCTATCTCCAGCTGGTGGAGAGATGTGTCACAGATCCCATCACAGGCTTTAGCTTACTGGTCATTGTGAAGAAAGGCGAGTTTTATTTCTTTGTTGATGAGGCTACAAAACTCATTCTGAAATCTACTACAACAAACAAAGCAGGGGGGAAATACCAAGGAACAACAGTGTCTCTGTGGGATCTGCTCTACTCTAAATACATCACTGAGGAGAAGAGGAGAGAGCTTGTGCAACAGTACAAGTCTGGGTCAATCACAATTGATCGTCTTTTAAAGATTATCCTGACAATCATTCAGCAACAAACAAAATCAGACAGCAACACAACAAAAACTACCATCACCACTACTACAGTCACAGAGACATGTGAAGTTCCAGACTTCCATGGAATCAGGAAGGAAGTCAGTGCTACTGAGCTGCTAGAATCAAAAATTATCACTGAGGAACTCTACAAAGATCTTAGCTCTGGAAAAGTCACAGTGACGGAAGTGAGTGAAATGGATTCAGTAAGCAAGTACCTTGAGGGGACCAACAGCATTGCAGGGGTGTACGTGCAGTCTACCATGGAGACCCTGAGTATCTTCGAAGCCAAAAGTAAAGGCTTGCTGACTCCTGGTACTTCTCTGGTTCTGCTGGAGGCCCAAGCTGCCACTGGCTTTGTCATTGATCCAGTGAACAACAAGAAACTTTCAGTAGAGGAAGCTGTGGCTCAAGGAGTGGTTGGCAGTGAGTGGAAAAACAAACTGCTTTCAGCAGAAAGGGCCGTAACAGGATACAAAGATCCCTACACTGGAAACACAATTTCTTTGTTCCAAGCTTTGAAAAAAGATCTCATTGTGAAAGATCATGGAATTCGTCTCCTTGAAGCACAAATTGCAACTGGAGGAATAATTGATCCAGTCTACAGTCACAGAGTGCCTGTACAAGTGGCATATGAAAGAGGTTACTTTGATGAGGAAATGAACCAGATCTTGTCTGATCCTGATGATGACACCAAGGGCTTCTTTGATCCCAACACTACAGAGAACCTAACCTATCTCCAGCTGGTGGAGAGATGTGTGACCGATCCCATCACTGGCTTTAGCTTACTGGTCATTGTGAAGAAAGGCGAGTTTTATTTCTTTGTTGATGAGGCTACAAAACTCATTCTGAAATCTACTACAACAAACAAAGCAGGGGGGAAATACCAAGGAACAACAGTGTCTCTGTGGGATCTGCTCTACTCCAAATACATCACTGAGGAGAAGAGGAGAGAGCTTGTGCAACAGTACAAGTCTGGGTCAATCACAATTGATCGTCTTTTAGAGATTATCCTGACAATCATTCAGCAACAAACAAAATCAGACAGCAACACAACAAAAACTACCATCACCACTACTATAGTCACAGAGACATGTGAAGTTCCAGACTTCCATGGAATCAGGAAGGAAGTCAGTGCTACTGAGCTGCTAGAATCAAAAATCATCACTGAGGAACTCTACAAAGATCTTAGCTCTGGAAAAATCACAGTGACGGAAGTGAGTGAAATGGATTCAGTAAGCAAGTACCTTGAGGGGACCAACAGCATTGCAGGGGTGTACGTGCAGTCTACCATGGAGACCCTGAGTATCTACGAAGCCAAAAGTAAGGGCCTGCTAACTCCTGGTACTTCTCTGGTTCTGCTGGAGGCCCAAGCTGCCACTGGCTTTGTCATTGATCCAGTGACCAACAAGAAACTTTCAGTAGAGGAAGCTGTGGCTCAAGGAGTGGTTGGCAGTGAGTGGAAAAACAAACTGCTTTCAGCAGAAAGGGCCGTAACAGGATACAAAGATCCCTACACTGGAAACACAATTTCTTTGTTCCAAGCTTTGAAAAAAGATCTCATTGTGAAAGATCATGGAATTCGTCTCCTTGAAGCACAAATTGCAACTGGAGGAATAATTGATCCAGTCTACAGTCACAGAGTGCCTGTACAAGTGGCATATGAAAGAGGTTACTTTGATGAGGAAATGAACCAGATCTTGTCTGATCCTGATGATGACACCAAGGGCTTCTTTGATCCCAACACCAAAGAGAACCTAACCTATCTCCAGCTGGTGGAGAGATGTGTGACCGATCCCATCACTGGCTTTAGCTTACTGGTCATTGTGAAGAAAGGCGAGTTTTATTTCTTTGTTGATGAGGCTACAAAACTCATTCTGAAATCTACTACAACAAACAAAGCAGGGGGGAAATACCAAGGAACAACAGTGTCTCTGTGGGATCTGCTCTACTCTAAATACATCACTGAGGAGAAGAGGAGAGAGCTTGTGCAACAGTACAAGTCTGGGTCAATCATAATTGATCGTCTTTTAGAGATTATCCTGACAATCATTCAGCAACAAACAAAATCAGACAGCAACACAACAAAAACTACCATCACCACTACTACAGTCACAGAGACATGTGAAGTTCCAGACTTCCATGGAATCAGGAAGGAAGTCAGTGCTACTGAGCTGCTAGAATCAAAAATCATCACTGAGGAACTCTACAAAGATCTTAGCTCTGGAAAAATCACAGTGACGGAAGTGAGTGAAATGGATTCAGTAAGCAAGTACCTTGAGGGGACCAACAGCATTGCAGGGGTGTACGTGCAGTCTACCATGGAGACCCTGAGTATCTACGAAGCCAAAAGTAAAGGCCTGCTAACTCCTGGTACTTCTCTGGTTCTGCTGGAGGCCCAAGCTGCCACTGGCTTTGTCATTGATCCAGTGACCAACAAGAAACTTTCAGTAGAGGAAGCTGTGGCTCAAGGAGTGGTTGGCAGTGAGTGGAAAAACAAACTGCTTTCAGCAGAAAGGGCCGTAACAGGATACAAAGATCCCTACACTGGAAACACAATTTCTTTGTTCCAAGCTTTGAAAAAAGATCTCATTGTGAAAGATCATGGAATTCGTCTCCTTGAAGCACAAATTGCAACTGGAGGAATAATTGATCCAGTCTACAGTCACAGAGTGCCTGTACAAGTGGCATATGAAAGAGGTTACTTTGATGAGGAAATGAACCAGATCTTGTCTGATCCTGATGATGACACCAAGGGCTTCTTTGATCCCAACACCAAAGAGAACCTAACCTATCTCCAGCTGGTGGAGAGATGTGTGACCGATCCCATCACTGGCTTTAGCTTACTGGTCATTGTGAAGAAAGGCGAGTTTTATTTCTTTGTTGATGAGGCTACAAAACTCATTCTGAAATCTACTACAACAAACAAAGCAGGGGGGAAATACCAAGGAACAACAGTGTCTCTGTGGGATCTGCTCTACTCCAAATACATCACTGAGGAGAAGAGGAGAGAGCTTGTGCAACAGTACAAGTCTGGGTCAATCACAATTGATCGTCTTTTAGAGATTATCCTGACAATCATTCAGCAACAAACAAAATCAGACAGCAACACAACAAAAACTACCATCACCACTACTACAGTCACAGAGACATGTGAAGTTCCAGACTTCCATGGAATCAGGAAGGAAGTCAGTGCTACTGAGCTGCTAGAATCAAAAATCATCACTGAGGAACTCTACAAAGATCTTAGCTCTGGAAAAATCACAGTGACGGAAGTGAGTGAAATGGATTCAGTAAGCAAGTACCTTGAGGGAACCAACAGCATTGCAGGGGTGTACGTACAGTCTACCATGGAGACCCTGAGTATCTACAAAGCCAAAGGTAAAGGCCTGCTGACTCCTGGTACTTCTCTGGTTCTGCTGGAGGCCCAAGCTGCCACTGGCTTTGTCATTGATCCAGTGAACAACAAGAAACTTTCAGTAGAGGAAGCTGTGGCTCAAGGAGTGGTTGGCAGTGAGTGGAAAAACAAACTGCTTTCAGCAGAAAGGGCCGTAACAGGATACAAAGATCCCTACACTGGAAACACAATTTCTTTGTTCCAAGCTTTGAAAAAAGATCTCATTGTGAAAGATCATGGAATTCGTCTCCTTGAAGCGCAAATCGCAACTGGAGGAATAATTGATCCAGTCTACAGTCACAGAGTGCCTGTACAAGTGGCATATGAAAGAGGTTACTTTGATGAGGAAATGAACCAGATTTTGTCTGATGCTGATGATGACACTAAGGGCTTCTTTGATCCCAACACCAAAGAGAACCTAACCTATCTCCAGCTGGTGGAGAGATGTGTCACCGATCCCATCACAGGCCTTAGCTTACTCCCCTTGCACAGGTGAGGGAAAGGAAATCTTCTTAAATGATTATTCTTGTCTTTTTCCCAGTATCTGATTTTTTACTAACTACTGATGCTAGTAGTAACAAAATAACTTCACCGCATTTGTTTTAGAGTTTCAGTTTTAGTCAAGCCAAGGCTGTTCTCAAAGAAATATGGAGAAAAATACTGTATTGTGCTGAATACTTTTCCTTGCTTAAAAAATAGAGAGCAAGAGATGAATTTCCTACTCTATCACAGGAAGCAGTGTTTTGTTTCAAGGTTTTGATCACCATGCGGATTAAAGTCCCTTTGAAACAGCAAGCACTTTTATTGGTTTTCATCTCTATTTTTACTTAATTCTGATCATCTTTGACTACATACGACAGTAACTGGTATAAAAACATTTTGGATTCATGATACTTTTCCTTGGTTAATGTTACTTCATGTCATTTGTGGCATCCATGGGTTTTACTGTTTCCACACAGTTGTAACTAGATGGGTTCAGCCTAACCTGCTTTCACATCACATATAGAAGCTCAACTTAATTATGTTGTACTGTACTTGGGCAAAAACCTTCCTTTACACACAAATACATTGTGTGTCTTAAATAAGTGAAATGTGACTACAATGAATATAGTTTTGCATTGCCTGCTTTGACTTACCCTGGGAGCAACCCATGCATTTGTTTTTTTTCTACACTTTTACAACATTCATTGCTCAAATTGTTTCATTGTGCAGCCCAATAAATAAATGAGATATGAATACTATATCTTGTGTTGTCTTTTTTTTTTTTTTTTCCAATTGTTTGATTTGTTTCAAATTGGTATCTATCTGGTCATTTTGGTTTACACAGGATATACAAGATAAGAATTTCATGAAGTCCAGCCAAAGCATCCTGATTAGTTTCAATTCAACAATAAAGCAAATCATAAATAAACACGTTTAGTTTTCAAAAAATGGGAAATGTCTTTTATGAAACGTACATGGATACTTGAATGAACACTGCAAGACATATTTTCAACTTTATAGTGACATGTTGAACATTTTATTATTTCAAATATTTATTGACAAACTTTTGTTTGGAATTATGGTAACTTAAAAAAAGACTAAAATATGAAAATCCAAGAAATCCCGGTATAGACAATTAAATGTCCCTGTAGGTTTATGATTGAGGTGATTCATATAAATGTGTTCTAACTGACATTCATACAGCACCAATATGTTTTCTCACTGGATTCCTAGCCCCTAGCTTTCTAGCAATAAGGAGTGTATTTGCTTCCGTTTTGTTTGAACAACAACGCTACCGGTCAAAGGTTTTTAGAACACCTCCATTTTTCCAGTTGTTACTGAAATTTAGAGCGTAATAAATCAGTGTACTCTGATATTAAAGGCTAGGACAAATAAATAATTAAGATTTAAGAATCATACAATCTTAAATTCTAAATCCTTTTCGACTCATCTAGCAGCACAACACACCTGTGGCGTTCTTTTCTACAATGGAAATGAAACGTTGTTTCTAAAGTTTGTTGCAACACTGTGTGTGTAATCAACAAAAGTTGGTGCTTAATTTACTTCAATTTCTGCAGGAAAGCTGGAAGTTTAGCAATTCCTTAATCCCTGAGATCCCTATGAAATTTAGATGATTTTTCACTTTTTGGTAACATAGTTTTATTGTATTTTACCTTGGAAGTTTACCACTTACTTTTGCACCATTTAAAGTTAGTTGCTGGACCTGAGCTGCTGAAATTTTGATAAAAACTAGAAAAATGGGTTGTTCTAAAACTTTCTGACCAGTAGTGTACATATAAAGCAATATATACACTACAACAACAACACCTGAGGGTAAAATAACCAAATTACTTAAACAACATAATCCATGGACAGGAGTATTTAAAGACATTTCAGGTGGGCTTTGTAAATTCAGTTTATGATTTCCGGAATGAAATGAATATCTGAACTACTACAATTTTTCCAGCAGCTGGCGAATGTCTTCTTGGCCACGGTAAATTCTCTTAATTCCTCTGGGAAGATAACGGCAGCATGAGAGGTTGAGGTAGCTAAGAGCTGTCATTTGGCTGATGACTGACCTGAAAAAATAAAAAAAGTTATATAAGAAATCACAATGTTAAAGTTGCAGAACTCAGGATTTACAAATGTGAATGCTTGATTCATGCTCAGTTCTGTATACGTGCAGATTCTCTCTTAAAAGTGTTGGTTCGTAGTTTATTAGACCGAAGTGGAGGGAAAATCATACACATGTACCTAAGGGCAGATGGTGTGATCCTTGTCCCACTAAGGTTGAGCGAACGCAGGGTATCTGCTTCTGTTGTCCCAGCAAGGTAACTCATTGCTATCTCCAAGTCCTCCTCAGTGAAGAGCTGATTTGCAATGTCAAGCTGCTGCAAAGTCTGACTCCACTTTTGGGTCACCACGTGAAGTCCCTTCTTCAGTGACGACAACCCGACATGACTGCTGAAGTACTGTCCCCAAAACAGACACTCAAGCTCTGCCAAATGGGGAAAAAAAGAGGGAAGAAATTGGGTTTTTCGAATATAAATATAGACCATTGATATCACAAACACAGCTGGGTATGTTATTTGTAAATCCAGAATAATTACTCTACATTTACATATTAAAAAATGTAGTCAAAGTAAGTATTTCTGTGCCACTAATAATGTTTCTAACTTTTCAAAACAACAAGCTTTTCATGGGATCCAATTACATTTCATTTCAAATCCTATTTAAGTAACTTTATAACCCAAAATTGAACAAAGGGAAAGCATAAATCTCATGTGTTAGGCATACCAAGGCAGGGCAATGTCGCAAGACCAGATGGTGTTATTCGTGAACAGCCTCGCAAGTCCAGCACCCGCAGCTTCGTGGAGCTGAACAGGATGTCCAACAAATCTTTGTCGGTCATGTAGGAATAAGACGTGGTCGCGATACACAGCTCCTCCAGTAATGGGAAGCCCGCCGCTGAATCGGCTCCGCTACGCGTCGTCTTGTGCAGAGGTCTGACGTTCAGCATTCGGAAGGTCTAATGGGAATTACAATAGATGTACAATAGAAGTACATCAATGCGTAAGGCCATGCACAAGGGTCATGGTGTGTGCAAGACATTCACAGTAGACAAAATATTCATTATCAATTAATATGATGAGTAGAATCATCAATCAAATTCAAAACAAATAAAAAACGGTAAAAGTGAAAATGTCCATGATATTTTGTCATAGCTCAAGGTAACATCTTCACATGTCTTGTTTGACAAACAAAAAAAACACAAAACATCAAGTTTTCTCATTTATTTATTTAAGCCTTGAAGATCATTGAGGTTTCCCTCATTTGTAATGATGTTGAGACACATAGAAATACACAGTTAATACACAGAGTTAAAAATTATTTTTAAAAAATAGGGCTGCACAATTTTATCGAAAAAATAATTGAAATCTCAATATAGCTGAGTGCAATATCCAAATCACAGGAGCTGCAATTTTTTTGATGAAGGTAAAATGTGTCACATTGTTGTGCATTATTAGCACCATCAGTGTTGTGGTGCTACAGAGACGCTCCAGCCAACACATCATATTCTCCAGATGTAACGGAACATGTTTGTTTGGTACAAGTCCAACAACAATCACATCATCATCATTTTTTAAATTTTTTTTCAGCAAAAAAAACAAAAAAACATGCAAAAACCACCACTCCACCTGAACTCGCAATATCTGCCAAAATAATCATAATGGGATTTTATTTTGCATATCGTGCAGCCCTTAAAAAAAAAAAATCAACTTAAATTTATCATTGCCATTCAGATGTATATCAAATAGTCAACAGTTGCTTCAGCAAAGAGAACTGAAAATTTAGATTTTTTTACCTTGAGTTTGGGGCATGCCATCTGTAGCGCCTGGATATAGACAGAAAGTTCACAGTCTTTACTGTCAAGCTTTGTGTTGATCTCTAGCAACTCCAGATCCGGACAGTGTCCTCTCTGGAAAATAAAATACAGTGTGTTATTATGTGCACTCAGTTCATTTGTGCTGACTGGCTTTGACAGTGTGTAACGCTCTAGAAAGAGGGGCTTACACTTATGGCAGTCAGAAGTCTGTCATTCTTCAGTCCATGAGTGAACCAGATTTGCTTGATCTGGCTCCCATGATGTTCTAGGTACTCCAGGAGTCCCTCAACCTGAAACTATAGCAAAAAAACAAGAAACAAAAAACAAGTTTTCAACAAATGTTAAACTCTATATTTAACCAAGTCTAGGCTGGAAATAAACACCTGCTGGGAAATATTGGCCTTGGATGACTAGCCATAATTTAGAGAACACATACTATACTAAACCTGAAGCTGTAAGGTGAAAAGTTGTCAGCAGCCAATGAATGTTAGAAAGCCACTATGGTAAGACCATGAAACTAACCTGTAGTCTGTGTTCTGCATTTTCTACAAGAAATGCTTACTTCACTTGTCTGTGACGTACCTCTGAATACTGGAAGTTTATGCTCTGCAGAGAGCGACAGTGCAGACCAAGGCTTTGGAAGGCGCCCACTGTCAGGCCTGTGCAGTAAGAGAGTTTGAGGGAGCGCAGCTGAGGGCAGAACTGCGAAACCACCTAAAATTGATCACAACACAAAAGGAAAGAAAATTTCGGTAAGTACAATATGTTTACCCTGAAAAGTGGATTTAATTCTTAGCATATGGAAAAAGTGTCATTTTTCATTTATTGGGTAATATTTAAAAATATGTTAATATAAATGCTTGTATACAATTGCCTGTAATTTTTGGTTGTGAATCTGTTAATTTGAAACAAAACTCAACTCATGATTAGTTCCATTAGTGATTCATAGCTGATTGTTTTTTCAGTGATTTGTTTCATCTAAAAAATGTCATAAAAGAATGGGGGAAAGTGCCGCTAATTATTCTAATGTCAGTTCTATCCCAACATACCAACACAACAAAAAGATTCACTTTACTATCATATGATGGAAACATTTCATAAATTATCAAAATAGTTTCCAGATTCATTTTCCATTGATTGATTAATCGACTATCTGTTTCCATTCTGAATCCCATTGAATAAAAATGTTGAAAAAGGTGTCAGGCCTTGATGACTTACCTCTACTGCGTGGTTAACGTTCTTCGTCCAGTGACAGAGAGAAAAGTCTCGCAGCTGAGAAAATCTAGAAAAAAGTCAAACTCTTTATTCCTTCTTTTCCAAAAATAATAGTAAAAAATACAAGCACAAACTAACAATGTTTAGGTCAAACCTCTTCTTATAACTAATAACCTGTTTTCTGCCAGCCAGTTAACAGTGTCCTTAATCTTCTTCTGAGTTTTAGGGAGCTGGTTTTTCCCTGGTGCGATCCAGCAGAAACCCACAGTCACATCACGCCACAGCACCGGACTGGAGGCAGCAACGTTCCACAGTCGACAAACTCTCCCCACCCTGCACCAGAAACACACAGTAACCCAGCTGGATGATAAAGTTGAAATGAATATCATGATATTTTACATTATCATCATTATTTATAAAGAACAAAATCTATTTTTATGGTGTCTCTATATCACAAAATTAGAGCTCAAACAATCAATAGATTAATTGATCAACAGAAAATTAATTAAAACCTCACTGGTTCCACCTTTTTCAAATGTGAATATTTGCCTATATCCTTTCAATGCTATAGTGGTAAATTGAATATGTTTGGGTTTTCAAATGTTCAGCAGACTAAACAAGAACATTAGCTTGAAGTCTGTAAAATGCAATACAAATTTTATTACATTGTTTTATATTTTATGTATTTTATTATATTATTGTCTGACACTTTAAAGACCAAATGATCAATCAAGAAAATAATCAGCAGTTGTATGAAAATAATCAGCAGTTGCATTTGTAATCTTGAATCTACAAAATCAGATACAAAATAACTGATGTTCAAGGAAACGAAATGTGTAAAACTGTAAAGCACATGGCAAATCTATTTGTACACCATATTCTCATACACAAAGGTCATTCACTGCTCAACAGAAATAAAATAAGCATAATAAAAGTAAAAAACATGATAAGAAAACGGTATAAAACAGTATAAAAACACATTATAGAATAGATAATATCTCATTCAAGTGCAAGATTTAAAGATTAAATGAATGCAGAGGAGAACAGAGCAGTTTTTAGCTTCTTTTTTAAGCCAGTTACGATTTGGGAAGATTTGATTTGATCCCTTGGGAGCTGGGTCCAGCTGGTTACAGCAGGGGGCAGCACAGTGACTGAATGCCATTTCACCCTGGGCTCCACTAACTGACCAGCTCCTGCTGATCTAAGAGACCTGTTGGGCTCATATACATGGAATGAAATTTCAGGGCCTTAGTGACAATAAGTAAACCTTTAAAGTCAAATCTGTTTCAGACTAGAAGTCAGTGTAAAGAACTGAGAACCTTGCCTTATGTGCTGCATATCAGTCACAGTGTCATCATTGTAGTTTATAAAATTCATTTGTAAGTTTAACTACATCAAATCAAACATCTGTTTCTTACCTGCATAAAAAGGGTACAGCACCATCTTGGACGACCACCATCTGAAAAATATTAATTAGCACCTCCTCAGGAAGACTTTGACCCCATCTGTGGTCCATTGCTTTCTGTGGCACAAACAGAGCAACATCCTCCTCCGTCTTTGTAACTGGATCATTTGCAGGTTTAGGTTTGGCACAGACTGTCTTTTTTTTCTTTATCTGGTTGCCTTTTAACTTTCTTTTAGTAAGCTTTTTCTTTTTGCTTCCCTTCTTCTGGGGCGTCCAGGCTGAACCATCGTACTGAGAGGTGGTGCTTGATATGACGAGAAGCATATCTTCCCCTTGATGGACAGTGTAGCCGAGCTGGGCGGGCCTGGAGACTCTTGCCTTTTTTTGCTTCTTTGATTTTGCATTTGTTGGCTTACGAGACTTCCTCTTCAAAGATGCCTTCTCTGACTTTGGTCCCTCTTCTCCTTGACCTGATAAATTTGAAGTACTGGGAACAGTGTCTTCTTTTCTTTCACTGTGGGTTGAAGCTTCTGCTTCAGAGGAATCCATCGTGTGCTGCTATGTGGTCTTTATAATGAGCGTGATTCCAAGAAAACGAGTCATCGGAAGAGTAGTGACATATCAGCATCTGAAAATAGAATCAGAGTAAAATCAGTTAGTATCTGTGTGGGTAATCTCATCTCTCCAGTGTGAATAAAATGTCATATTAGTACATAATGAATGAGGAGGAATGCAACAGAGTGGACGGGGAGAAAATATATACAGTGGAGTAAAACATGACATTACAATCATATATATATATATATATATATATATATATATATATATATTGTAAATTGTACATAAAGGCACATATTCCTCTGCAAAGTTGGGGCTACAGGTGTTAAGCACAATGTCATGCACAGCTGTACAATCTAGTGCAATACAGCTGCACTAGGTCAGGTACCTGCAGGTACAATATGTGATGAGGAGTTGTCGTGTAATTATTGCATGAGACAAAACTGAAAAAAATAAAATAAAATCCAAACACAGAGAATTTTAATTAACTTTTGAAATCCAGTGATCTAACGAGAGAATTTGATTTAAACAACATAGTAGATGGTTTTGAGAGAGAATATTTGATTCAAGGTGCAGTTCATATGTAATTTTAGGAACAGCACATAACTCAGGCTCTATGGTCAGCAGGTTTGTTGATTAATTTACATATTTGTGCGCTCACTTACAGCTTTTGTGTGTACGTGACAACTACTGGTTCAGGCATGATGGAGGTGGCAGACAAATGGTTTGGTTGGAAAATGCATGGTTTTGATTCAAAAAAAGTAAGGCATGGCAACTTTATTTGTATAGCACAATATCATACACTGAAGCAAAAAAAAAAGTATAATGACAAATCAGTATAAAATCACAGATTAAATAGATAATATCTCATTAAAGTGCAAGATTAAAAAAATAAATGAAGGCGGAGGAGAACAGAGCAGTTTTAAGATTCTAGCAGTAGTCTATGATTCACGTGTCTCTTTTTATTTTTCCTTGCAGGTAATCAATCCTGTTATGAAACATTTCTGTATAAATGAGGCTATATCTATGGTACACACAGATATATAGTTCACTTGTTGTATTCTGTGTAATGCAACCATATGGTTGTACACCCGCTGTATTATTTTACATTAATCATACTATATAATACAACATAATATATTATAATATTATATTATATATAATATAACATAATACGTGCACACTGAAAGAGTAACTATAGTAAACTATTATTTAATTCCCAAATTAGTTTCTGATTACTTTTCTGTCAATAGCCAAACTGATAAATCAACTGATGATTGCTGCAGCTCTAAAGAGTGCTTTAACTTAAGGTGAAGATCTGAGTGCTTCTCCCATCATCAGGAATTTAGACAAGGAAGCTGCGGGAGTTCGTATTTCATGTTAGCTAGAAATAGCTGTTTGTTGTCAGTGAACGTGCAGCATGTTGTTGAAAATGTGACTTATACCAATTTACCCTTAACAAAAACTCTAATCTTATCGTTTTCCAGATGATGATTTGCCTGCACTCTTGTTTTGTTTCTAAACGGAAAACCAGACACATTCATCCTCGTCGATTTTGAAGACTATCAAATAATATACAACATAATACCCTTTCAAGAACCAAGAACCCGTTCAGTGGTGTTAATTGTTAGTTAATTTAATCATTACTCTATCGACGGCATGGTTAATTTGTTAAATAAATGAAATTAGCTGATCGGGAAACGTTAACCATGCTAACCTGTGTTACAACTAGTTACTTTCCGAGTCACAATACAACAAAACGTAGCAGACAAACGGCACAGCAGCTATCGTTACGTTGACAACAAGTACTGATAAAACAATTAATAATTATTTTCTGGAATAAAGACGAGCAGCTGTTTTTCCTGTTTTTTACGTTACCTGGTGCTAGTTCACGTTAACGGCTGACTTCCTCCAGCCTCAGTAGCACACACACAATGCTTTCCACATCCTCGCTGTGATTGGAGGAGACTTCTACAAAAGCCCACCTTCTGTTAAACTGTCCAATCACTTAGCAGCTTACTGTTCCGACCCCTCCATCGTGTGTTGTTGTGGTGAGGAGCAATGATGGAGTAGTAGTCAGAGAATGGGAGGTAGGAACTTGTGTTTTTTTTAAATTCTACTTTTACTGCTTGTTAACTTGAAATCATTTGGAAGTGCTACAAAAGGCAGAATAGCTCTTCTGCTCCGGTATTACTCGCGGATGATTGTAGTGCATCGTGCGGAATTTCCTGTAGGTAAAGTTGGCGCTAACATTAGCATTTTGCTCACAAGGCTAACATTAGCATGCAGAGGTAGTGCAGCATGGCGTTAAAGGTTTTATTATGTAAAGTTCTGATTGTAGTCTGAGCCAATAACCCACAAAGACTAACTCTGGTTGTTTTGTTTATTTGAATTTAATGGTAAAGAAAGTTCATGTGTGCAGCTGTTAAAGCATATCCAGAGGTGGAGGGTGGGGGAAGGGATTCCCTGCATAGCTTGGACCACTAAGTCCCACAAGGTGGCACAAATTTATACTAATTTTCCTGCATATTATAGGTTATAATTTTCAGGTTTTGTTGAAACCGCTTTAAAGACATGTTTATTCAACTATATGTTCATTCACTGCTTCACTGTCTTGTGTTATGATGAGAGATGTTATTATTTTGTCAACCCCATTTATATCAACCAGGGGGTAGTATAAAATAAAAATGATTTTATAAAAAAAAAAAAAAAAAATGATGTGTATAAATATCCACATATTTGTGTTGAACACTAAAAGAACCACAAATGAGATTATAAATTGGTGTGAGTCTTATCTTGAGTATAATATATCTTTAGCATTTGATGTATGACGACATCCTTCAGCTGCAACACCTTAATTAACACCAGGCGTCTAGAAGAGTGCATGAAAACCTGTTAACACTCAAGTAGAGAAGTTGAAATAGAAGCTGAAGTAATGGAAATATGGTTGAAACCTTCCCTTTGTACAACTCCACCGTTAAACATAGATAGTTACAAGATCACTATGTCTTATTTGAAAAAATACTGTAACCACATCCACTTTTATATAATTGATAGTGATAAACATGGAGTCTAAAATGAATTTAAATGGACACATTTCTTGGAACATTTCACCTCTAACTGTTATTTTCTTTTTCAGGGAAGCTAAAAAGCAGATCTTCAGTATAGTGCCTTTCTGCATACTAATACCAAGAGAAGGCATTTTTCTACAGGGGTGCGTTCTCCAGGACAACACTGAGAGTACGATACTGGTTCCAGTTCTGCTTCACCTCCTTGTACACTCAGGAGCAAACACTTCATGGAGCATTGACTGAAAATTATAAGTAAATGTTTTTTACTTGTTGTTAGTGCTTTTTTTCTTAAGTTTAATGCATAGAAAATATTCACAGTTAATATAAAAATGATGGTGGGCATTTAAAAAAAACATCACAATTGAACTCTTTAGTTTCATAAATTCAGTTTCAACCAGACTTTAGGTATGATTACACATGAATGTCAATTGTCAATATCAAGCATTTTGTCATGATGTAAACATCCCCTTCTTTTTTAAGTTGTGAGTTTAAAGATACTGATGATTAAAGGTTTTCTAATGTGTCTTTTCTTTTAAACCAGCACACAATGGAGGAGGGTGAAGATTTCTCTCTGTGTGGAAAAGCAGCTGTAACTGAAGCTAATCTGAGTAAGTAAAATGGCCATGGTGCTAAAATGTCTATATGAGCTAAAACTCTCTATTTAAAGTATATATAGATGATAAATATATTACTGAACATTAATTAATTAATCTATTTATTGTATTTCAATACCTCCAGAAGACTTTGCATGTGTAGTGGTTGCCTTTTCATTATCAGAAAGTATAAATAAACAAATTTAATCCAGTACAATTACAGAATTTTTAACAACCCTGCCTCCACTTCATTCAAAATTTGTGACCTCACCTCTCAGTCAAGTATGTCTATCTAATCACTTGCTATCTTTCCTGTTTTTCAGGGGATGAGTACTATTGGAGGCTTGTTGCAGATTTCATTGGTCCTCAGTCGGGGGAAGGATTAGAGCTTGAAGAAGCACCATGCAAGAACAGACTTTTGATTCAAGTAGGACTTCTGAGAGAAGATAATAATTTCCCATGGATTGCCATCGTAGATTGGCTCAAGAAAATTTTCCCCAAATATCACTCGGCTGATTTTCGTCGTTTGATTGAAAGAGGCATCGCAACAACACTAAGTCTGGGGAGCGAAGCGAGGTTTACTTTTCTGGAATCAGTTGTCAACTTTAACTTTGTCGGCCCCATATGTGATAGCATCGGGGTTGAACGTCAACATCTTTTGGAAATGAGGGATTTTTCAGAGCGAGCACAATCAATCGAAGTCACAAATGGATTGATTCTCGAGTTGACCAATTTTGTCACTAGGGAGAAAATTGCCCCAGTCGTTATAGTTAGTTGGCTTAGGAACTTCAACCCTGAGTTTTGTAAGAGAGGGGATATTCAAAGGGCATATAAAGTCCTCAGGGCCAAGATAAAGAAGTTAAAACTGTACTGCCGCAATTCAGAAACACGACGTCACAGGAGGAATGCAGCGTTGGAAAATATGCTTCAAACTCCATTTGAACTGGTGCGGAAAAAAACACCTAAGTTTGTTGTGAAGAAACGCATGAGAAGAGATGACAGCATCAGTTATGAAAAAGTTACAATCAAGGAAGAATATGAGAGCTATGAAATCATGCAAGGTGACGGCCCTGAGATGAACAGAGGAGTCATAAAGAAAATAATACTGAAAGAACATGTCTCTATACGTGATGAAAGTGATGAGGATTCGGATGCATCCAGCAGTGAAGAGGAAACCTCAGATATCAAAGCAGAGGCCCTGACGCTGCTTGACATTGCAATGCTGTCAGTCCACAAGCTGTCAAGTGTGTATGGTGGTAAAACCACAACCTGCAAGCAAGTTTCCTTGGATCTCCTCAAAAACCACTACACTCTAACCTGCAAGGAGCATCCAGCCATGGCAGAGTTTGAGAAAAAACTGGACACACTCATTGAAGACATTACTCTAGCCTCTCCTGTGGTGTTTCTAAACTACAACGCCAATTTCCTTGTCGACATGCATGACGCAGTTGAGCAGCACATTATGAGCTTTGAAAAAGAGATTGTTCTATCAACTGGAGAGAAACTTGGCCGTGACAAGCTTCCAAAATTCAAGGACTTTGTGAATCTGTCAGAAAGTGCCACTTCACGCTACATTCACATGGCTTGCGATATTTTAAGTCCTCACACCCCTGATATGCAAAACTACAGAAAACACTGGTTAGCCTTCTGTGAGGAAAAGAAAAACCCCTCCAGACTCACAGTGAATCAGTCAAACCGATTCAACAACTACTTCCAAGCTGCAGCGGGTCTGATTCATCATCACAAAGAGATCGCTCTCTTCTTCTCTGATTTGCTGTCACTGAACAACGACGAATGCCCAAACGTCATTCTTGAGAGTGTCGCCGCTGATGCTAACGATTCTGTGATTCAGAGCCTGGTGTGCGTTCTGGCCATTGTTCACTGCAAGATCCTCGGCCCTTTCTGGCAGCTCCTGAAAAGTGGAGGAGAGTACTCGCAGTTCAGCCGGTACATGCTCTGTCTCTACCAGAAGTACCTTGATTGGTCCAAAGATCCTTCAACTCTACTGGAACCTGAAGGGGCCACAAATGTTTTCCTGCAGTTCCCATTGCAGGAGAAAACATTTGATGGAGTGTTTCATTACTGTGGTCAGTGGCACACAAATAGGGAGCTAATCAGAGCTTGCTTGAAAAGAACCATAAAGGTAATTGCAGCCGTAACTGAGGAACATCTGAAGGACTTCCTGCCAGGAGGAACATTTTCTGAAGTCCCATCACCAGATTTGAGCTTGCAACTCGTAAGTTGCACCTTCTCCGTCCTGATGGCGGAGTATCCCTTTGGCCATGAATACCCTTACAAGAACAAAAGACCTGAAAAGTCCTCTAAACAGTCCTCACAGAAAAACTTGTCATCAGATAGCTCTCAGGAAGATGATGAACGGTCTGGTTCATTTGACGGCAGCTCTGATGAGTCCTCCGGTTGGCATCCTAAAAAGAATATACGCCTCAGCCAAAAAGACGACTGCAGCCCGCAGCCGAAAAAAGCTTACAGCGGTAAAAGAGAAAGGGCTGTAAGAGTAGAGCAAGAAGAGGTTGAGGAGAACATGGACAGGAAGTACATAATATCTACAGTGAACAGAAATGGAGGACCATGCAAGTCACAGCAGGACGTTGACAAAATGCTGCTGCGTTTTGATGGAAAGCCCCGAGTGGAGAAACGAGAAGCCATCCGCTGCGAGATACTGTATCAGAAAATGATTCTCAACAACACAGACCCTCACTTGGATTGCATTTTCCGCAACAGCACGCAAATGGTGCTGAAGCTAAAGCTTGCGCTCCCACGTGTTAAACCTGGGTACTCTCTTGTTTTGGCACCAAAAAAGACCAAAACAAAGCCTGTGCTGCAAGAACCAGATGCAACAGGGAAGAGTGAAAGCAGCAGCATCTGAGAGATTTAATTTCATCTAAAAAAAAAATAATAAAAATTTGAAATTGAGGGACAGAGGGTGATGAATTACATGGAAGACCATTTGAAGGAACTTGTGCTTGTGAATCATGTGACTTCCTCACATGATTCTATGTTTACAGACTAAACAGAAATACACACAATGGCCTCAATCTTTCAATACAAATACACTAATAATGTATGATTCTCTATAGGCCAAATTAACTCATCATGTATGTTGTACAAACAATATTTTGATGCCATTAGTCGGGACGGTTGTTAGATTTTGTAACAGATATTTTTGATATGATAGAACTCCATAATTTGCATGGCACTGTATTTGAACTATGTCTAGAAAAGAAAACGGTACTCTTCTTTTATATAAAAGATTGTACCTATTGTAATTATGCACAGGTCAACACTAACTACTGCTGATATAAAAATCTAAATAAACATCTTTGTTCATAGTTTGTTTTATTAACTTTGTCAACCTTTATGATAAAGTAGAAAACGAATGTCTATTCATTTAGACCAGAGTTCAGTTACAAAATCTACCCAGCTTCAGTTCAAGTTCATGACTATCGAACAGACCTAGTGTTTTGCTTTTGTCACTCACATAATAACCTTGTGTTTTTCCCAGATTTAAAGGGCATTTGTGGTTGCATCACAGGCATCAGCCATGTCAATGAGTTCATGCTTATAAAAGCGTTGGCTGGGAGGGGCTCAAGAAAATAGTGAGGCAGTAACTGCAGTAGGGCTTATTAGGGTCACTGTGCCAAAAAGCATTATGATCTTTTTTTGAACTACAGTTGCTAAGTCTTAGATCCACCGATGGAGGAAATGAGGGAGGCTGCAAGCTTTCTTATGAACGCCCTCTATTGTATTAGATTTGATTTTGAGGGAGATTAAATAACTTTGATAAACTTTGTGTCACCACAAACTGGTGCTCAGTGCTTCAGAGTCCAGCAATTAAAAAATAAAATAAAATAAAGGCCCGAAATCTAAGCATATTTTTAAAAATCCAATGTTATTGCATGAATTCATAATACATCCATGTGTGATGATGATGTCTCGGGAAACTGATTGTTGGACTAAACCAAGCACAAAAACCCTGACAGCTGATGGAGCCACTGTCGCACACTGAAATGTGTGGTTTCAGGTAAGAAGTGTTATGTTTTAAACCATATTTTAGATGCAGATCAGATATGTTTTGTATGAAAATGATTTTACTGCAAAATGTCCGGTAACTGCAATGCTAAATAAAAGTAATGAAGTTCAAAGTACTTTGAAATGTAGTGAAGTAGAAGGATAAAGTAACATGAAATAGAAATACTCAAAGTACAAATACATCGAAGCTGGCGTCGCCGGCAGGAAAACAACACAGTTGTCGAGGATTTCTGTGACGATGGTGCATTCAGGAGTCTCGGAAAATTGAAACTTCTACCGAGCACAAAAACAGTGACAGCTGATGTAGCCACTGTCGCAAACTGAACTGGGTAGTTTTAGGTAAGAAGTGTTTCTATTTCATTTGCATTGTGCAACCATTGCGAGAATAGCTGTGGTAAAGCGGCAATCGCCCTGTTGTAATTGATCGAAACCCATTTGTAAATGTAATTAACGAGGAGTAAGCGAAGGCAACAGAAGGGGCGGGAACTTTGCGTAAGTGTCCACCATTGTCCAGGTTAACACACTGCAGCTTGTGGAGGAACATATTGTCGGTGTCTACCCCAAACAAAGTCAAAGGGGTTACCCGCATTTTCTTTGTTTTCTTGGCCGGAATAAGCGCTACCATGCCCGGTAGCTGGTGGAGCAGCGCCGCGGTGACCCACGGGCTGATGGCTCTTTTTGCCATGGGCTCCTGGGTTTCCGTCAACAGCCTGTGGGTCGAGCTCCCGGTGGTTGTCAATGTGCTGCCCGAAGGTCAGTGGTATAACTTTCCAAGATATTTACAGATGTCCAGTTACATCCGGGCCTTTATTTGAATGTCGTTGCTTTTATTATTCAGACTTCGTCGACCACAGTTGGACTCGACTGTGACGATGTTAGCGTCATCCCAGCTAGCTAAACATTTAACTGAAGACTAAAGGTCTAGTGTTGTGGTTTATACTCAGTTGGCAGTTTATTAGGAACAGTCCTGCAATAGAGAAGTAAGAGAGGTCCATACAGAAAATTCACAAAAATAATAAAGGAAATCTAACAAAACAGCAATATACAGAATATACGATCTTCATCAGTAATGCCTTTTTGTTTTACAGATTCAGGGTAAAAGGAGTTTTCTTTCTCAGCATGTTTTTGTTTTTATATATTTCGAAGCAAATGTTGTCAAATGCACATATGACACATATATGGTACGTGGATTGGTGCATAACAGAATAAAGTGAGGAAAAAAACGATAAATAATTGATTAGAATACATGCATATAATTAGAAAAGCATTTGAAGATCATCAGAAACACACAAGAGAATACTTGATGGGTAATTTAAAGTGAGCAAACGTAAATCTCAAACATTGTCCCATTTTTTTTCAAAATAAGATGTAAAATTATTGTGTAATATTGTGGGGGTTTTTTTTTATATCTTATTACCCTAACAGATGTTTCCCTTTTCTTGTTTCAGGGTGGAACCTGCCTGCCTACCTCTCAGTGCTGATAGCGTTTGGGAACCTGGGTCCGATAGCAGTGACCATCACACACCACTGTGCTCCGGGACGTTTAAACGAACGCCTGGTGATCCACTGCATCCAGGTGCTGGCGGTGGTGGCGTCGGCTTTTCTAGCCGTCTTCTGGTCACACACTGTCACAATAGCAGGATCGGAAAGGTCGCTGCCCTTCCTGCTCTTCACCTTTGTGTTGTCTTTGGTTTGCTGCACGTCCAACGTCACCTTCCTGCCTTTTATGTTTCGTTACCCGCCTCAGTATATCCGTACTTTCTTCATTGGTCAGGGGTTCAGTGCCTTGTTCCCTTGCATCGTGGCCTTAGGGCAAGGTGTTGGGAAGCTGGAGTGTAAAACAGTGAATGGCACAGTGCAGCCACAGTATTTAAAAGAGAGCTTCCCTGCCCAGAACTTCTTCTGGTTCTTGTGTGTCATGCTGTCAGTCTCAGCTGTAAGCTTCCTGGCTTTGACACGAAGACATACAGAGTCACAGCAAGATACACCGCCGCAGGAGTCTGATAAAGCAGAGGCAGCAAAGAACGGAGAGGAGACTCACCCGCTGCACAACGGAGGGACGCCGGTGTCTGAGGAGCAGGTGCAGGTGGAGGAACAGCCGCCCGCTCAGACGTTCTGGACGCCACGCAATATCTACATGCTGATGCTGCTCGCTGTCTCCAATGCCCTCACCAACGGGGTCCTCCCATCTGTGCAGAGCTTCTCCTGTCTGCCCTATGGCACCATGACCTTTCACCTTTCTGTGGTCCTGGGCAACATCGCAAACCCCCTGGCCTGCTTTCTGGCCATGTTTGTTGTCCTCAGGTGAGAGAATTTTTGTCTTTGTGCTGATGAACGGTTAAACTATTTGTAAGAGCACACCTGTTTTTACCGTTGATGGTTGTGACCATTTGTTCTTTGTCTTCCAGGTCCTCCACAGGTCTGGGCTTCTTGTCTGTCGCAGGGGGAGTATTTGCTGCATATCTCATGGGATTAGCAGCACTCAGCCCCTGTCCACCGCTCCTGGGAAACCCTGCTGGTGTGGCTTTAGTGGTGAGAGCTAATACTCATCTCTAGGCTTTTGTGTTTTTTTAATTATTTGATTCTAGTACAGATTTTTCCACATGACTTTTACCAAAAACCACAATTCCTTGAGAAATGAGAATTTTGTTCTAGAAAGACCTATTTTATTCAACATAAGAGCTAATTATTACCAAATGTTGTCTAAAAAAAGAGTATAAATAATATAAAATTTGCTATTTTTTAAAATAAAATTTAAGGATTATCTGCTCAAAGACTAAATTGACAAGATTACAAATCTGACTGACAATCGACAGCTTTTGGTATATGACATTTTTGTTTATTGGGCTATGTCCACACTACTAGTAGTTTTTGCTATGTTTTCGTCTCCCGTCCACACAACTCCAGAGTTTTCGAGCACTGATAACAGAGACATTTGTAAATGCTGCTGGCCCCATTTTATTTTGAAAAGTCTGGGGTTGTGTTGTATCTGGACGGACAGTAACTGAGACCTTTGGAAACGATGACGTAGACACCCACAGTCTCTCCTGATTGGCTCTCATCAGCCTCAACTAGCAGTGGTGAATACGACATGATAATGGATATTAGTGTTACTGACCTTGTTGTCTTTGCTAGCAGCTGCTCTTCAGTTCAATTCTCTCTTTTAATGCTACAACTGTCTTTGCTGTTCTCGTTCAGTCTATTTTTTGCAACTAATTAACTGCAGAGTAGACAATCCGCTTCCTGTTTACACCGGCTTGCGCATGCTCAGTGTAGGTGATTGCTCATGTATGTGTTTGCTTTCAGGTGTGAAAAATGTAGTAGTAGAGGTAATATTCAGCATTTTCCAATTATCAGTTTCGTTATGTTTTTTTAATCGATAGCTGAGTAAACGTGTTGCTGCATTAGATTTTAAAAGGGGAGGGGTAAAACATCTTATTTGGTGATGATGATAATATTAGATAAAACAATTAAATTAAAGAGAAACTTTAGGCTGCCAGGTGAATCAGTTTACAGGTGAGAACACCACCTAATTCCATTCAGGCTCTTTGCAGCCTGTGCATGCACCTGATAATTACTAATATACACTTCCATATGTAAACACTTATTATATTCACTATATGCACTGTCAGTTTATTAGGAAGATCTAGCTAAAACTAATGTAATCTAATACAACAGTCCTGCACTAAATCCTCCTGCATGGAGGTTATAATGTTCAGTTTTAATTAAAATTGTATTAGACAATTGTTGATTATCATTGTGGACGATTTAGTTTGTGGAGCTGTGTTACATTATAAAAAAACATATTAGTGGATCCCTAGTATAGACAGTCTTGGTGCTATGGCTACTGCAGTTTGACACCCAGCCCTACACATTTTGTGCAATCTGTTCCTGTTATGCGCATTGTATTGGTATTTGTCTTTACGGGGTTTAATACATCTGGCGCCAGATGTTAAACATACTGAAGCCTCAGTTTCATCTCTTCTTTTTCTCCATGACCAACACTGACTGACTTCAGCTGCTTGTTTGCGCCCCCTGCAGGTCGTCTCCTGGATTATTTTCACTGGCCTCTTCTCATATCTGAAGGTGGTGATTGGGACTTTGCTTCATGAGGCGGGTCACGCTGCCCTGCTTTGGTGCGGCATCTTCATCCAGGCCGGCTCCCTGATCGGAGCCCTCACCATGTTCCCCCTCATCAACATCTATCATGTATTTGCCAGAGCTCAGGAGTGTGTGGATAACTGCAGTTAGCAGGAGTGAGACATGTAATGGTTTATTTTTAATACACACACACAGCTCCCATTCATTCCTCCTGGGAACTGACTGTTTCGACCATGTTTTTAGGGAAACGCCAGATCTGTTTTGGCCTCATTTTTCTTGAGGAACTCGCCACCGATGAGGCGTCCTCACCTCACCCAGAAGCCTCTGAGCCTGTGAAAGAAAAAACATTCACTCATAATGGGAGAATTGTGTTTCTGCACATTGACCAAGGGGCTGCAAAATGCATATGATGCAGTAATACCACAAGTGCTTTGTGCTCGATTTTTGTAATTGAGGTTGTTTACAGTAGCAAAAACAGCTGATGGATTTTTCCCTGTACAACAGGTCATGTGAGGTTATTTACTCAGGAACTCATCATTCATTCAAAAGCATTAATTTATTCATCCACATTTGTTGCTAATTAATGTGAAATATTACACAGTTAGTTGCAAACTACTGTCTCATCCCTGTTGAAAGGCAAACAGAGCTTTTATTTTTAATTACAGCGACTTTTTAAACGTCTGGCTACCTCTTCCCTTTGATTCCATATGAGCATGAAATACAATTATATAACTTCATCAAAGTCGAATACACAGTTCAGTTATGCAGAAGTCAGTATGATGAAAATTGTATTGTAACGATAAACATTCTTGATTTCATGCCAAAGTGAAGTGTGCCTGAGAAATGTTGAATTTAACAAAACAGAGCGATCATGAATTTCACTTTCCTTTTGTTCCTCATAATGTTTAATACAGACATTTGATGTCATTTACGCACAGTTATGTTATGCTACCTTAAGGGAACAATGTCCTTGATGAATAGCGAAGTAATGCGTTTTGGTAAACAAGGGATTCTGTCATGTCAACCTTTGAAGTAATGATCATGTATATCTTTGATATGCTCTAATACCTTGTAAGCTAATTTCGTTAACCATGCTGCTACAGTACATCACATTAACTTCATTAAACTCTTAAGAACTTTACAGAGGAAGAATATCTGTTCAGTGTGCCTCAACCTTATGGTGGCAGTCCTAATATTTTTCATTTATCAATAATTTGTCAAGTTTTGTGCTGATTTTACTGTTTAATGTTTTAATCGTTACATGATTGAAAAGGTGCTCTTTCTTTTTTTTGTTGATTTTATTTTTTTTTAATTTTTAAAAAAAATGTAAAAACTGTCTGTAACCCCAGGTATATGCAAATACAGTTTTCCATCCCATTGTCTTGAACTGTATAAGTGTCCCCCTGCCCTTCACTCTGCGTCAGTCTCCTGCCTCAGACCCGCTCTGTGTCAGCTGGCTCACCGTATCCTGGGATACCAATAAACTTGCATCACTACAGCAAACTTGAAACTAAGGACTTGAGTGAATTTTCTTCAACACTTACTAGAATATGACTTTTTTATGACTTACTATACTTAGCATAGCCTATATCACATTAGCTCTAATTTATTAAGGTACAATACAGTATGAAGCACACATTAATTTGTTAAATAAAAATGTAAATTAATCATAGGGTGCTATTCTTTGATGACTGATGACTGTATTTCTGACCTCTTGATGCTTTAGTTTGGATCTATGCTTTGTTTGAAGCCTTATGTGAGCATATGATTTAGGATTTATCACATATTGGCTTTTGGTAATCAACACATAATTCTAATGTTATCAGTCTTTTCTCTAAAAATTAAATTGGGGATTTCTAGTATCTTTCCCATTGTAAAGCAACAGATGAAATGTGCAGTTTTGCAACTGAACGTCTTAAACACTTCATCCATGTTCACCTCTTCTCCCATGATCCCCTTAAGCAGAATTAATGAATTCTGCAGATTCTTGAATGTGTCTCACTCATTCAGAAAACTGCCTCAGGGAAAAGATATCGGGGAAATGAGGCTGAAAATCACAGCATGTGATGTTCATTGATCTTTAAAGTCCTGACAGTGGAGGTACTGGAGGTTAAGACAATGATCAGTTAAACCAAACATGTGTCATGGTTGGCTACATGATCTCACACCCACTCGCCCCAAGGAGGGTTTAATCCCCTGGCGCACACACAGTTTACTGCACAGGACTTTGGCTTCTCTCTCTCTCTCTCTCTCTCTCTCTCTGCAGAAAACACCAAACTCTCCACCAAACAGCATGTGAGTATCTGCAGGGTTGCATACTATCATACTTTTAATTTTAGTAATAATATGAATAATTTAATGGTTTGAAATTTGTGAACAAAAAGGAGAAAAGTTGTATTTTACTCATGTGCAGTGATGTTTTTCTGAATATGTTGCTGTTTTAAACAGTATATTGATGATTCTTTAATGTTTTAATGTTTATAATCTCAATATCCACAATCAGTGAACAACCTGTCGATGAGAATCATTGAAATGATGGTTGTGCTTCCGGATCTAACAGATAATTATTCACTTATAGTGAACATTTTGCTTCTTTTTTTGAACACGCTGCAAGAATCAGAGAATCATTTTCCTCATTCAGTCACTGATCTAAGTCTCCTCTGCAAGCTGTTTCCCTTTGAGTAAACAATGTACTGGTCAGCTGTTTTCTTAGGTTATGTAATAGCTACCAGCACATCAGGTGGTCATGCTTTCTTTGCTGTATGTCTGATGTTTAGGGTTTGACCCATGAGCCGCCTGAGATCAGAGGGAACAACTTCTAATTTGACGCTTGCATGTAAAGTTTTCAGTATTTAATGTTGTAACTCACATGACTGAGAATAAGCAAAAATCAAACACTGTTGATTGTACAGCCAACAAACAAAGAGAAGACAATGTCCTGAGAAGACAATAAACATTAACTAAATAGAGGAAGAAGTCACGTGGTGTGACAGAGGATGCTTCGTCATGACGACACATTAATCTGGTGAAGTTACCATTAACATGTTAAAACCTTTTTTACTCACTGCAAATATTTCTCATTCTTTGTTACTGCACTGAAGCCAAACCAACACTCACATTTGTTTTTGTCACTTATAGGGACATTGCATTACTTTAACTATAACCATGACACCTAAACTATCTCTTATCTGAACTATAACGCAATCTTAACCCTAAACCTCACGATAAAACCAAATCTTAACTCTTAAACCGCATGGCTAACCTTGTGTGGACCGGATTAATACAAATGACTATTATCAGGAATTCTGTTTTTCCTTCTGATTAATTTGATTTAATTTACAACGGTTCAAGGTTTATTATTCATATTCTTATACGTACACTTGTTTTATACTTATGTTATTTATGTGGTGACTAACGCATCATATGTGTGGTTGTTTTTATTCTATGATATTCAAATAGTCACACCGCTGAGGAGATGCACTACAGCTGTGAGATGTCAAATAAAGGCCTCTCTGTTCTATTCTATTTTATTCTATTAGTTCGTGGTCCTCACATGTCAAAAACTCAACAGTCGAGGTTCTTTCCAAATATCCAAATATATTACAAAGTTACTCAGTACAGATCTGTAAAATCTAATAGCTGAAGTTTCCTGGAAATAAATTACGGTAGTCATTTTTTATTGAAAACTTCATGTTATTTATTTTTTATCTGTATACAAATTCCACATTGTCTTGCATGTAATGGTTTATGTTTTAATACAGTTACAGTTACAGTTACACTAGAAATGAACAGGAATGAATTCATACTGAGGATGAGAGTGAACTAATTTAACTCTTATATTTACTGTCTGTGGATTTTTGGAGCCAAATGTTGCCAATTGTTTTGGCACTTGAGGAAAACAAACCGAAAGCACAGAGCTCCGTTCTACTGGAACAACCTGCTACACGATGAGCTTTAAAACTCTGCCTGCTCCCCTATCAAGCTGTACTGCTTTGATGCCCTATGCTAAATGCTAACCTTAGCATGAGCATACTCACAATGGCAATGTGGACATGCTGATGTTTAGCAGGCATGATGTTTACTATATTCACCACCTAATCTTAGCATGTTAGCATGATAGCATTTGCTAATTAGCACTAAACACAGAGAATAGCCGAGGCAGCAGAGGTTTTATTACACAAACTAAAAATCTAATCTTACGGAGCTAAATGAAAAGTTATTAGGATTGGGGAACATGAATTCCCAAATAACATTTTATGGCATTCAGTCCAACACTTCATAATGTTTCCCTAAAAAACTAAAAGATCAGAATCCAGATGGATTCATCCGAGAATGTTTTACAAGATTTCATCCAATAGTTACAGATACATTTCCGTCTCAACCAGAGTGGTGGCAAAGAATGATCACGGTTTCAGATTTGACTTAAAGGTCCGAGTCCATCAGAACTAAAATCACCAGTTTGAACTTAACAATTCCTTTTTGTCTCTTTCTAGAGAAAACCATCTGGACATGTCGCTCCTCACCCACCTGCTGGCGTGTCTGTTCGGGATGGGATCCTGGGTGTCCATCAACGGCCTGTGGGTGGAGCTTCCTCTGATTGTCCCTCAGATCCCGGAGGGCTGGTACCTGCCCTCGTACCTCTCGGTCCTGATCCAGATGGCCAACGTCGGGCCTCTCTTCGTCACCCTGATGCATCGCTTCCGGCCCGGCGCCCTGAATGAGACCGCTGTCATATACGTGATCATTGGCCTGGGGACTGTGGCCAGTTTCCTGTTGGGTTTCTTCTGGAAGAAGACGCTTGTGGTGGCAGGTGGTCCCCGCAGTGTAGCCCTCCTCGCCTTAACCTTCTTCCTCGCTGCTGTTGACTGCACCTCCTCCGTCACCTTCCTGCCCTTCACGATGCGCCTCAAGCCTCAGTATCTGACCACCTACTACATTGGGGAGGGTGTGAGCGGCCTCCTGCCGGCATTAGTGGCTCTGATCCAGGGTGTTGGGGTGGTCCACTGCATAAACAGCACACAGTCTCTGAACCACACCATGAACTCCTCCAGCAGCTCCGTGACCTTTGACCTCCAGGCCCAGTATCAGCCAGCAAACTTCTCTGTTGAGGTGTTCTTCTTCTTCCTCAGTGCCATGATGCTGGTGTGTCTGGTGGCTTTCCTGCTGCTGAACCACCACCCAGCTGTGGCCCGGGAGCACCCCAACGGTCGATACACCAACGGAGTGAAAGAGAAATCTCCCAGAAACAGGAAGTGGGTGGAGCGGAAGCCCATGATGGATCCGTACAGACCCACAAACCAGAAGCGCAGAAGCAGCTTCGGCTCCGGCGCTTACAGTTGGATTCAGGTGTTTTACATCTTTGCGGTTCTGGCCTGGGTCAACGCTCTGACCAACGTGGTGCTTCCCTCAGTACAGTCCTACTCATGCCTGCCGTACGGGAACAACGCCTATCACTTATCAGCCACCATGGCTGCCGTGTCCAACCCTTTGGCCTGCTTCATCGCCATGTTCCTCCCCATAAGGTCAGTGCGTCATCACATGATCTGTTCACAGTTCAACACAAAACAGGGCTCATGGCTACATACACTTTTATTTTTAACAGGGTCAGCTAATGTCATTTCTACAGCCCAAAATCACAAATTGACTACAAAATCCTCGACTTACAGAAGGAGAAGTCACAAAAACACAGTTTAATGGGGGAAAAAACGAAGAAACATCAGGAAGTGCAAAAATGTTTAGATAAAAATTAAATAAATTCACAGTGTTTTTTTTTCTTTCTTGCAAATAATATGATTCTACATTAAAAATGTATCTAGTTTCCAGATACTGACGCTGATTTCTGCAAAACGTTTAGAAAATGTTGATTTTCGCTGGAAAAAGGTTGAAATCTAGTCAAGGAAATGCGTCAAGCTCTTTCCATGGGAATTAATTACGTCAGATAAATCATGTCAGTCTGTTACTTTATTTTACTTTATAAATGTATCTGAAGAATAACAATGCCAAGACTAGAACGTCTTCAATAACATTCTCAGTCGACCACAGATGAATCATTTTCACACAAACTGACTTCACATATCGGAAACAGGACCGTGACATTACGACTACAAACTTTTCAACATCTTTGGGAAGAAGTTGAGACTTGAGCTGCAAGTAAAACATATTTTTGGTGTCAGTTTATGTCTTTTTTTTTTTTTTTTTTTAGATGAACTAATTAATTGCTAAATTTCCATCATAATCTCTCAGAGCCCAACTTCAGGTTTAACGGGACTGGAAATAGTGAAAATTCAGTGTTTTCTGATCAACAAGACTAATGACTAATAATCAACTTATTTCAGCTTATTTCAGCATTGGCACCGTTGCTAACGAATGGTATTTCACTGTGCTCTGGCATTTAGAGAATGAAAGATTAACTGAACATTTTGCAGCTCCACCAGCCATGTGTCCACGTGTTTGTGCTGTTTATATGTTGTCACAGCATGTTGTTAAAATATTGTTAAACCTGTCTGACCTTTGACCTCACAGGTCCCTGCTGCTGATGGGAGCTCTCACAGTGATGGGCAGTGGCGTTGGAGCTTATATAATGAGCATGGCAGTGCTGAGTCCATGTCCACTGCTGGTAAATGACACCTCAGGTGGTTTCATCATGGTGAGTTCATTAGGCTCAAATATCTTCTTCTTCACAAGTTGTAAACATGAATGACTGTTACCGGATCGCTACGTGTACTGTGTGTCCAGTGGGGAGACATTTACCTGTCTCTGCTCCTCAGGTGTTGTCCTGGATCATCTTCGTTCTCACTCTGTCCTACGTGAAGGTGATCATAGGCGTGATCCTGCGCGACGAGGGCCACAGCGCCCTCGTGTGGTGCGGAGCCGTGGTGCAGCTGGGCTCCCTGCTGGGAGCCGTGACCATGTTTCCGCTGGTCAGCCTGTACAGCTTCTTCTCATCAGGAGACCCGTGCAACACAAAGTGTCCTTGAATGATGACGTCATGAAGAACAGACTGCAAGCTGTCGAGAGCTCGACTGGATTTCCCTCTTTCTGTCTGTGGGAATCAGTTTGAAGCTTATTTTTTGTGTTTTCCCCTCATGACTCACTTACTTGGAGACATCTGAATCTGAATGTGTCGTTTCAGAGCACAAAGACGAATAATACGAACAAGCTAGTAATAATGTAGCCTTCCTGTCCATGCTGCACCTCCAGTCAAACGATGCTGTCTGATAAATGTGTTTGGGTCAAATTTTGGGTCATTTTTCTACAGTTGTTTAAGTCTCTTAAAAACTTTTCTGTCCGCCTGAAGCAAAAGTCCATTGAACTGACCGATAGTGAACATCACACATTCACCAATAAATAATTATTCAATAAAACAAAATACAAGAAGAGAATTTGTGAGTAAAATATAGAAGGATATTTGTTATTTCAAGCTCACTTTACTTGACTTCCCTTGACTTTGTCATTAGGTTCGACTTCTTTATTTTCCTCGTGTGTCCTGTACATTTCTATTTGTATGTAGCTGCTCTAAAAGTTCAGAGTATTGATATTAACACAGTCTGTTACACCTCTGACTACAGCCTGTAGAAAAACCCTCTGTAGCCTCTTTTGTAGGAATAAATGATTTGTAATATAATAATTCTGTAATTAGGTTATTGTTTTTATTGTTTTCATTCAGATGTGTTTTAATCATGTTGTTTATTGTACGATATTATATGACACCATAAAGATATAATCCAAACATCACTTAAGGAACATAATGCGTCTCTTTTCTTTGTAACATGACTGGACACAAACTGGACAATCAGACGTCGGAGACTTATGGACATAATGAGCAGAATAAAATACAGACCACTGTTATCTATGGAAAAATAAAAAATAGAAAAAATAAATAAATACACATATACATACATAACATTTTGGGGTGGATTACATGGCAAATGTACGTGTCCAAATATTCAGAAGCCTGACGCCTGACAAGTCCTGTGTGGGCGTGTACAAACAACACCTGATTGACAGCTGCATCACTCTACTGTGGTAGTATTGTTGTATCTCTTCATTTTTTCCTTTAATTTACAGCTTTAGCACTGATATTTCTATGTATATTGTGACACCAGCTTAGCTCCGCCCACCTCCGACCTGAGCAGAAGTGCAATCAGAATGAGTGAAAACACCTGTGTGAGTGTGCAGCCTCCATAAGACTCTGTAACCTGGTCCTCCAGTTCATCCCTGAGGTGCTGGACGGGGCGAGGTCACAGCTCTGTGCAGGCGGTCAGGTTCATGAACAGCAAGCTCAGAAAAAGCATTTGTCACAGAGGACTTATCAGACTGAACCCTGAAGTTTACCTAGAAACACAAAAGAACAAAGCTGTGCCTGCAGCTCAGCATGAAACCATCTAATTATAATATATATATAATCATTTAATTTGCAAAGACCTATGGTTTTCTAAAATCACAATAAATAAAAGAGTATTTCCATATTTCTATCACCATACACAGACCTACTCTAAAATATGAAGTCATCCTTATTTACATAATATTTTCATATCATTATATTTCCTGTACTCCAGCTTCAGAGGCTGAAACCTGCAAATCTGTAAGAGCTCAGTCATTAAGGTGCCATGTTTAACACGCACAATGAGATTACATCAGGGCCACCGTAGAGTTCATATAAACACAAAAACACATGCTGTAACATTTTCATCATCGTTGTCAAACATTAATACAGTATTAAGGATTTAATTAAATGTATATAAGAGCACAATAGTAAACACAATAAACACTGAACTTACTTCCTATTTTTTCCTTGTTTTTTTGATGACACTGTCAATCATAACTATAATCACATAATTTGACCTTTAAAATGAAAGTCCTATCTGACCTGCTGTGTTCAGCTGCTGCCTGGATCTTGTCGTCAGCAGAATAATTCACAGACTGAAGAGAAGCGACACCTGATTTTCCTAATGGACGTAAAAACAGGTGCAAGGCAGCCAAGCAGAAGCAACAAACTGTGAGTCAGCGTGTCCTGATTTTCATAAAAGCTGAGTTTCTGTGCAGCTTGGGACAGAATCAAGAATAATAAATACATTTAAAAAACAAAACACTTCCAGAAAGCAGCAGTTTGTCAGTGCTGAGATTCATCCAGCAGGAGTTCAACAGGCCACAGGGTGTCAGTGTGCACCACAACATCTCCCATCCACACACTGCACTGGAGAAAGCTCCAACAGTAATGTTACACTGGGAAAAGGCTTGTAAAAACAGATTTCTGCAGTGGATGAAGTGATCAAACACTGATCTAGAGTCTGAATGACAGGGTGAACCTGTGGACGCAGGACAGTGTAGGTTGATGTATATGTCGGTGAGTGTTGTGGGGTTAATGGTTAATGGTGGCTGGATTGATTTCTCCTCTGCTTTTAGAGCTGCAGCAGAAATCAAACCTGCATTTGGAGCTCCATGCTTCCAAAAACATTGTTAACTAAATATTGTTGTTTTGTTACATATTGTTTTGTTGAATAATTGGAATGAATAATTATTTCTGGGTAAACTAAATAGAGTAGTCTTACATGTCACTGTTTTTCTGGGCTGCGTTAAAAAAGGGCAAAAAGATTCAAAGATTTACACACAGAGTGAAGACAACTGCTCATATATAAATAACGTTTATTTACAATATGACTATATACACAATACATGTGATGATGAGAAGAAGTGTATTCTGGACAGGAACGTCTCTCTTACACCTCTGATTAAAGGTTTACTGTCTCATCAGGAGATTTAGTGAAACAAGGAGCTGAGGAACAGCAGAGTTTGTCAAACTCTGAAGCTCCACAGTTTACAAAGCTCTGCTCATCCCACATCGTCAGGGTGGTCTCAGTGGTCGAGCATACTGACTTTGGCACAGGAGATCGAGGGTTCGATTCCTGGTCAGTGATATACCAGTGAAAAAAAAAAGTCAAAAATTAAAGTCAGAACAGGCTGATAATAACCCTCAACACCCTTCCTAACTCTCATGCTCACAGCAAAGGGAACTGCTGCAGAACAATCTCCTCTGAGCTGACAAAAGTGTGGTTTCACACTTCCTCCACTGAAGGTGGAGTTTCAGTGTACAGTCCATCTGAATACCACAGTTTATCATGAGATAACCTTATGTCACAGTTCTGTCAAAAGAAGTGAAGCACACAGGAAGTGTGGTTTTGGCCCTTTTCTTTTCAATAACATCAGGATGAAACTACACTTTCAGATACCAGTCTATCTTTAATAGATAACTATCTGACAACTCTACACTTTTGAATGGGTTGTGGTCATTGTTTCCCTTGTTACATTAAAAGCCTGTAATTCAATCACCTTTGTTGTTTTTCTGTAGACATTAATAATGACCGGCCAGACCTGTGGACTGCCAAACAAAAAGAAGATTTTAAATCCAAGAACCCCTGGTTGGGATCCAAAAACAAAAAATTGGGTAAGTTTGTGTGTGTGTGTGTGTGTGTGTGTGTGTGTGTGTGTGTGTGTGTGTGTGTGTGTGTGTGTGTGTGTGTCCTTGGATGTATGTGGAAGAAATGGACCATGCACACATACAGCAGTGGATACAGTAGTTGCATTGTTTGTCTATGCTTCACAGGATGTCTGTTCTGTAGCAGTGGGAACTCCATTGGGATCAACAAGGAGCAAGGTGTATCACTCTCAATAGAATGGATGAACTTTGAAATTCAAGTGTGTGGCCAGGGAAGTAGAACAACAAGTCTGTCAAGCCTTGAAAAATAAGGTGAGGAAACATGCTTTGTCCAAGGTCCACACTCAGGCTGTGAACGTGGCAGAGCAACAGAACGAAGCTGCCACTGAGAATGCGATGGAGGCTATGACTGAGTCCTACATGAAGGGACCTGAAGCTGTGTTTGGAACAGCCTACTGTCTGGCCAAAAAGAACCGACCCTTTCCTGACCATGAGAGTCTCATTGAGCTGCAGGAACTGAGCGGTGTAAAAATGGGCTCAATACTTCATTCACGTTACAGTGCAACACAAATAATACAACGTGTTGACGGTGAGATGCAGAGCAAAATGGTCAGTAGCATTATAGCATCATCCAGTAAGTTAGCTGTCCTAATTGACGAGGCATCTTCTTTAAGTCACAAAGCTGTCATGACAGTTTCTATTAAAGCATCAATTCAAGAAGAAAGCCCTGAGGTCATATTCCTCGAACTTGTTGAACTGGAAGATCAGAGAGCAGATGGCATAGTACAGGTGTTACTCACCTGTTTAACTAATGCTGGCTGTACAGAAGAGTGGCTTCGTGAAAACTGGGTAAAATTTGTATCTGATGGAGCCAGTGTCATGTTAGGAAAGAAGTCAGCAACCAGGCTGACCTTGAGATTCTCAAAGCCTTTTGTATGGCACTGTATGAACCATAGACTTGAACTCGCTGTGTCAGATGCAGTTGATGAGGTAAACTCTGTCCATCACTTGAAAACTTTTATCCAGAAGCTCTGTTCTCTGTTTAGTCCGTGAAACAAAAATGAACGTGAACTTATAAATGCAGCAGCTGAAGTAGGCTCACAACTTCTTCGCATTGGCAGAATCTTGGATGTACGCTGGGTGGCCAGTAGCTTTCGGTCTGTTCGTGCTGTTTGGATCCCTGGGAGCTCTTGTGCTCTTTAAGAATGCTTGCTGTGAGGAGAAGAGGTCCACCTCTGATTAAAGGTTTACTGTCTCATCAGGAGATTTAGTGAAACAAGGAGTTGAGGAACAGCAGAGTTTGACCAGTAGAGCTGCTGCTGCTGCTGCTGCTGCTGCTGCTGCTGCTGTCAGTCCCAGTCCAGCGTAGAGGCCGATCCTTCCCCGACTCTCTGGTTCTGGTCTCTCAGTTGGTCTCTGAGTTTCAGGCTGATCAACAGCTGCTGAAGAGAAGAATGAAAAAAACCCTAAATATTATAGAGCTGAGCAGCCAAACTCCATCAAGTCTAGTTCAGCAGCAGAGTCTGTACAACACTGATAACCATTTATAAAAAGAGCTTTCTACTGAGTTCTACTGGATCTACTCACCAGAGACGTTGAGGTGACATTTACCAGAGCTCCTCCCATCAGAGGTGAGGACCTGACACCGGTACAGTCCTGAGTCCTCAGTCCTCAGTCTGGACACATGAAGTCTGATTCGTCCTTCTCTGAGGACGTCTTTGTCGCACTGGACTCGTCCTGAAAACTCTTCATCCTGAGACTCAACACCCTCACGTAGATGATACAGGACTGAGGCTCTGAGATCAGTGATCAGCTGACAGAAGATAATAAGGAAGTCAGATGGAGTGTGAGGTTTGGTTGTGAAGCTCCACTCCAGTGTGATGTTGTGGTTCTCCTCTGCCTGATAGGAGCTCTGTGTCACGTTCACTACAAATGTTCCTGTTGAGGAGACAGAGAGGGAAAGTGAGGAGCAGACTAACTGAGGACTAGATAATAAAGTGAAGGAGTAAACTAACCACAGACACAGGAGGTGAGTGTGAGGAGCAGCAGGATGCAGCAGATCATCTTCTCCCTGTGAGAGGAGACAGAGCTGAAGAGTCACAAACACATTTCCTGGTAAAAGATGGAATTTAGAGCTTCACAAAATGTGTCAGTGTGACTCCAACAGTGTGTGAGGACAGTTCAGAGGGACGATGAGATCAATGTGATGTATTTGATGAACATGTCAGCAGCATTTTAATGCTGACACTGTTTACTGTCAGGTAGTTTCATCTACAACTCTTTCATCACCTGCTGTTTCATATACATCTTCATTTTCACAATAAACAGCAGATAAAACAGTAAGAACAGCAGGAGAAAGACACACACACACACACACACACACACACACATACACACACACACACACACACGCACACACCGCACACACACACACACACACGCACACCACACATACACACACACACACACACACACGCACACACCGCACACACACACACACACACACGCACACACCACACTCACACACACCACGTACACCACACACACACACACACACACACACACCACACACACACACACACACACACACACACACACACACACACCACACACACAAAAACGTGGAGCAACGCTTGGTCTGGAAACAGTGTAACACACGTCGTTCATACAATGTGGTTATAATTTTCTGTAAGTTTATATAAAGTTAATCATCATTAAAAGCAAAGAAAGTCACTGCACCGCCCGAAGCTCCAGTGATTAAATGAGAAAGAAAAGTCTCTAAAACGTCTTTAAATGTACAGAGAGAAAAAGTCTCTGCAGCTTCTTCTCTAATGTGCAGGTCGACAGTTGTTGAGATTTTAACCTTAAACTGCAGCTTCCTGAGATCTAACAAACACACAACAACCAAGACAACAAACACACTCACACTCACATCACACTAAATGTTCAATTATAACATGTGATCTTCACCCGCTGCATCAAGTTTCCTCCAGAAGCAACACAACAACATCAACTCTGTATTTAGACTTTACCTTCAGTCTCTTCTGTGGTGGTGAAGGAGAAAAACCAGAACCAGTCACAGCAGCATCACAGTGAGAAGTTCCCCTTTATATAGGGAGAGACGTCTGTGAAATACACCCCCACTGTGATCAGTGATTGGTCCTAGCACAGAGGTTGCGGTTTGTTTTTTAACAATTTACTTGATGGTTGCACTTCCTGTTTCTGTGTCAGATGAGATCAGTCACTGTTCATGGCATCAATCCATCAGCCTCAGACTCCGTCCTCCTGCATGAAGCCTATTCTACCTGACTACAACATGAACACTAAACCATTATCTAATGTTGACACTGTATACAGACACCACTCATTACACAACATCAATACAACATCATCACATCATCATTTCCCATAATATCTTGTATTTAAAGTGAAACTTTTACTGAAGCAACAGCACGAGACGCTTCATGAAGCGCTGCAATGCTCCGACGTGGAGCCTGATGCCGCTCAACTGCTGAATGAGTTGATTTATTAATGACAGAAAACGTCACTAATCACAGTCATCATGATGGACAGTTTGAGACGCACTGGCCGCAAATGATTGACTCTTTGGATTGGAGGAAATAAAACAACAATCAAACGTGCTTTTCTGATGGAAAAAGCTCCATTTATTCATCCATGTTGTTTTGGTGAGAAAGAAAAGTGTCCAAAAGTCAAAGAGTCAAACTTCACAATAAGAGACAGAGAGACAACTGTGAATAAACTGCAGAGGAACCTGGTTGTTTGTGTGTTTCACCTGTAAATGTGAGATTTAGAAAGAGAAGCTCTGCCTCAAAAATATCAAGTGACTAAATCATAATGTTTGATTGACAGTAAATCACACAACAGTTAAAGAGCCAAACTTCCACAGTAAGAGAGACAGAGAGATGATTTTGAGCCACTAGGTCACATGACGTGGAATACAATGATCATTTTCAGATATCTTGTTCATGAAAATGCGACGGACGTTAAAGAGAATAAACGTAAGCTACTG
The DNA here is from genome assembly GCF_021018895.1 of Seriola aureovittata. Taxonomy (NCBI): domain Eukaryota; kingdom Metazoa; phylum Chordata; class Actinopteri; order Carangiformes; family Carangidae; genus Seriola; species Seriola aureovittata. The sequence goes on from NC_079379.1 coordinate 2,202,576, forward strand.
TTGTTGTAGTTTTCTTACAACGCTTTTTACTTCTATTTTTATGCTTCTTTTATTTCTGTTAAGCCTCTGTGTGTGATAATGTCCTACACTGATGAGTTTACATTGCCTTCAGATGAATGTTTCAGTCACCACTGTTCAATACTGTGAGATGGGATCAGCACTTTCAGATTTGAGGGAGTTTGTGAACAGTCTGCAGAGTTCTTCTTCTTCTTACTTGTGAATGGTTGGTGTTTGTACTGATGTTGTTTCCTTGTTCTTTCTGATCTGCAGTATTTTGGCCTGATGAGACAAACTGGTACAATTCTGTTTGAACTGTTCACTTCATCAGCTTGTTGCTGCTTCACAGATAAATTAGACTGAAGCTCCAGAGTTTACAAAGGTCTCCTCATCCCACATCGTCAGGTAACAAGAATCAGTTCAGCTCAGTGGTTGACACTACTGACTTTGGTGCAGGAGATCGGGGGTTCGATTCCTGGGTAGGGATCCACCCTTGTGGATATATGGATCAGGTGTCATAGACAGTCCTAAACATGCTACGGCAAGGGGGAGCCAGGACGACAGGTCAGAGAGGAAGTTCATCATCCTCTCAAGAAAGAAAAGGTACATGAGGTACAGAAAATCACCATCATTTCAATGGAAATGAGTAGTCCCCATTCGGGGCATGTAGATGACATACGGGAAATGTTAAACAGGAAATGAGTTGAGGTTGATGTATGCTGTGTGTATGCATGTATTATCTGTCTGTATAAATGAGTTGAGGTTGATGTATGCTGTGTGTATGCATGTATTATCTGTCTGTGGTTAGTATATTATATATAATAGTCATATCAGTATAAAATATATATCAGTATAAAATATACCAACATACGTCGATACGATATATGAGAAGACAGAAGATCAAACATGGACTTTGACCTAAAAGAGTGAATGTGACACATTAGACACATTAGTCAGGAGACACCATCCAGAACATCAGAGCACTCTACACCTGAATCAGACGGCAAGGAGTCCACAAAGAAAACACGAGGAAAACAAAGGCAGTTGTTTTTATGTCCATGTCTAAAGTCTTTGTATCATAATCTACAAGCTTTTATTCTCCAGGTTCTACAGTCAGTCAGTCAGTCAGTAGGTTGTTTCAGAGTCATCAGGTTCAGTAAATGTGTGTTGACATAAAGAAAATATACTTTTGAACACTCAGGTATTTTAAAATCAAGTACTCCAGTACTTTACCTCAAGTAAAAACTTAAGTGAGGAACTTTCACTTGTACTGGAGTGATGTTTGACCAGGAGCATCTATGATCTGACCACAGTAATGGAGCTGTGCACTTTGTTCACCTCTGTAAAGGAGGATCTGAAGTTCTTAGAATGAAAAGCTAGAATACGTCACGTGTGTCAGTGAAGCCTTCAGCCAATCAGGACGAAGTGGGTGTGATCACGGAGGTGGCTCCTGCATTACAGTTTTTTTTCCATTGCATAAACACTAAAATCAAAAGTATGACACAATTATCAAAACCTTACACTCAAGGAGCAAAACATCGGCCCAGATTTGCACCAATATAAGCACAATGTCAGCCTCACACTCTTTGCTAAACAATACACACAGTGATTTGCGAAACAATAAACACACTTGTTTACATTAGACACGGAAATATATCATGATGTCACTTCCTTGCAATTCCAAAGCACCGACTGTCACATTACCAAACCTGTGAGCCAATTGGTTAAACACAGCCATCAGGCACACACACCTTTCATATGACTTCATTCTGTTTGAACCAGTTACACACTGCTGTGCTGAACCTAAAACACTTTTAGCAATTATACTTCTCAGTGATTAGAGCACTGTAAGTAAAGTACAGAGAAAGTGCAAATGTACAATCAATTCACCAAACACTACACAAGACCAATGCTGCAGACTGATGAAACTATCATTCATTTCTCTCCATACACCCAAATCAGTCAACATGTCAACATGGAGAACCACAACAAAACATGTCCCAGTTTTCATGCTACTACAGTCGTGTGTATAACACTGTCAGCTCAGCAAATATCAGACAAACAGAAAATACTGTGTCCAGCACAGGTTACAGTTACAGTCAAAAAAAAGAATAAAAAATAAAAGTGAAAATAAAGTAAAGAAAATACGAGACATTATCTCTTCACCACTAAGGAATAAGGAATAGTTCCCTCAGAATGCAGAGTCGTCTCTCTCTAGTCTGTGGGCCAGTATTGGTTTAGTCATTTCATAATCCTTCCTCCCTGAGATCAAGCAGCAGAAATGATGTGACAATGAGCAAATACTACTGAGGGATTTCTGGGTAAACTAAATAGAGTTGTCTTACATGTCACTGTTTTTCTGGGCTGTGTTAAAAAAGGGCAAAAGATTCAAAGATTTACACACACAGTGATGACAACTGCTCATATATAAATAACGTTTATTTACAATATGAATATAAACACAATACATGTGTAGGAAACAGTCTGGAAACATGAAGTCTGATTCGTCCTTCTCTGAGGACGTGTTTGTGACTCTTCAGCTCTGTCTCCTCTCACAGGGAGAAGATGATCTGCTGCATCCTGCTGCTCCTCACACTCACCTCCTGTGTCTGTGGTTAGTTTACTCCTTCACTTTATTATCTAGAAACTGATACAAGTCCTCAGTTAGTCTGCTCCTCACTTTCCCTCTCTGTCTCCTCAACAGGAACATTTGTAGTGAACGTGACACAGAGCTCCTATCAGGCAGAGGAGAACCACAACATCACACTGGAGTGGAGCTTCACAACCAAACCTCACACTCCACCTGACTTCCTTATTATCTTCTGTCAGCTGATCACTGATCTCAGAGCCTCAGTCCTGTATCATCTACGTGAGGGTGTTGAGTCTCAGCATGAAGAGTTTTCAGGACGAGTCCAGTGTGACAAAGACGTCCTCAGAGAAGGACGAATCAGACTTCATGTGTCCAGACTGAGGACTGAGGACTCAGGACTGTACCTGTGTACGGTCCTCACCTCTGATGGGAGGAGCTCTGGTAAATGTCACCTCAACGTCTCTGGTGAGTAGATCCAGTAGAACTCAGTAGAAAGCTCTTTTTATAAATGGTTATCAGTGTTGTACAGACTCTGCTGCTGAACTAGACTTGATGGAGTTTGGCTGCTCAGCTCTATAATATTTAGGGTTTTTTTCATTCTTCTCTTCAGCAGCTGTTGATCAGCCTGAAACTCAGAGACCAACTGAGAGACCAGAACCAGAGAGTCGGGGAAGGATCGGCCTCTACGCTGGACTGGGACTGACAGCAGCAGCAGCAGCAGCAGCAGCAGCAGCAGCAGCAGCTCTACTGGTCAAACTCTGCTGTTCCTCAACTCCTTGTTTCACTAAATCTCCTGATGAGACAGTAAACCTTTAATCAGAGGTGTAAGAGAGACGTTCCTGTCCAGAATACAGTTCTTCTTTCTTCATCACATGTATTGTGTATATATTCATATTGTAAATAAACGTTATTTATATATGAGCAGTTGTCATCACTCTGTGTGTAAATCTTTGAATCTTTTTGCCCTTTTTTAACACAGCCCAGAAAAACAGTGACATGTAAGACTACTCTATTTAGTTTACCCAGAAATCCCTCAGTAGTATTTGCTCATTGTCACATAATTTCTGCTGCTTGATCTCAGCGAGGAAGGATTATGAAATGACTAAACCAATACTGGCCCACAGACTAGAGAGAGACGACTCTGCATTCTGAGGGAACTATTCCTTATTCCTTAGTCCATCCACAGGAATGACACCTATTCTCTCACTTGGCAAGTCAGTAGTTTCTTTTGTAAACTGTCTCTTTGAACAGCTGATTTGCAACAGATAGCGTGGGCCAGAGTGAGCCACTATTATAAAATGATCAGGAGCAGTTTGTAGGTATTACTGGTCACACAGGCAGCCTGCATGAATGTAAAGTATACATGAGGCAAACATGGTGTTTCAGTCATTTTTGGAACATTTATTTAATAATAATTATTCATTCAAATTATTCAACAAAACAATATGTAACAAAACAACAATATTTAGTTAACAATGTTTTTGGAAGCATGGAGCTCCAAATGCAGGTTTGATTTCTGCTGCAGCTCTAAAAGCAGAGGAGAAATCAATCCAGCCACCATTAACCATTAACCCCACAACACTCACCGACATATACATCAACCTACACTGTCCTGCGTCCACAGGTTCACCCTGTCATTCAGACTCTAGATCAGTGTTTGATCACTTCATCTACACCACTGATAATAATAAGAATCCCACTGCAGAAATCTGTTTTTACAAGCCTTTTCCCAGTGTAACATTACTGTTGGAGCTTTCTCCAGTGCAGTGTGTGGATGGGAGATGTTGTGGTGCACACTGACACCCTGTGGCCTGTTGTTCTACGATTTTAACTTCAAAAGTCACAAAGCAGTGATAATAAGTCTAAGTTATAGTTTCCTTAAAATAAAAACAGTCGCACAAAAACACCCTTAAGTCTTGTAAATACATTTAAAAAACAAAACACTTCCAGAAAGCAGCAGTTTGTCAGTGCTGAGATTCATCCAGCAGGAGTTCAACAGGCCACAGGGTGTCAGTGTGCACCACAACATCTCCCATCCACACACTGCACTGGAGAAAGCTCCAACAGTAATGTTACACTGGGAAAAGGCTTGTAAAAACAGATTTCTGCAGTGGATGAAGTGATCAAACACTGATCTAGAGTCTGAATGACAGGGTGAACCTGTGGACGCAGGACAGTGTAGGTTGATGTATATGTCGGTGAGTGTTGTGGGGTTAATGCTTAATGGTGGCTGGATTGATTTCTCCTCTGCTTTTAGAGCTGCAGCAGAAATCAAACCTGCATTTGGAGCTCCATGCTTCCAAAAACAATCCTGCTGTTTTCTGTGGTTTCTTATGTTTGGAAACCCTGCAGTGATCTCTGTCCCGCCACACAATTAAAATACTTAAGTTATTTCATTACATGTTTTTATTATACTTTAGTTTATCTGCATAACATTTTTTGAATCATGTGACTGTATATTATTTGAAGTTGAGGCCTGGGATCCTCTGGGTTTCAAGTCTTTCCTGACACATCACACTCATTGTTCTCATTCACTTTTGCACCATTTCAACTGTTTAAAATAAACTTTGAACTATGAAGGTTGAATCAACACTCAAGCACATTGGTTAGTCTGTATATAAGAGAGTTTGCAAATACCTCAGACTGAAGCCGTGTGATGACTAACTACACTGACAACTCCTAACAGCACGTCGGCGACATTCCCGACACCTTGAAACAGCTGCATCAGTAAACATCAGCATCATCACACACACGCACACACACTGATGACGCCGTACAGATGAAAGAGATGAAGACTTGTTTATTGACAAGTACACAAAATAGATCACAAAGCAGAAATATGCGTTACAGACTAACAATAACCTCCTGGTAAACATTTCAGTACGGCTTCTCTCATGCCCTTCACTAACATGGATTAAGACTCATAAATACAAATAAAACTGGGAACAAGTGTGTGAGCCTGTTCAGTTACACACAAACACTTTAGTACATAAACCACAGTATGTAGGTAACCATGTAAAAGAAGCTGTATGATAAACATGGATAAACTGAGCACATGCTAAGAGAATAAATATGAAAATACAAAAACAAAACATTAAAGAATTCATATATTTGTATTGCTGTTCATCGTTATTAAGTATTCTTTGGATTAGAGACCTTCTCAGGTTCAATGCTGATTGTTTACATTCTCACACAGACCGATGCTTCCTGCACGTTGCATAGCTTCCAGGGAGTAATAAAAGTCAAGCTTCGTCAAGACTGAGATGATTTTTCTTCTTTGATAAAAGTCCATCTAGTTTCACCTTAGCCAACAGTTCATGTTATTTTCAAGTCAGTGTGCAGTCCATATTATTTTTACCTCAACAACGACAAGATGACTCAGTATCTTGTGACCACACGTGTTTTTTTTTTTTTTTTTTTTGTGCTGTTCAAGTGCATAAAGGCAGAAGAACCTGGTTCGAGGTTTTGGGAATCGTATCAGCTGGAAAGTTTTGCCATCCCTGTTTGACTTCAAGTGACAGAAACTTGTTTTAACCGAATAAAAAAAAAAAATGAATACCACGGTTTTAGTGGTTAAGTGCTTGTTGTTGGTTGTGAATACTACAGAAGCTGAGAAAGGTCATACTGGTAAATGTTTTTTTAAATCATCAGGAGAAAACGATTTTTTTGTTATCCTGAGATAACCGGATAGTTATCTGGTTATCTGGAGATAACAGAGCCCGTTTTCTCATTATAACGACTTTGTGGAGCTGTAAAGTGAAAATGTCAGAACGACGCATTGATCAACGCATCAGAGAATATTTCAATCAAGGGCAGAAATCACACTGTGTCTTTTCATATGAGATCATTTTCAGATCCTCGTCAGCTAACGAGTTACTAACGACTGTTGCTAAGGAGGAGCGTTACCGTGACTTAGTGCGTGAGGTTCAGTCAAAACCGTTTTCTGCTGATGATATCTCGTTATCTTGGAATAACGAGCTTCGTTATCTCGAGATAACGAGATAACAAAAAATACTCGCCAGTCTGGCCGCTCTCGGCTTCCGTAGAATACAGGAAATGGATTCGGTTTTTAGTAACTCTAACTTGCCAAACAAATATGATTTAAAGCAAGACCGCGCAACTTTTAACACCAGAGCCGACACATTCTTCCTGTTACAAATGAAAAGTTGATTCATAAGAAATAAAACAAAACCCCTTCATCGATTCAACACACTGATGTTTTGCTCTTCCGACCTCATTTGGTCTGGTATGACCATTAGCTTATGGTGGCTAATGTTAGCTAATGTTAGCAAACTCTAGACGGATATTACTGTGTAACGGACATTGCTGACTTTATGACAATCCTGTCTTTGTGCTAGTGTTACAGTATGTCTTAGCATTTTACCATTACCCCATAATTGTCACTTGCGGCCGCAGCAGCCACTCAACAGAAGTTACATTATCTCACTTTCATTTCGAATTTTGAGGTTGAACTTGTGAAGCCACATCTTTCCGTCTCCAGTCAAAGGCACTTCTCTGTTAAACTGTCTCTGTAAAGCCAGATATGCAAACTGAAGCAGTACAGACACTGTATATACAAATTACACAACACATAGGCACTGAATCATTTACAAACTGCAGCAAGAAAACACATATAAAACAATTCTTGGTCCCCTAAAAGCATATTTTATACCATGTTGTGTGTGTGTGTGTGTGCGTGTGTGTGTGTGTTTGGGGTGGCAGGTTTGGTTGCTACATACTCAATCTACATGTCTTAAAAAAAGTCAGTCATGTGATTTACTCCTTGGATAATTTCTGCATAAAAGCTTTATATATGAAAAACAAGGCACGTGTTGGACCCTGGTCGTCTCGACGATACATTTACAATTGTTCTCCTCGGATTTCCTTCGAGCTGCTTCGTGCACGCTGTAGTCCGAACATGCAGAGCGCAGAGTCGCCTTCGTTTGTTTTTTCCCTTTTTTGTTTGTTTTCTGTGTCAGTTTTGCAGGTGACGGGAAACTACGCGTGGCTGTGGACGGAGATGCTGGACAGGTCGTTCCTGATGATCTCATTGACTGTAAAGGAAAAGAGAGAGAGAACAGGACGGTCCGTGAGTCAGTCACCATCCTGAGTGTTGGACAAGTGTGGACGAGTGTTCACAAGAAGCGTCATAAGCATTAATATTCAGCCATCAGACAAATCTAAGTCCAGTATTTTCTCTTCTATTGAGTCAGGACGTTTAATGTCAACGTCAATTTGACATAGACTACTGACCACAGCTGATACTGATATTTTGTTGGTTTTAATGAAGCATCAACCTCGAAGGCTGAAACATACAGCATCAACACTGAAAAACCAAAAGCTGCAGTTCCTCTAATGACCACTAGAGTCTGGCTCCAACAGTGAGTCAGTCCCCATAGACTCCCATGTTAAAATGTCCAACTTTACAGCAGAAATAAACATGTTTACAGCCTGGTACAAAAACAGTTTTGGTCTCTAGAGCTAATTTCCTCCTTCATGACACCTGTTTATATAACTCACCTGTTTACATTTTATTAAGGCTTAAAGTTATGGAGAATTGAGGGCGTGGCCTCTTTGAGTGACAGCTTGCCACAAACTGTTTCGCACCAAAGTCTCTGCCCCACACACGCCCCTCCTCTTTGGATTTTTGGATTAGCTGGGAGTTAGGGGCGGAGTCAGACACTACCAAGATGGCGACGGTGGAGCAGCTCACGCTGAGCTTCAAAACTGCTCTTCAGAAACCTGTGGGTGACATCTATGGTTTTAAGTTGTGTTGTTACATAACCAAAATCTAAAGTCCTCCAAACACCATAATTTTTTATTTTTATATTGCACATGTATAGAACAGCCTACATTGCATTGTAAATTGATGTTGTATATAGTATATCTAATTTATCCTATTTATTCTAGACCGTTTCTATTCTTTTTTTAAATTTCTTATTAGATTTTGCCCCTTGTGCTGCTATTCTTTTGTGCTGTGTGTCAAATTATAATTTCCTGTACGAGGACCAATAGAGGTACATCTTAATATTATCTTATCTTGACATATAAAATACCAACATTCTAGTAGTGAGTCGTGATGTCAACACGATTTTCATTTCCCACCAGAATAACCAACGATGGAATCGTTAGAATTCAACGTCTTTCTGGTGTTACGTTGTCATCCAAGCTCATTGAAAACAGAAACAACAATCTGAAAGACACTAAAACAAACTTCATATCGCTGAGGGAATCTGCAGCATCTGGTGAGAATTCGCTGTCAGTTTGTCACTATGACTGACATCTTTCATATTACACAATACACAGTTTCTTCATTAATATCCAAATATTCATTAGCTTTAAGGCTCCATTTTCCACCAGTGTGAATATAATTCTCTGAGCTCTAAGCAGTAAGATGTGTCATTTCCTCTGAGCCCACCTAATAGAATCACTGTATATATGAGGTCCCCAGACCTTTTTTATCAGGAGAGATGATGCAACCTCCTGCTGTCTCTGAAGGATCCAGCTGCACTTGTTTATCTGGTTTAATCAGCTGTGTGCTTTGGCTGACAGAGGTGGGATGATCCAAGAGCAGCTACAGACTGTCTGAAGCTAAACCAGAAAAATATATAGATATCAATTCACTGATAACAATAACACAGAAAAGGACAAATCAGTCATTTTTTTGGGGGGGGGTTGAGATGCTTCATTTTTCATTAGCGTTTACTGTTCTTATCTGTGAACTCATTCATTACTTTGAAGAGAGTCTCCACAACTCTTTCCCTTCCAGTTCCCTCTTTAATCTGCTTCTCACTTTTCTAATCAGTATCCAGGTCCAGGTTCCAAGTCCAGGTTCAGGGCCCCTCTCACAGGGATGAGAAATGTGAGGGGGGAACACCCCTGGATCCGGCCTTCAGAATCTGAGCCAGTGGACTGAGGGAGGAATTCCCTCTGACTCTGACTGACTGGACACTGGGAGAGCAGCCTGGAAACCTGAGATCCCCCACCCCACCCCACCCCACCCCACCCCCAATACAATGGAAGGATTTTTTTTTACAATTTTCATCAGGCAGCGCAGCAACCCTCCATTCGATGACCAAGCATGGACACAGCTGCTTCCTAACAGAAATAACACTCACATCCAAACATGAAAAAAAAAAATGTTGAGCTGTTTTGGAAGGCATTTTTAAACTAGAATCCCCTCCCGGTGGGTGTCCGCCTCCTCCACTCAGACTAGCTCCAGGTCACATCCCTGTTTATCCAGAGTCAGAGAAAATATGAACCATTTGTGTGAAACTTTGTCATAATTGCTGGGGAGGCTTGTGTAACGGCTAAAAAGTGTTTTGTGAGGTCACACTGACCTTGACCTTTGACCTTTGACCACCAAAGTCTAATCAGTTCATCCTTGAGTCCATGAATGTTTGTGCCAAATTTGAATTAGTTCCTCAAAGACGTTACTGAGATATCGCGTCTACAAGAACGGGACAGACAACCTCACGGCTCCTCTGACTGTCGCCGACGCAGAGACATCAAAAACAAAACCTAAAAGTGTCGTCATCACCTCCACAACTGAGGAGGAAGCCAAAATAAAAAGTGTAGGTGGACAACAACAAATCACCTGAGGCCCGACCTGAAAGTGATTCTCTTGTTGATTGACGGCTCTTAATTAAGGAAACAGGCAGATGTCTTGAGGTTTTGATAACTTCGCCACAGCAGAGATCTCACATGAGCGTGTCACAGAAACACATGGACACATTGAACCTGTTACGTGTCGATGAAGACGGGGGGTGCGATTCACAGCAGTATGTCTGAGCGAGGAACTTGGCAGCGCGGAGGAAACCGGTGGAGGCAGCAGTGACATTTATATTCAGGTGTTTTAAATCACTCGCACTTGATCCAGCAGATGGTTGAGATAAATACGGACTCATCCTCGAGGTTCAAGAATTTCAAATTAAAGGAGCAAACCATATCAGTGTCATGTATACTTCACTGACAAAACATCTTCCATACGTTTTATGTTGATTTCATACATTTAAGGCAATGCTTTCATTCTTTCCATTCTGTCACTTCTGTATCAAAATAGAAACTTGCTTTAAGTATTTCATGCATTATAATTTTTTTGCATGTTTTTTTTTTTTGTCAAAGTTGTACGATACTGAAGATGTGAGTATGGGATGTTCAATTTACTTGACATCTTTTTAATTATTCCAACAAAGAACTGAAGCTCATGGAGAGAGCTGAAACTATTCATTGATTAGTCGATCCACAAACATTTAGCAAATATTTTGACTATGGATTCAATATTTTTTTGTATCATTTTGGGCATTTTTGCCTTTTTTTTAATTAGACAGCTGCAGTGAGAGAGAGAGAGACAGGAAAGTCAGGGAGAGAGAGGGGGGATGACACGCAGCACAGGTCGGATTCAAACCAGACTATGGATTAATTGTTTAAGTTCTTCTTTTAAGCAGATATGACAAATATTTGCTAATTTCAGCTTTTCAAATGTGAGGATTTTCTGCTTTTCTCTGTTTAATGATTGTTAATTGAACATCTTTTGGTTTGGGGCTGTTGGCTGAACATAATCAGACATTTGAAGACATCTCCTTGGGCTTTGGGGAAATGGTGATCAGCATTTTTCTCTATTTTCTGACATTTACGTAAGAATAAATGAGAAAATAAGAAAATAATGTAGAAAATAATCTTCATATTAATCAGAAATCACAATAACCGTTTCTCACCATTTCTTTTTCACCAACCGACCCCGAGCCTTGGATGTCAGATGGATGTTTACTGCACCACCATGGAGCATTCTCACACAACAACATGCAGTTTTGGTGAATAAATAAAGTTAGAAGGTGATCACTGTCAAACAAGTTTTTTTGTGTGTGTTTTATAAGTTATTAGCTAAAAGCCAAGCCACAGTTTTTTCTCTTTAGTGGATAAACTGCATATCTTCTAACGACTTGAGATCATAAAATCTCCTTCCTGAATGAAGCCTGTACCCGTCACACCTGAGCCTCAGTCTCATCAGGATCAGTGGCTGCTCTGTTGTGTTAACGGTAAGTTTAAAATGATCCGTTTTCCTGTGTGTATGTTGAGGCAAGATGTTTTCTAACGACCCGCATCAGGACATGCTGCCACCAGGCGTGTGAGTGTGAGAATACGACCAGTGTTACCAGAAGAAGACATAGTTGAACCTGAAGAAATAAACAGTCAGACCTCATCTCCACCCTCCTGCAGGCTGCTGTTCAGCTGCCATGTGTGAACTGACTGACCTCCGCTGCTCTGTTTGATCTGGCTTTGACCTCCGGAGCATCTGGAGGCGGAGGGATATATCCTTTAAGTTCAAAACCTCCATTACACACACTTTTCAACACGTACTTAGATCCAGGCCGTAAGTTCAAGGCGTCGAGACATCGTCAAACCTCCACATGGTGTCATCACCTGTCTGGCAACTATCAAAATCACGGATGAATTATGGTGTTCAGATATTTTTCCTCACGCCACATCACGCAGCACATGTGGCAGAGTATCTCTCACATAATGAAACGGTAAAAAGAGAAATTTATTCTGATATAAAACAAAGGAAAAGCAGTAGTAAAACTTTATCTTTCGTCCGACTGAGGCCTCAACATTTACTGTTTACGTGTCTGTTGCCATGGCCCACTTTTCACTGTGCTGTCACATTTGATGTCGAGGATCTAATTGAAAAAAAGGAAAAAAAAAAAGTCGATCTATTGATCTCTAAGTGTGTTTACAACAAAGTCCTAAAAATAGGCGCCGCACCAGTGTGACATCTGTGTCACGAGGCTCTGTGGACACATTGATTCACTCCACAGACGTTTGACTGATAGAGACGGTTCAAACATCAAAGTCAGCATCAGCAAACACAGTGACTTTTTAAATTTAGTTTTGTTTTTGTGCTTTTGATTTGATTTGAATGATCAATTAAATCTGATTAAATTGAAAAAATAATACAAATACATTTGAGAAAACGATCACAAGGTCCATTTAGTAGCTGTTCTGGGGCTTTCAGTCATATCACATGGTCTTCATCAGCAGATGGAGTTTTCCCAGTTGCCGTTGCATTGTAGATGTTCAAATTTTCACTTTTCCTTTAAGGACTTCTCATCCATTTAAAGCTGAGGTCTTGATAAAACTGGGAAAACTCCCATCTGCTGATGAAGACCATCTGATATGACATAAAGCTCCAGAACAGTTACTAAATTGACCTTCACTTCTCACTTCTAGTGAGATTGTTTAATTCCTGTTTTCAAAGTTGGGAATGAATTTTGAACATCAGATTTTAAACCAGTACAGATGAGAAGTCGTTTAAGAAAAAAATGGGAATTTGAACATTTACTACTCCATGACAACTGGGCGTATTCCATCTGCTGATGAAGACCATCTGATATGACTGAAAGCTCCAGAACAGCTACTACATGAAGCTTGTAGTGAGATTGTTTTTGCATCTCCTGTTTCCATGTTTACAAGGCAGAACAGAAGATATTATGAAAAGGTTCCCTGTATGTGGATTATCCAGATAACAGTCTTATTCTTATACACTTAAACCCTGCGTGTGACCAATAACACCTGATTATCCTGAGAGTGTTGTAATGTTACAGAGGGACCTTGTCATTGTGTCTAACTTCACAGTCATTTAATAGCAGGAAGGTGGCATTTGATATGAAATAATCCAGGAACTGGTTTCCTGTCCCATGGAGGCCCAGAGCAGCTGGGGCTGACTGATACAGCCCGGTGCTCCCACCAGGAAGCCCCGAGACCAACGAGGAACTCCCAAACAATTAGCAGGACACCCCTGTTTGCCTCATTAAGGGCAGAAACGCGTCAACACGATCCAGCCTGTAACAACAGCACACTGCAGAGGAACTGATCAGACGGCGAGATACTCAACAGCCTCTCTGACCGCCGTGAATAAATCAGCTGGGAGACCAGGACAGAGACAATGAGAGAAAAAGGAGGGGGGGGGGGGGGCAGAAAATACCACAACCCCCAAACCCCCGGTTACTGCCACGTCAAGTCCAGGCCACAAGCCACGAGATGTTCTTGGCCCACATTACAAGGCTCCTACTGGGTTACTGCAAGTCAGTCCCACAGAGCCGTTTTGTAGTTCACCACGGCCGTCGCCAAGTTTTTTTTTAAACCAGGTATTAATAAAAAAAAGAAAATGACAGACAATAGAGCTTTGGAGAGAAGGGAACTCTGTAGGCCTTTATAAAAAGTAGACTTCAGCTAAATATTACCACTATGACAATGTTCCTTCACACACACAGCATGGAAACCTCTGCTGAAATGTGACCAGAACAACAAGCCTATTATACATATATGTATATAAATAAGACCTTTGTGGAATTTCCCGACCTTGTCGTCAGTCCACCACAGACTGAAATATCTCAACAATTACTGGACGGATTCTCATGGCATTGCTACAGACATTCACGGTCCCCAGAGGATGAATCCTACTGACTTTGGTCATTCTGTGACTTTTCATCATCATGTAAAAATTCAGTTCGCTCAGTACGTTGGTTTGTGACCAAACACCTGCAAATTTAATGACATTCCCATCATCCTTAGCTGCACTTTGTGTTTAGCGCGGATTAGTAAACGTTAGAATGCTAGCACATTAAACTAAGATGGTGAACATGGCAAATTTAAACCTCACAGAGCTGCTACTGTTGCTATAGCTATAGTTAGCGTTAGCTTATATACAGACTGTGGGGTGTTCCACTTAGAGCTCCCCCTGGAGGCCTGGAGCTCTTCTATTGTGTTGTCTTGATATGCAGTGATTTTTCTGTTGCATTTGTTTTGGAGGCTCATGTGTTTTTGTTGTTGCATTGTTTCTGAACTTGCAGCGTGTCTGCTCCTCTTCCTGCAGCATGTTCTTTCATTTGCAGCACGTTTCTATTCTTGGAATTGTTTTGTATTTCCATATGCTTTTTTGAATGCATCGTTTCTGTATTTTGCATCTCGTCATTACATCTCGTCTCTAATGGAAGTGTTTTGAGCCGTTGCAGCTTGGTTGCCCTTGTTGGCCACCGTAGATTTATGCCTCTCTGTATATTTAAATGAGCTGGAAAAAATATTAGAATAAACTATAATTTAGACCACCACAAAGTAAAGTCTCAAACAGAGAGAATAGCACTAAAACACAACCAATTAAAGTCATAAGGTCAAAGTAAACTTTTTAAGTAAGGTTGCCTTTTATTGCAGGGCTGTTACATTACATCATGCTGGTGTTTTTTTTTTTCTTTGTTGGCCACTCACTGCATTTAGCAATGAATCAAAATGTGCAACTGGCCACATATAATACATAACAGATGTGCATACTGATGAACATGTGAAATATAATCCAAAACCACAAATTAATAAAAAGAGAAGCTGATAATTTATTCAAACCATAAATGTAACATCGGTGTAAAGTTTGAAAATACTGTTTAATTTGATCAAACAAACTAATGATAAATGTCGCTTCTTGGCTGTAAAATAGTTTGAGGAAGCGAGAGAGTTTTAAATCAGATTCAGTGAGGTATTACTCACCATTCACTCTCATATTCTTTGCCTATGATCATCTGAAGCCTCAGGTCGTCAATTGTGCTGCTCTGACATCGAACAAGGCCACAACACGCCGTTAAAAAAAAAACATGTCTTGATGCTATTTGGCTCAGCTCTGACTTCAAAAAGCACATGTTTTGCTCATGTTACCTCACCGCTGACAAAGGTCTTCGGCACACTACTGTGCAATATAACGTATGGCTTTGGCCGCCTCTTCCAGACTCTGTGCGAGCCAAGGGGAAGCGTGCAAACCTCTGCAGTCAGCACAGTTTTATGGCGGCTTGGCCGAGGCCTCCATCGCTCTCAGCCTCAGCAGCAGCCCTGCGCCCTGCACCCTGCAGCCTATATCTCCGGCTTGAGGCCAGAGAGAGATCCGATTCAGACTTTCCATGAGCAGACATGTTTGCAACTCTCTCAGGGGGTGGTGTGAAAAAATGTTTAAAACAGGGGGGTCCTGATGAATATGAGAGGCCTGAACTAACAGACAGAAGATATCAGACAATAGGGCAACAATGAAGTTTGGGTGGGAGGTGAAAAACACCTGACAGGAGTCGTTAAACATTCAAGTGTTTGAAAGTTATTTGAGTCAAATTGTTGTGAAATTAAATCAAACGTCTCCACGTTAAATGAGTAAATGATAATGATTAAGTACAGATCATTATATACTGAATAACAGCCTTTTATATATGAATATTTTCATTGACAATCAGCTCTTTAAAAGTCTCAGGTATCATTGACTGAGTTTTAACGAGCACACCTGACAAGAAATTACAGTAACGCTGCACCTGAACGAAGCCAAACAGCAAAAAGTGCTGCCAAACTCTGCCAAAGGTTTTAATGAAGTGAGAAGCCGCATTTATTTTAGTAAGATTTCCTTCAATTTGCCAATGAAAACAAGAGTAATTGTGGCACAGCACCTCAGAAATGTCCATTATGGCTGTTACTTTAATTCCTTCAGTTCTTTGAACATAGAAATCCTCAGAGACGTGAGCAGTGGTGGCACCAGTTACAACATAATTACAAATCAAAACTGTAGGTCTAGCTGTCCAAACGTCCCTGCAGACAGGGCTAACAAGTGTTAATGTATTTACCCAGACTGTTCAGAGGAAGTGGCGATGGGAGCAGTCTGAGTCCTGCTGTCTGCGTCTTGTTCAGGAAGCTGAAGCCAGACGATTCAGCAGGGGCCCTGGTGTTGGATCAAAGCTTTGCTGCTCTGTGCGCTGATAGCTGCTGGTAGTGTTTCTTCATTTACTGCGCTCCTCTCCGGGACTTATGCACAGCCAGGCCATATTTTTTCTTGCCCGGAGGAAGATCATTTATCCAATTTATTTCAAATCACCGCAGCACAGAGCACACGGCCCCCGAACCTCAGCGGTGAGTGTAGAGGGCCAGAGCAGTGAGATCATTAAGTTTGTGCTACTAAAATCCAGCTCTCACTGAGATAAATAAAAGGGCGTCACATTCATTTTACCAAGGAGCCTGGTCTCATTCAGGGTTTAAAGCCAAATATATCAAATACTAGACCACCGGGCTTCTTTGATCTAATGACCTCAGAACAGGGTTCGAATTATGGGGGGCATAGGGGGAGTCTGACTCCCCTGATTAAGAAGGTAAAAGAGGTAAAAACAACAGTTCCGGTGGTTGAAACAGCCTATTTACCTGTAAGTGTACATGTTACAATATATTCATATATCATATATATTCATGCCTAGAAGAATCTTGTTAAATGATTTCAGACACCCCTAAAGTGGACTGTACTATTTCTTAACTGACTTTAGCTGAACGTCTCCTTTACCTGTTTCACTCCATAAGTGGCCCTGCCCTTAAATCTCTTCCCCCATGCATTGAGCATGCACTGAAGGTAAATGTAACTAGCAGTAGCTAACTCTCTAGCTTGTTTAATGAACTTTACCGTCTCACCATCAGAGTTTCGGAGTTAAATTGTTTCAAGTATCTACGGATGAACACTAATGTTAACTATTTTCTAACTTTAACCTTAAGTTACAGTTTAGCTAACGTTAGCTAGTTTCTAACTGTAGCCTTAAGTTACAGTTTAGCTAACTAATGTTAGTTAGTTTCTAACTTTAGCCTTAAGTTACGGTTTAGCTAACTAATGTTAGTTAGTTTCTAACTTTAGCCTTAAGTTATGGTTTAGCTAACTAATGTTAGTTAGTTTCTAACTTGAGCCTTAAGCTACAGATTAGTTAACTAATGTTGGCTAATTTCTAATTTTAGCCTTAAATTACATTTAAGCTAACTAATGTTAGCTAGTTTCTACCTTTTACCTTACCTTAAGTTAAAGTTTAGCTAACTAATGTTAGCTAGCTGATAGCGTGCCCTTTAATTTCCAGTGTTAGCTTGTCATTTCATTACCAATATAAAATGTGATCTTAGCAAACACTGGTGTTCAGCTCATGAGCAGTGAGACAATGGAGGATTAGTTGTTGTAGAGATATGTTATATCATCACCGTAGAGTTTATTATTTCATGTTAACAGTCTTTTGTGTTGCTGTAGTGGTTTAGCTGGTCTTTTACCTTTTTAGCTGGACCACAACAGCGGGGCCAGCCCTATAATGGTGAATGTCACTCATTGACTGACTGAGTGATCATACGTTCACCATTGGTCAGCCAAATGCCGCGAGAGAGGAAGTGTTGTTCTTTCTACTCCACCACATTTACTTGAAAGCTTTAGTTTAACAAGCATGATACTGTAAATACTTCGGTTCACTGAAGCACGACCCTGCATTGTACTGGGTTCGCTCTGACCCTGGAGAAAAAGTTTTTTTTCTCAAAATGTTGAACTGTTCCTTTAAATAATAATACCTGAGGAGATATGTGCCAAAACAAAAGCTGCAAATGGAGGTTTGAAGGCCGAATGTTTGAGCTCCTGGCAAGGTGATCGGCGAGACATATGATACTGATCAAAAACACTATCAGCACCTGCAGATATATTATGGTCATTTATGCTGGAGGCAATAAAAACCTTTTGTGCAGTTAATTACGTTGTTGGACAAGTTCTTCACGTTATAATTTTTTCCATGCATCAGAAAAATAAGCATAATTTAATAAAAACTGTTTATACTCACCATCATCGAGGTACATCTGGTCCAGCTCCTGCGGTTCTTGTTTGATGCTGACAGCCAGTGTCGGGGGGCTGCCGTCCTCCTGCAGGGGGGCTCGCCCTCTTTCTGGTGCTTTGGGGTGCTGCTGGGTGGCTGGGCTGGTGCTGCCGCTGACCGGCTGGGCTGGAGTCATGCATTGGGCCGGAGAGAAGGGGGCGTCGGTCGGGGTGGATGGCTGCGAGGTTGGGGAGGAGGAGGAGCTGCTGGGTGGGTAGAGGCTGGGTAGCTGGTAGCGCCCGGGGGTCTCCTGGATGATGGAGACGTGAGGGATCGGGGACTGGGGGCCCTGGTGTGGGACCGCTGGGCCGGCAGGGGGGCACTTGGGGGAGAAGGGTGACGACGACAGGTCGTGCAATTTGGGGCTGGTGCACGGAGAGGAAGAGGAGGTTAGCGTGGAAGGCTTGGCTGTCAGTCTAGGCTGGCTGACAGGGTAAGCTCCACCTACAACACACGGCCTGGGGTCAGAGGTCATCATCGCAGGGGGCATGACCTGCGAGGGGAAGTATGGCTTTGGGTGCAAGGCCAGGGTGGAACCATGCTGAGTGCACAACAGGGGGGCGTCGTAGTCGTCATGTGGCTCCGTCTTTATTGTTGGAACTGAGGAGGAAGAGGAGGAGGAGGAGGAGGAAGAGGAGGAGGAAGAGGAGGAGGAGGAGGCAGAACAGAAGGAGGAAAAGCTAAATGAGTAAACACATATTCCAACCTTCCTGAAAAGTGTGAGTGAGTGGGTTTGTGGCTAGGAGACCCGCTGCCAAACAAACACTCTCATCAATGAGTCTCTGTGTCTGGGCCTGAGCCCCCCCCACACCGCTGCAAATATTCACCAAACCAGAAAGAAAGAGGGAAAAAAGGGGATGACTCATCAACACGAGAAACATCCAGCAGCTTCTACAATAAAAGCCCTATTTTCTTTGGATCCCGCTCTGGTGCTAATATCCATTAAATGTGTGATATGAAATATGTCGCTCCAGCAGCAGCTTCATACTCAGCAGGGTTCAGTCATTAAAAAGAAATTACTGCTTGCTCATTGAGACAAAGAGAGAAAGTTGAACCTGGCATGGGAGCTGCTTTTTAACCCCAGATACAGCTGAAAGAGACAAAATGGTGGCTGCGGGGCGTTCATGGATTGTGGTTATTGTACGAGCGCAGAGTTCAAACGAGGGAGGGCTTGTTCTCAGTTGCTGTGATCTTGGCCCCTCGTCCAGATTCCAGCGCAGAAACTTGTTGGACAGTGAATTTTGAAATGTGGGCCATCAATCTGCCGCAGCTCGTGACACGACATCAGTCTTATATAACGAGCGTTTCAGTCCAGATACGAGAGAACGACAGCGCGGCTCTGACTCTCAGCTTCATCCCCGCATCGCTACACTGGATCTATTCCTTCTGTTCATGGCTGTGATGAAGCTGCTTTCGATCATAATATGAAGCATGTGTTTGAAATCAAAGCTCAAGTAGTAAAAAACAACATATTGATTATATTAAAGAAAAAATGTCAGTCAATACCAATTCTGTATAAATCTAAGGATATATTAAATTATAAGGCCTTAATTTACTGCTCACTTATACTTCCCTTTATAACTCATTGTGTGGACTTACTTATTGTTTCTAAATTCCTCAAGCTATGAAATTGAATGATTTAGTTTATTATCATAAAATAATGCAAATAATGTTCAGAACTAGATCAAAGTTTCTCCCAGACTGTGTATAAAGGTTTAGTATATATCATGTGAGAGGTGTTCGTATGTTCTATATGTTGTTGAGTTTCCCAAATGTTTCCATCATTTCTCAAAGCAGAGAAATCTGTGATTTTAATCGCCTGTCAGTGACATCATATCCTCTGTGATCATGTGTCAGTGTGTTTGTCCGACAGAAGTTTTAATCTAGTTTTAAGTCACATACACTTTTTACACCTTTGGTGGTTTCCAGCTCTATATTTGAACCAGATGAAGGATTTTAGTCGTCGGACGTCTGGATCTGAAGTTATCAGAGAAACAAGCTGAGGAAATGTTAGACAGCTCAGCTCCCAGCTGCTGGAGACGTCCTGTCCTGTGTCACTGAAGAGAGGAGGACACCTCTGTGGATCATTCAGCTGCTGGTTAAAAACCTGCTGAACGTCTGCTTCATAAGTTATCAGAGAAACAATCAGAACAAAGTTTAGCATCAATCTCAGCTCCAGCTCTTCCCTGAGTCTCTGTCCTCCGTACAGCGTCGCTCAAACTCTGACTTTAAATGTCAAACTGCTTCATTCAGTGTTTTTAACGGTTAGAATCAGCGGGTCTGTTTGATTTCCTGAACCACTGACACTGAAGGAATCCAAACCGGGAGGAGCTTACAGTAACGGTGGTGAAGACAACAACTCCCATGATCCCACGCTATTTCATGACGTCTTTTGTTATTGTCTTGATTGCAGCAGAAGGTACAGACTGTGCGTTTCATACATAGACTGTTGACTTGTTTGTATTTACTGTATTATGTGTGATGATGAAATAAAAACAACTTTTTCATACTTTTTCTTCCTTCTTCCTTGCAGCTTTATTCTTATATTTGACTGATACACACTGTTGTTTAGTTGTTTATTTGTTTTTCACGACTCTTCGCTTCAGGACGTTTTTCGAAAAAAAGATATTTTTATTTTACAGGGTGTAGCCGGCTAAATAAAGGACTAATTAGACTAAAGAGAGTGAAACTGGGACGCGTCATGCCAAACTGCAGCCTCCACTGTCAACAACTGTAAAAGAGGAACTGCGATGGGATGGTTACACCAACCGCAGGACTTAAAAATAGCACACACACCCCTATTCTGGGCCTGTGTGGAGGAAGTGTGTGTCTGTCTGCCTGTGGAGGATTGGCAGATGCGCAGGCACAGAAAAAAGGAGCAGAAGAAGAAGTGCAAATCTTTGTCTCGCCACAAAAGAGGAGCCGAGCGTGAAAATCAGCCGTATGTGGAGCTACTGTACGTCCCAAAATAAACCTGTTGTATCTGTACGAGCTGCTGTCACACCTGCTGCTGCTGCTGCAAAAAAAAAAAAAACAAAAAAAAAAAAGGTAACATGATGTGATTTTGAAAAAAAAGAAAATTAAGCTTTGGATCATTTTTTCCACCTACTGTTTTCACTCACTCTGCCCACGGCTTTTACACTTCTCTTGACTTTCTCCTCTGACAGATCACATTGTTCACCCAGCAGCCCTCACCCTTTTAGAGACACTGACCAGACTAGCTGCCCCCCCACCCCCCCCCCCCCCCCCTTCCCAGTCTGTCCCCTCCCTTACACTCTCTGCATCCCGAGGACAATGCTCCACTTTCACAGTGGGGCACTCCGTCGCCCACATACAGGGCTGGGCCAGTTCACTTGAATCGCAGCTTTGAACCACCCACTGGATTTTCGCTCTGAGCCCAGAGCGCAATTAGCAGCGGTTTTTTAACATTTCAGCTTCGTGGGTCAGTGTTTATATTTAGCTTGGCAACAGGTTCTCTATTCAAATAACATGCTTCTTTTCCCACGCCCCCCCACCCCCACCTCACCCCACCCTCGAGCGTCCAGTCGCTGCAGCGTTCATGTAGCTACAGGTATGGGAAATAAAAAAATAAAAAAACACATTTTATGGATTTTATTTTCTTTACAATGGAGGAATATTAACGTCGCTTTGTTCCTCCCTAGAGAAACCACCAGACGAGAGGGAATACAAACAGTTTGTTCTCGTCTTCACGTGTAAAATCTGGGATAAAGTGTTTGTAATTAGTCTGGGATGTGAAAGTCAGAGTCCTGCAGTGATGACAGGAAAGTCAAAGAAAGGCCTGACTACTGTTTGTCTATTAAACGTGTTGGTGATATTTTCTTTCATCAAAGGTTTTTAGGCTTCACCAGCATAAAACTCTTGACGTATCATATCTAAAGACTATTTCTTTTCTTTTATTTGTATCACTTATCTTTATTGATTTTGAACATTGTTTGTCACTTTTCCAGAGTGGTTTGGATTCATCTTTCAGTCTTCCTTGAAACAACTTTCCCCTCCTTCCTTCCCAACCCCCCCACCCATGAATTGATAACCATCAGCTTACATGACGGCAAAGATGATGGTTTACATAATGATAATTAATAAATTATTTAAACATATAAACATATATCAAACCACAAAAAAAAGGAAAAGAAAAGGAATCTCCAGGAGGACAGGGATCTTTCTGTGGATTATGTTGGAAATTGTGTTCTAAAGACTACTTTTAACCTTATTCACATCCTGAATGAATAATAATACTGTGCATCCATATGTTTGGATGAATGCATTTCATTGGAAATTGAGTGAACCCGTGAAACAGCTTCATCCTTCAAAGGAATATTGCTGTAAAAATCCACAAATCCACCCACCAACAAGCCGATCCTTGATTCTATCTCCATTACTCACACCACAACAGCTCTGCTTCCCATGAAAAGTGTGAAGCAATCCCACTTTTTCAACTGCCATTTACACGGACTGAGAGGCAGCCTGGTGCAGCCACAGTCTGATCTGTTGGAGTTGATTGCAGCAGCAGCTGGCGGGGGTCAAATGTCTTGCTCAAGGACACCGTATAGGTTTTAATGAGGGAGGGGCCAGCGTTGCTCTCAGGTTCATACCTGCTGATGCTTATGACACTCATCACTGCATCCTGTATTGAAGGTTGGATGATCCTCTCTCTCTCTGAGAGATGTGATTTGCATATGGATTTGTTTATTTACAAAGCTCTTATAAAAAAAAAAACTGCCTTCATATCTTACATCCATGTTAGTCTGGTCCACTGGACCACATCAGAGCAGGACTAAAGACTGGCTCACGCTCCAGTTCCCTCTTCCTCATTTTAGATTCTTAATCTCTGATCTTTTCACTTCTGTTTGTACCTGTTTTAATTGATCCTTGTCATTACATTATTTTTTAATTGTATTTATATGTTTGTTTTATGCATGTTCTCCCCGTGCCTGTGTGGGTTCTCTCCGGGTTCTCCGGCTTCCTCCCACAGTCCAAAGACATGCAAATGGGGACTAGGCTGATTGGATGCTCTAGATTGACCATAGGTGTGGCTGTGAGTGTGAATGGTTGTCTGTCTCTATGTGTTTGCCCTGCGATGGACTGGCGACCTGTCCGGGGTGTACCCCGCCTCTCGCCCGAAAACATGCTGGGAGAGGCTCCAGCCCCCCCGCGACCCTACTAGAGGATAAGCGGAAGAAAATGGATGGATGCATGTTTGTTTTAATTGATGTTGATTTTTAACTGGTATTTTTATCTATTCGACATCATGGTAAATGAGAGATTAAATAAAGTCATTTATATCTCGTCTTCATTAAAACATCTAACTCTGAGCCCTTTGACCTGCTCGTTCCTGATTGGTCAGGAGCAGTAAGTGTCAGTATGAGGAGGAGAGCGTTACCGCTGGCGGGGACGAAGGTGAAGCGCTGATACTGGCTTCGTTTCCTCTTGCCGTTGCAGACGTAGAAGTTGACGTGGACCGGAGTGGAGAGCCTCTGGTTCCGATACGGAGGGATTTCAACCAGGAGCGAATTCTGCAAAACAACAAATTCAACAACTTTAACAACTGCAATGAAGGAATGCTGAAGTTATTGTAGTGAATAAAGCGTTCTTATTTGGTTTATGCTACAAATAGTTTTTCTACTGACTTGGCATTTAGCATTAATTTAATATTATCTAATTCTTCCATTTCCTTTATTTCTTTTGCTCATTTTTATCGTTTTCATTCTTTATCTGGTCTCATGATGCTATAGAACGTATTTACTAAATATTACATCATCTTATCTTGTATTAAGTTTAAAATGGGCTTTGTACTATGTAAGAAGACATGTACACACAAGAGAAGAGAGAAACTGAGCTACTTGAGGAGGATTTTCTTTACTTATGATCTTTCATAGCTGGGGGGGGCACACACTAGCACAAAAACCACTTCATGATGAATTTATTGTAACTTTGCTGTAACTGTTTGTTTCCATCTCTTCTTGAATGAATTCTCACATTCATTATTATTAGTATTTTGCCTTGTTTCTGTCTTTGTCTGGTGGAGACGGTTGGGAGACACAGCGCCGGTCAGTAAAGGGGATTTGAGATCTGGATCGTACCAAATCTCACAATTTTAAACGTCTACCTCTTTGCTCCAATGGTCCTCTGATTTAAACTTTCCTAACTTTTCAGTCACTTTCAATCGTAAACTTATAAACCTGTGTCGTTAAGATCAATTTTACACAAATGTTATTGTTATGAAACTCTGTGCACGCCTGCAGACCTTAGCTCCTAGCTTTGTTCTCGAAAGCCTGAGGTTGTGTGTGTGTGTGTGTGTGTGTGTGTGTGTGGGGGGGGGGGGGGGGGGGGATTTAAATCTGAAAATCTGGTTGTAATCCCAAACGAGAGAGAAAGAGAGAGAGACCCTGAAGCTGAGTTGATAGAGAGGCCTGGTTGTTTGAACAGTGAATAACTTGAGCTGACGTGAATGAATTGAACTGGGGGGTGTCCAGATAGTTTATTTCCCCAGCAGAGCTTCCTGCTGTCTGGGGAGGGAACGAAGGCCGGGAGAGACCATGTCTCTGGGTTCAGCCTGTGAACACATCAGCCCCCACACGTGTGTGTGTGTGTGTGTGTGTGTGTGTGTGTGCGCGTGAATATATATGTCTGAGTGTGTTGGAGGTGCTGCTCGGTAGCCAGGGAGGAAGTCATCTGTCTACAAAACGGTGCTTTGGAGGACGGCCGGCCCTGACATGTCCAGGTGAAAGCTGACACACGTTTTATTAAATCACTGCAGTCGTAAAGTGAAGTGAAGCCAGATGAGGCTTTTCTCCTCTCGTCTTATTCGCAGCGATCCATCCGTCCTTCAGAGGATTAACTGATAAAAACCTGTAACTGTGTCCAGGTTGAACAGGAAACATTTGCAGCATTTCACTTTGTGTGGCGTCCGTCCAACGTGTCAATTTATACAATTTATGAAAAACAAGCTTAATTTTAAATCCAAAACCCAGGAACCAGTGAAATCATTCATTTGCGTTTGAAAGTTTTATGTGCACACGTGTTGTAGTGTAAAAACATCTCGACTCACGGAGGAGCGAGGGGACGTCTCATTTGTGTAAGAAGCATGAATATCACAACAACCAGCACCGTACTCTGAAACAATTCCTGAAATAAAAACTAAATCATCCCTGTTGTCCCAGACCGACCTCGCTCCTGGTGGAGGTCAGTGTGTGCAGGTGACGGAGGCGCTGAGGTATTCTGAATTTGTGGTTTGGTGCAGCAGCAGAGGTCAAACCTGGCCAAGGCAGCGTCAGTGTTTAAAATGGGATCAATCCAGCAGACTGGGCTGAGTGGTGGAGGGAGGGAGGGAGGAAGGGGGAGGGAGGAAGGGAGAGAGGCCCTTTGTCTATTCAAGCAGACAGATGTGTCCCAGCAGTCACTGTATGAGTGTGTGTGTGAGAGAGAGAGAAAGTGTGTGTTTTGCAGTGGGAAGACACTGGGAGCAGGTGCAGCGCTTCACATATAGACACCGTCTAATCCCCTCGTCTATCTCCCAGACTCCCACCACTATCTCTCTCTCTCTCTCCCCCCCCCCCTCTCTCTCTCTCTCTCTCTCAGCTGTCCCAGACCGAGACAGAACAGACTGCAAAACTCAAACTCCCACAGGTTGAAGGTTGAACTTTTGAAAACCTTTTCTACACGTTTGAAGCACAACACTGATGCCCCCTCCACCCCCCACCCCAGGCTAAGAAAACCTATAGTCATATTCCAGTTACACTTAGACCAGTGTGTGTGTATCCATTCTGTGGTATGAGGCATGCGTGGTGTAAATAGATATCTTTTTAGGCAATGTGTTCGTTCGCTCTCCTGTTGAGAGTTAGCTGCTGTCATGTCTGCACAGTCGGTATGAAGCAACAGCCAGCAGCCAGTTAGCTTAGCTTAGCTTAGTTTAGCAGAGAGGCTGGAAACAGGGGGAATCATCGAGCCCGGCTCTGTCCAAAGGCAACAACATCCAGAGAACCTCCCATAAACCTGTCATTGGTACAGTTTGGTTTTTATAGGTATTAAATAAATGAGATTTAATATGTGAAGAAGTGAAGCTTTAGGTGGATTGTGTTATCTTCAGACAAGCCAGGCGAGATGGCTCCTCCTGTTTCCAGTCTCCATGTTAAGCTAAGCTAAGCTAAGCAGAGTCTGGCTGTAGCTACATTTTCATGACACACAGAGAGTGGTATCGATCCTGTCATCTAATACTCAGTGAGAGAATAAGAGTATTTCCCAAGACTGTTCCTCTGAAGTAGTTTCAATAGCTTGGGGAGCAAAAGTAGCTGTCGAGTTAACCTCTGCACATTTACATCGTTAGTTTCACTTTCCTATAAACAAATAAACATAAACAACAGCACGTAAGATGCTACTGAAGGAAAAAATGATAGAATATAAATGATTAAAATGAAAATGAGAAGGTTAATAAAGCAGTGGTTCTTCATTTATTATTTATTTCCAGTGGTGGAGATAAATTTAGAGTGAACTGACCCTTCAAAGTAAAGGACTTTATGTACATTTAACTGACCCTTCAAAGTAAAGGACTTTATTTACATTTAGGGTGAACTGACCTTTCAAAATAAAGGACTTTATTTACATTTAGGGTGAACTGACCTTTCAAAGTAAAGGACTTTATTTACATTTAGGATGAACTGACCCTTCAAAGTAAAGGACTTTATTTACATTTAGGGTGAACTCACCCTTCAAAGTAAAGGACTTAACTTACATTTAAGGTGATTTGACCCTTCAAAGTAAAGTGCTGAACCATGTGAACTGTAAATCTAGATTGGTAATTGAGAAATCTTTATTTCTGTTAATGTGGAGACTGAAAATGTTTGTCCACTTTTTCCAGTTTGAGAACAGCTGCTTTATCCTCACTTTCATCCTGAAATCAGACCAGATTCGTCACAATAACAGTGTCATATGTCTCACTTACAGGCTTTGAGGTGTCTCTCTCAACCTTGGCCTCAGTCTCCCAGAGGTGGTGACCGTCTAAAAAAAAAAAAAGAAAAAAGAAAGACAAAAGAGGAGTTTGTAATGACAAATCAGAAGATAATCCACCTTCTTGGCTCCCAATAGAAATGAAGGAATGGAACGAGTGTTGTTATTATTATCTGTTACATCAGTGATATATAAAAGCGCTGCAGAGCTGAGGCTATCACAAACGTCATCCTGTCTGACCCACAGCTCATGAGCTCATATCCTCGTCTGACAAACCTGAGACAGAACGAGAGAACGAGACAACAAACCCACAGAGAGACACAGACACAGACACAGACAGAAGAGAGAGGGACAGAGAGAGAGAGGAGTCTGATGCAATCCTAAAAAACCCAGAGTCATACCAGAGAGATGAGCGACATCTTTGGTGGATGAGAGAAACCTTGACTTCATTGCCGTGTGGAATCCCAACATGCTGGAGCAGCTGGTCGGCTCGTTAATACGCAGCGACTGGAAACTGACAACTCGCCTCGGCTTTTTGTAACCCCCTTATTTCTTCTGTTCTCATAGGAATCTTTCTGTTATCCCCATATAATGATTGTTAAATGGTATTGGTATTCTTTCTCCTTTTCTGGTAATGTGTTTTTTCTCCTTCAACTCGCCACAATAAAGAGGTTTTCCCATCAGGCAATAAAACGAGGCATCGTACGAGCTGCTGGAAAACACAGCCGCGCTAAAAAAGCAAGCTTAATTTGTCATTCTGCCCAATGAGGTGTGAGTAAAACTATATTTTTACCAATTTATTAGACACAGAAGGAAACCATAGCAGTTTCTTCAGACCCCTGACTCATTAACAAGCCTCTAAAAAAGACTTGAAATGACTGTGAAAGTGGCTTTACGTGGAAAGGAAACTGCAGTTTACAGAAGAAAGGTCAGCTGTGGCGAGATTGTCTTGAGGAAGATTAAATGAGATATGTGCCGGTGTTGCTCAACAGGCCGTCTGCAGTTTGATAAGTGGAGGGTTTGGAAGGAGCAGACAGCACTGTGTGGATGGATGGGGCACCACTTGTTTGTGCAGAGGGGAGTTGTGATGTGGCAGAGATGGAGGAGGTGCAGCTTCTATTATGTCTGAGGAGACTCTGTTCTGATCTCACTCTGCTGTTTCTCCACTTCCCTCCCTGTCTAGCACTTTAAGTTTTAGCTGCCGCTCTGCAGGATGAAGTAAAATCACGTGGAAAGAGAATGACACCTCCGTGACAAAATTAAATACATGTGTGCACAAAGGCTGTTCAGAAAGAGGTCACACAAAACACCTTAAGTTAAGATTCTCCTTAAAGTCTGAGTTAAGGTTTCCTTAAAATAAAAGCAGCTGCACAGAACACCTTAAGTTTTATCCTTAAGGTTTCCTTAAAATGTTCACCTTGGTATTTAAGGTTTTCTCCTTATCTTGGTCTTATACTTAAGGAATCACTTAAAGTCAGTTAAACTGTTGCACAAAAGAACTCGTCTGTCTTAACTGCAACAGGACTGAGTTAATGGTGATAAATGACGACAGTGAACGCATCCCAGGAAAATGATGATGATGATATGTGTTAACGACGCAGTAGAATTTCACCGCTGTAAAATCTCTTCCGCTGCCGCAAATGCCTTAGAGTTAGGTTTCCTTAACTAAGGAGACGTTGGAAGAGATTCTGTGAAACACCCTTAAGTAACTCCGTCAGCTAAGGAGATATTAAACATAAAATGTCATATTTAAGTAGAAAACTTAAGGTGTTTTGTGTAACCGGCCCCAGAGATACAGTGGACAATGCACCACTAAGGGAGGGAGAGAGGCTGAGCAATGAGCTGTCAATTCTGGAGACATGTTTTCAGACATTTTTTTGAACATGCTGAGGCCTGCAGACTTTTCTGATTATACTTAATTTGGTGACTTTTCCAGTGCACCTGCTGAAAATTATTTTGTGGAACTGGGACATGGTTGTGGTCTCAGTATTTTCATTTCTTGCCAAGATTTACTCCAGACGTTTGTGAGCCTGATGTGCTCAGTATTTCAGGCAGCACCTGGAGACTGAGGCCTCCGCTGTTGCCAGTCAAATGTCTCAGACTATTACTCATACACTGGTTGTTATCTATAATAACTTGTATTTTGTATGTCTGTACCAGTTTAAAAAAAAAACCAGAGAGCCAACTTGCGCCCAAAATAATGCTTGGTTTTACGACAGTCAGTATATACTGTAAGCTGTAAATGGAAGTGGCTGCAGATAGAGTCTAAAGACGTGCTGCAAATAGAAATTAGAAAAATGTAAAAAATGCAGTACTGTGCATCGATACTGCAAATACATTGATTGGGTTTTCTGGTGAAGACAGAACCTAATGTTACTTCTTTCACTGTGCACAGATAATCCAAGACAAAGCAATCTGAAGAGAGGTTGATGGACGATATTACGTCTCCATTAATTCCACATTAGTAAAGCGAGACATGCAAATTTTCGGTGCGAGACAAGAGGATATGTGAAGACACTCTGCGTCGACACTGTGCGACTCAGACTGATAAACCACCAGAGAAGGAAGTGATGCAGCACCTTTAATGTGAGAAGCTTCAAGGTTCCCCCCTAGAAAATTTCAACTACTTTTCTCAATTCTGCTCAGATCATTTATCACCATCTGTGAACCCGTCACCTCTGTAATATTGTTGATTTCTGCAACAACTGCGGTCTGTCTTCTGAATGTTTTCCCTTTATCTTATTTAGTTATTAGATTTTGTCCCATCTCTGTGTTGTATTGTCATATTGCTATTGTATCTGTCCAATAATTCTGAGACTGATCACCCAACGAAGAAAAACCTTATACAGACAGAAATAACAAATGGCAGCATATAGCTATAACACAATCCTTCTGTGATCACCATAGGAGCAAGCTGCAGACATCTGGGATGCACGTACACACACACACACACACACACACACACACACACACACACACACACACACACCAGTGAGTCAGTGTGTGGCACAATAAATCAAACATAACATTTGTAAACCATGTTGCAAGGAAACCTCTGTGTAAACAATAGAAATGAAAAGGAAAACAGCTTGTCGTACAGGAAGTTGTACAGGATGCTCGGCAGCTAGGCGCTCTGCTGGAAGGAGGTCTGTGTGTGAGGAGCATCCACTGGATATTCTTATTTCACTGCAGTAGAGACACATTCTTACCAGACAGCCATCATTTTATCGGCTGCTGAAAAACATGTTAAATGAAGCTTTGACTTCATTAAGGATGTATAAAGCCCTTTTCAGTGTCCTGAATCACTACAATTGGTTAATTTAAAAAGATTCATTCACTCTCATTCTGATTCCAGCAGTCTGAGCCACTATCATCTCGGCTCACGATCACTGCGTGGTACGTTCAGTAGTAGATCCAGAATGCAGCTGCTAGGATGCAGACTGGGACAAACGAACACGAGCACATCACCCCAGTCTTCAGGATGCAGTTTAAGACCCTGCTGATGACCTTTAAGGCTCCTAATGTAGAGCCCCCCTTCTGGTCCATGGTCATGTTCAAACTGAGTATCTGCTTCTTGTTGTTTTCCTGTGTTTGTTAGTATATTAATTTGTCTCTTCCCTGCTTTTCTTGTTTTTATGTACTTTGTTTTACTTGCTTTTATTTAATTCAACTGTCCTTTGTGCAGCATTTGTTCAGCTCAAGCTGTCCCTTAAATGAGCTCTAAAAATAAAGTTAAATAATAAGTAAAATAAAGCTCAAACACTCAGCGAGTCTCTACTCTCCTCTCACACGGGTCCGTCTAACATTTGAGGTTTGCGTTTATCAGCGAGCTCAGTCACGACAACGGGGGGAACTTGAAGGTGTGCGTTTGCTTTGTAAGTGTCTTGTGCCACATTAGCCGTTAGCTCGGAGGAAAGAACGGCATCCATGTGAGTGTATCCCTGAGAATGAATGACGTGAATCACTCGCTTATCTCTGCACGTCGGCTCACAGCTGACCGAGAGCTGCACTGACTAAACACGATCGTTTCAGGAAGTGATTCAGTTCGGTTTGTTCACCTAAAATAAAACAAACAAAATGTCCGTGAATGACGCTAAACTAAACTTTACCCACTGACTTAACTCAACCAGTGAGATTACTGCTTCCTACAGAGCAGCTCAAACTTTTAAAAAACTGTTCATACGACTATAAAATACAACCCTCTGCTGTGTCTCCGTCTTTTTTCCCTCCCTGCCTCTCTTCACTTCGGGAACCTCTCCAGAAGGGAAGCCTTCGCCGTCGACGTCAATCCACAGGAGGTAAACATGTTTTTCAGATCTCCTTCTCTCTCCGTTTCCCCTCGTCTGCTTTTCTCTCTCTCTGACTCACTCTCACATCATTTTTCACATCAATACAGAGATAGAAAAATTTCAATTGAGCAATTTGTTTTCTGTGCCCAGCTACCTGCTGCCAGGAAACTTCTCTAGAGCCACAAAAAAAAAAAAGAAAAAAGAAAGCTTTAAAAAGTTGAATGCATGGGATGCCTTTGTTTGAAAAGAGTGTAGCGGATAATTGATAACCACAGAATGTAATTGATAACCACAGAATGTTCCAGAGTTATAGGTCAACATCTGCACAACGCCTGCACCAACCCAATGAAAAACTTCAGTAGCAGTTACTCTCCAGCTCCTCTCCTACCAAATTTCAATGAGCACAGTACGGTTTCTGACTCCCTAGCCCACTATCTAAGTTAAACAAGCTAAAACCTCCCCAGAAACCACCCTGACCGTACAGACCGAGAGCCCAGAGCCCAGAGCCTCTCTCCAACT
Organism: Seriola aureovittata; assembly: GCF_021018895.1. Lineage (NCBI taxonomy): Eukaryota > Metazoa > Chordata > Actinopteri > Carangiformes > Carangidae > Seriola > Seriola aureovittata. Next base: position 2,234,606 of record NC_079379.1, read on the forward strand.
CTCACAACGCCCAACCTCCTCTCTCCTTTGGCGGCGTCCCAGCCGCGCAGAAGTCTTTACAATTCACATTTCGTTAGCAATGGTCTATACAAATCATTACTTTCTCAGAACAGACATAACACAGAGCAGTCAATGACACAGCGGTGGTGCGCTGCACAGAGTCATGGCGATCAAACAATATACAATACAGTTATTTGTCATGTTGGGTTTATAAAGGGAATCAAACAGCTCCTTGTGCTCCTTAATTGGGGCTGGGTGGAGTAAGACTTTGGTGCCCAGAGTGAAACAGCGGGGTGGCGTGTGCCCAAGCCCTCATAACGTACAGTAAATATAAACACATGCTCTCCCCACGCTGAAAGAGTTCCCTTGTCCTCTGACTGATGACTGAAACTTCTTCCTTCCTGGCCCCCCCACCCTGAAAACACGGTGGATTTGTTAAGTTGCATGCAAGCTGCTGCGGTGTGTGTGTCTGTGTTTGTGGAGGTGGAGGGTGGAGGGGGGGTGGGGGTGGGTGGAGGGGGGGTGATAAATGGTGGCAGATACCGCAAACTTCATCCATGCTACTTCGGTGGCGCCCATCACTGCGCAGCGTCATCTGGACGCTTTCATCAGGAAATCCGCCTCTGGACTTTCTTAAAGGGGCCTGAGATTTTTTTTTATGAATCATACACTGTAATTTATGAAAACATAATCCCTGCTGTTTAGGTGGCTGTAATTGATTTGTTTATGAAAACAGCCATTGTTCTCAGAAGTGTCAGAGGCAGCCAAAACCGCTGAAGTGGGCTTCAAGTGGAAATCATTGTTCTGTGAATGCAGCAAAAAAACCAAAGCCCACTGACCACATGCTCCACCAAAGAAAAGCACCCCCTCCCACCGAACATAACCACAGCTCAGAACTAACAAAGCTAACTGAGCTATCGCAGTCTAACGTTAAAAACAACCTAACTCCCTCCACTGTTGCTCCACTGCCATCTTGCTCTCATGGGCTTAAAGGAGGATGGTTATCTGTCATTTTCTACAGGTAAGTCCAAACGCCATCTGGCAGCCTCGCAGCACGATAATCCTCTCACGGTTCAGTTTTCAGGTCCTCCTACTTATGCAGCTGCTGCGGCCAACAGCAATTAGACTGAATCGCCCGCGGTGTTCCAGGGAGATGTGGAAACCTCTGCCTCTCGACCTGTTTGGAGCTCCGGCTCATCAGAGCACACGGGGACAGACAAGTAAGGGGGAGGGGTCAACTCAAATGCCGCCACAGATATCCACGGAGGGGTTCGATGGATCAGGGAAATGCTGTCACTGAGCTATTGACGATGATATAGACTGCAGCCGAGCAGGCAGCGCTCCAGTGCAGCTGACCAGATGTTAGAGTGCTGTTTTCATCAGGGGGTTTCTCCTCTGCAAGGATTTCCTTCAGGATCTCTCGCTCAAATTAAGCCATTATCAATCATGGTGGGGAAATACTGAGCAGAAAACCAAACTTTAATAAACACACTGAGGGGAAAGTAAAAAGGAAACTGAAAGGATGAGAGCAAATGAAACCGTAGACAACGTTGTACAGGACACGCGTTTTACAATGATCAAGAATCAACCTTCAAGTTCAGCTACTGTCAATCCACAGTCTCCTACAGGATGATCATAACTATAATCCAACGTGGTCCTCATTGACCTAAAATCATGTGTTTAACTTTGTTAACGTCCATATAATGTTTTTATATAATACAACACATATGATGAGTGGGGGGAGGGGGCGGGGCTAAATAAACCTGAAACCTTGTCAGAACAGAGAGAGAGAGTTAGCATTAGCACAACCACTAACACTGTGTCAGCCACTGCCAGTTACAAGCTAACAAACAACATAAACAAATAAAAGATGCTAACTGCGCTAACCGCTCTGATCCATCTGCTAGTCTCTGGTTCTGGTCTCAGACTCCTCATCTGAGTCTGGGTCTGACTGAGGCTCAAACATGTGGCTGAGTCTCTCTGATGTTTCCTCCTCTAACCATCTTGATACTCTCTGCTCTTTCACCTGTCCACCTGGAGCAAGCAGGTGGTGGGCGGGGCTCAAGGCCTGATCCAGGTTTCTCAACCAGGAAGTAAGAGGAGATGAGCTTCAGACCCAGTTTCTATGTGTGAAAACCATGTTCAACTAAATATTTTTGCAGAGTTTAAAACATGTCATGAGAGAAAGCTTTTTGTTTTTAAAGACCAAGGAGTTAAACCTGTACTTATAGACAATAACTGACACCTGAGACGTCCACCGACAGTAAACCGGAAAATAACAGAGGTGAATAAATGACAGCAGGGCCTGATTTCCCAAATGGAGCAACTGCACGACTTATCATAGGCAGCATCTTGTGGCCGCGGCAGATGAAAGTAAGGTGTGATTGAGTCGGGTCCAGATTACAGGCTGATGTCTGCAGCGCCGAGATCGCACAGTAATCTCTTATGGCTGATTGGCTACAGCTACAAGCGACAACTGAAGTGATGCTATCTTGGGTTTTTCTACCAAGGCGGCATCGAGGCAGGAAGCAGGAGGGGCCGGCGGGCGTGATCGAGCAAAGCCGACATGCAACTGTTTCTGTTTTCAGATGCTGTGACTCTGACTGAGGATCAGGTGACTGTGTGTGTTTGTGTGTGTGTGTGTGTGTGTGTGTGTGTGTGTGTGTGTGTGTGTGTGTGTGGGGAAACAGGGATTTCCTTCAGCGTGAGTCACGGGTAGCAACAACAACACACTCCGAAACATGAATACGACACAAAAACACATGTCACTGCCTCTTCCTCTCGAATTTTCTCTCACACACTCACACCAGTGTTTCATCACATTCTCATTTGCCAGCAGAGTGGAAACATCACTCAGACCGTCCGACACTAAAACACAAACCAAAACAAATGAAACTTTTAGTTTGTTGGCAGCATCTTCAGGCAGGGTGACCCATCCTGTCTGTAATTGCAGGGGAAACTCTGACACACACACACACACACACACACACACACACACACACATACACACTTGTAAGCACAGGATACATGCAAACACACACACTCTTGGGAATATCTGCATCTGTCAATGGCCACATGTTGTGTGAAGGTTATTTTGTGAGAGCGCTTAATTGGAAAATTTGCAGGAAAATTGTTCATTGGTAAAAAATTAAATGCTTAAGCTCTTTATGGCAACAGAATCCACCACTGTGGATTTATGAGCTTGATTGTTAAAGTGTTTCACAGAGCTCTGCTTGGAATTAGTAAAAAAACAATAAAAACATATTAAATTTCCAAATTCTATCAGTTCTGCAGCAGGATGAGAAAACAGATCTGAGCTGCATGATTTTTAAAATAATGCAAATTAGTAGTTTTGCCTCTTGTATATTTCTTAGTTTATTACACTGTGTCTTATAATACCAATGACACCTTTTCACCCCTGAGATTAATGACGTCTACTGTATCTATTTACCCGTCTATTTATACAGAGAGCAGCTGTAAAGACGACCCATGACGATCCACAGGGAGCCCACAGCTCTCAGTTAATGAACAGAGAGCTGGTGGCACAGAGGCAGCTTGGATAGAGAGGTGGAAGGATGGAGGGAAGTAAAAGGAGGGAGGGGGCGGGAGTGCGGGGGGGGGGGGGGGGCAGTGTTGTGGAAGCCTGGCTTAAGGGTTGTTTCCATGGTAGGATTGCCCAGGAATCTGATGCTGGTGCCAGACGCGGGGAAACCCTCATCAAAAACAAGGGAGCACACCCATCAACACCGGTCCAGAGCTGCACATGGTCCTAAACACCGTCAGGTTCAGATCTGTTGCTGACCCAAACTCTCCTGACCTTTCATGAAGCTCTATGTTTTCCTTTCTCCAAAACAAGTGGAATAATTCACTCTCACGTCTCTCAGATCTGAGATTTAGTCGATTAAATGTTTCTTAGAGGTAGAAATAATCCCATTGGTTGGGTTAAACCTCGGGGGGAGGGGTTAAAACCTGCATCTATTGTGGCTGAGTCACGCAGTATTTATGAAAAAGACAAGTATAAGTTATAGTTTGATACAAAACTCTTAACTTACAGTTCGCTTACAAGCTTTATCCTGTAAGATTCAGTCCACACAGAAAAAACTAATCAATTAATGATTCCTTATGTCATTCACCACCTAAAGTTCATTAATATATATATATATATATCTCTATATATGCTTGGTAAAACTACCAAAAAGTAGTTTTACATTACATTGAAATATTTACACACTAAAATAGCAAGTTAACTCCAGTTGCCATTTTTAAGTTGGAACAACTTGTGAAGTAAATATAACTAAATTTGAAGTAAACTAAACAAGTTGATTTAAAGTCAACGGGACTTAAAACTAATAGTTATATTTACTTCGTTTTTTAAGGCAATCGGTTTCTTAGATTTTTTTAAGTAAGATCAACTTGTCACATTTTACAGTGCTAAATGAAAATGGCACAAAACTATTCTAAATAATCATGTTTGGCTCTGAGAGCTCGACTGCAACTCAAGAAAACACATGCAACACGTGCAAACAGACAAAACGCTGTTGCATGTATTTGCAGCGTGTTTGTGTATTTGTTGTAATTGTGAGTATTGGCAGCACATGCGGAGTCAAGCTGATGAAGATGTTTTTGTGTGAAGTTGTTTGTCTTTGGTCTGTTTGCATGTGTTATCTTAAGCTGCAGTGTGTTGGGTCTCTGGGGCCACCGTACTTAAGCCTATCTGGTTAAGATAGCGAGTCTACAGATCCTCCAAGTTTTAGAGCATTAGAAGAACAGAGAACACAGGAATAGAGGATGTTATTGTTTTATTTTAGTTTGAGCTGGAGCTCCATGTGCAGAGCTTTAATTCAGCCCGTGGTGTTTTTTTCTGTCGGAAGAGATCAGCGTTAATCAAAGAGGTCAGGGCGAGGGGAACAAGGCCTGCACTCACACAATCACTTCCTGTTTTGATAAACAATCTCACTCCTCCATTGTGCGTTGCTGGAGCGGGGGGGTGGGGGGGGTGAGGGGGTGCTGCCTGTGTGCCCCGGCAGCCTTGAATTCTTCCTTTCACAGGTGGAACAATGAAAAAGGCTTCCCTCTCTTTATGAATGAGTCACCGCAGCTGATAGGATCACACGTGTTTACAGTGCTCGCCCTCGGCCTCACGTTGCTTCGCTAAAGCTAATCAAGGAAATTACTGTTTGTAAACGTCCTTGTATCAACATCTGTGAGGAGCAGCCCCCCCCCCCCCCCCCCCCCCAAAAAAAAAAGAAAAACCAAAACAGCTTCAAGTTAGAATAAGAGAGAAACAAACACTGAGGCATGGCACACACACACAACTGTGCATGCATCCACACCACGTGCACAGCCAACACACACGCACGCACGCACGCACACACACACACATACACACACATACACACAACACACACACACAACACATGCTGCATTTGTGATCCATTCCTCTGCTGAACAGGCAATGGAAACTTCTGCAAATGTAAATCTGCTGGGTTAAAAATACAGCGCATTAATGTGCACCACATGTGGCACTCTGGCAGGACGGAGGATATTTTGACGGCGGGGGGAGAGGAGGGAGGGAGCAGTCTTGGGGTTTCTCCAACAACAGAGAGAGGGACACACATAGACACACACACACACACACACACATATATACACAAAGCTGCACTATTACTCCAAATCTCCTCCTCTTTTACCTTGAGCCTTTTCCACGAACACCACCTTGGAGTCGTGCTGGAAGTTGTGTCCATCGAGGAGCATCCTCTCCCCTCCGGGGGCGGGACAAGTCTCCAAGCTCTGCTTATCCACCAGCGGCAGCTCCTGGGCCGATCTCTGGGCTGTGGGAGGGAGAAGAGAAACCGGACTCATCGCTCGGCTAATACACACCCACTCCCCATGCAGACCTGAGCATCCAGGCCGAGGCTGAATCACTACCTAGACAGCTTTCGCAGAGCCGTCGGCACAGCTGTAAACCTCTGCCTCCTCATGTTAGAGTTATGGGAGAGGCTTCACGTTGTGTTTATTTGTGTTTTCCTCAAATCAGGGTGGAAGTTTTGTCTCAAATATTTGGTTTTAGCAAATCTTTCTCCTCCCTGTCTCTCTTCCCTTTTGGCCTGCTCCTCTCATTCCTCACTCACTCTCAGTTTTTCTGAAATGATCTATTATTGCTGTGACATATTTGCAAACTCTTTCTGTCTTGGCTGGGTCTCTCTTGTGAAAGATATCTGTAATTTCATCGCGATTGACCGGGACACATAAACAGAGGTTCAATAAAACCTGAATATTTCTCTCATGTGAGGACCATCTTCTTGTAATTCGATGCTGCTGCATTCTGATTCTGAACAAACTCTAATTCTCCGTCTTTGGAAACCATCAATCTTTCCCATATCTCTGTGTTGCTCTGCCTCTGTCTGTCGTTCTGGGTCTCGCTCACACACAGTGAATTTTGGTCAAAAACAATTGCTTTGTGGCAGTTGTTCAGAAACTAACAATGGTCTATTTCAAGGGGCTGAGATCATGGTTTAACTACTGTCTTTCATTTACCTCATAAGACTTAATCTCTATGGCAGCTCTCAGTGCCAGAACCACATGAAGTGGGTGATCTGCCTGAGTTTATCCCGGTCCAGTGGAAGGTCAGCTCCAGTGCAGTGCACAGAGTCAATGGAGTTTATCGAGCAAGGACTAAATGGCCTTTACACAGACTAATACTATCAAGTTAAAATCTAGCTGCACAAGGTCCACAACAGCTGTAGTTATAGAGCTGAAGCAAATCATTCTCATCTCTGTCCATAAACAAAGGCTGAATCAAGGGCAATTCAACGATGACCTGGATGACTGGGAATCTTCACAGACATCTATACATAAATTTAAAGCTTATTTTGTGCTTAATAAATTGTTAAAGTGATATCTTGGGACTGTTTGTCACAAAATGCGGCAGTGTTTATTTTGAATCATAAAAAACTGCGAAGAGCAGCACATTTTTTCACATTTGAGAGCCAGGAACCAGCTGCGGTTTTGGTGGTTTTATTTGAAAAACGAATTGATTGTCAAAGTTCCTGCCCAATCGATAGATCTTGTTTGTCTTTTGATCTTTTGAAAAGGAGCAACTTCTCCCTACAACAACTCAGCTGAAAAGGAAAAGCTGTCTCGTATTTTACAAGGAAAAAGAGTAGGAGTCTACTGCTACGCTAGCGGTTCTGTGAAGCTGTAGGTTTACAGTTGGCACAGTGGCGGCGGTTTTACATGTTAATGGCAAGGAGGTATAATGTTCACCATATCTGCCATCTTACTGTAGCATGTTTACATGCTAACGTTTATTAACCCTCTGGAATCGTCTTCCTCTGAACATAAAAAATGTCACCTCAGTCGACAGTTTTAAGAAGCTGCTAAAAGCTCACCTGTTTCAGATGCACTTTATGTAATATGTGTTTGCCCTCTGCGTAACTTTTATTGTTTCTATTATTTTTCTTTTATTGTTTTTATATTATCTCATGTTTTTTATGTATTTCTTGAATGTTTTCACTGTTTTTACTTCCTAGTGTGCTCTATAATTAAAGTGTTATGTACTCAATTAGCACCAAACACAAACTTAGTTCAGGCTGATGTGAATGTCATTAGTTAAGAAAGTGTTGGTCGAAAAACAACCAAAAACCAAAAATGGATGATGGCACTATAGTAAAAGTCAGGAGATCATCAGCGTCGTTAGGATTCTTCTTCTGGGGAATATGAATTTCATAGCAATCCATCAATCAGAGAGGTTCCCACCTCCATGTTGGGAGTCAGCAATTTAAGCACTTTTTATGAGGCATTCTGTGACTGAGGAGTTTAGGCTTGATCAGATGTACTCACAGCACTCGATGGGATTGGATGCCACTTGCAGGGACACCGTTCGGCCTGTGGCCTGGTTGACGTGAATTCTGAAAACCATCCGCACTCGTGTGTTCTTGCGTCCGATGTCCGTCTCCCCCTTCCTCAGCTCGATGTCTGAGTTACGCAGCTTCAGGATCCCGGCGCAGTCGATTCTATCACCAGAGGAACCAGATGAAGTGTATGAGTCACATTATCACGAGCGTTCATGACACATATATACGCTCTCACTGTTAATCAGGCGGGGATTTATACGACACTGCGGCTAAATCAAGAGCGATTTTCTCTCTGGACTCCATCAACACAGTCCTGAAGGAGGCTGCAGTCATGTCAGGAGGAGATTAACACCAGCACCCCCATCAGAACCTCCACACCTCAGTGCATCTTCTCTCGGGCAGAATTCAAACTGGGAAGGTTCATTACATCATGAATATCTTTGTTATGATCCATAAGAGATGGTTCCTAAAATACTCTCCCCCTTCAACAAATCTTACAACCCAGGTAATAATTTTTTACAGTGTCAAAGTCTTCATCGGACACTTAATAAATGCCCCCCCCCCCCCTTCCACACCCCTCTCTGTCTGCACTGCTCTCATGTTAACTTTTTAATGCTTAAATACCTCGAGCCTCTCCAAACACTTTCTGGCTTTTCCATCTCCGTGCTACTTGATGCCACATTCCTCAAAGCCTAGTTAATGTCAACTTTTACACACATTTGAACACTCCCTAACATTCTTCCCGCCAGACACCAGGGTCTGCTCCGCTGGCGAAGTAATCAGGTGTTGATGCTAAGGACCCCAGCTGTTCAGCTCTCCGCCTACGCACACGGGCTGAGTGCAAAACCACAAACTGAGGCGTCCGTGCAGCGCCTGAGAAAAGGTTTTAAGAGAGAGGGTGATACCAGAGAGAGGGGCAGTGCTATCACTGAATTTATCAACAGCTAATTGGAGTCATACCAAGTCAAATGTGGCTTCAACTGATGTTGATTAATGATTTAATTTAAGACGTGTCCCCCTAAATCATCATGAGTAACTACTTCAGAAATATAATAACGCCTGTATTCTATACCACATAATACAACATCTATATGTCACAGTGGAGTGCACGTCAAAACTTATAAATCTTCCACAAATCCCCGGTCTAAACTTAAGCACTGTGAGGCGTGTCCTCTGTGAGAAAAGAGAAACAGTATCCCGAGGTGAAGCAGTTGTATAAGGGGGAGCTTATGTGTTACATCCATTAAAAGGCAGAGAAAGTGCTGATGCAAGCAGGCGGCTGCTGCCTGCAGCTCACACACAAACCCCAGGTCCCTGTTAGCAGCTTTGAGCTTCCCCAGTAATCTGATCTCTGAGGCTTATAAAATGGGAAAGCCACTCGTCTGAGCACAGAGGGCAACGCTTTCAAAACCCAAACACTGCAGGAGGCGGCCGCGCTCACAGACATACTGCGGGGTCCAGAACTAAAGTGGTCTCAGATTTTTGGACGCGATTACACACGGACACATCAGACAAGTAAACTTCATATCTCCAGATTATTATCTTTTTTTAGTACAGCGGCAGTCTGACAGGACCTGAGAGGGTTTCATTCAAGGGGTGTGAACTTTCCCCTCTGGGAAGAAACTCTTAAATTTGAGTTTAGATGTTTTCAGATGATATCTGTGATGTACGTGTAGCTGGTGTTTACTGGCTGTAACAGACGTACTGTAGCTCACCAGATGTTCATGTAGTCATATGAAGAGCCACAGTTATTTTTAAAACTGTTGGGGTTAGTTCAAATCAAGTCTTGAGTTTTTTGAAACCCTTAAGGACAAGGCAAGACACATTTATTTGTATAGCACATTATCATACACAGAGCTCATTCAATGTGCTTAACAGAAATAAAGAAGCATAGAACTAGAAGTAAAGCACAATGACAAAACAGTATAAAAACAGATATTAGATAATATCTCAGTTTGTCTGAGCCACAAATTCTGTGTAAATAGTGATTTCTACATGATACATGATAATCATGATACAGACTTGACTTGAGCTGAAATATTAAATATTCAAGTCTCAAGTTTTGACCTGGTAAAATCACAGAAAAAAAACATCAGACTGATCTAACATATTTATCTATGAGGCTGTGGTTTGAGTTGGACTTTTAGCTAATGTTAGCATTAGCCGCTGCTCAGCATCAAACTTCATTCCTGCTGTCTCCACAGGTGGAAAGCAACCCTTTTGTTTTGCTTCTATTTATACACTTCTTTTATTGTGCTGAAGTTAGCATGCTAACTAGCTAGCCCTGGTTGGCACATCTCGTCACTTTCCGATCCTGAGTCACTGTAGCGTCCAGTCTGCCCTGAGGAAGTAGCTGCTCAAAGGACATATTATAACCTTGTGTATTGTAAATTCAACAATGGTTGAAGCTCTCTGCAAACAACAATCACCACCACCTGCTCCCTGCTCTCATGAAATCATGTTCAGTGGCAGAGAAAACTTACAAATAGCCTCTATAACTTGACCCGGACTTGAGATTTCACTTAGAGTCAAGGGTTCAACAAAAGTTAACTTGTTTCAAATGAGTTGAGACTTGATGTGGACTTTGAATGTCATTTTTTAACCAGATTTAGCCAATGAAGTTAAAGTCCAGGTCTCAAGTCATTTAGGAAAAGTCCATGTCAATTCTTGAATGAATAAAAACAAATGTTAAATTACTTGAAACTTGACTTGGTCCCAAAAAATAAAACACTTTAAACTAGATTAGATCAGTTTCAACCTACAAACATCATCAGATCACTCCTCTCCGCCTCAGATACTCACATGGCCCTCATGTTGTTCTCTGGCAGCAGCGGGATCTCCAGCACCTTGGTGTTGTTGTGCAGAGCCTCGTGGCTCGGGGTGGACACTGTCTTCCCGGTGATGCGGTGGACCTGGTAGAAGGCGTGGGGCCTGAGCAGCCGGTCGTCAGCCGTGCCGATGAACAGCTGCAGGGTGAGAGGCTCGCTCTCCATGTAGCCGTGGAGCTACGAGAGAGAAAAGACGCAGTTGTGGTTTAGCCCTGAGACAGCATCCACTTGCACTCTATCAAAAACAAACGCAGGTCTTTCAGAGGTCACGATCTCAGCGTGACGGTTTTCAAACAAAGTACCCATTTAGGATCTTGTAATCACCCCCTCCATCTTCTTTAATTTACTACCAGTGACTTGCATACACTTCCTCCATCAGTTCATCTGAGGCCTGCCAAGATGTTGATCCTACAGTAGCTGGATCTCAGGGGCAGCTGCTGCCAGAGAGCAGTAAAACCACCTACGGCGAGCGGCGCTGTGATTTGCGAGCCTCGTGCTCGCCTTGTGACAAGACTGAGCTAGTGTTTCAGAGAAGTCAAGGTCATGTCAGTCCCGCTGTGCCCGGGCCAATCCGGGTCAAGAAAAACTCTCAGCGGTGACCCAGCTCTGATTATTATCAGTAAAATGATCCTGAGATGGAGAAGGTACAGAAGTGCTGCTCGCTGTAGCCGCCGGGTTCGACCCGGAGCTGCTAAACTACTCCCAGACCTCCATAGGTGTTGCTTGACAGGAGGCCTCCTGCCAGTATGACCTCAACCACCCAGACTGCAGAGTGCAGGCATGAAGCCCAAAGCCGCAGCTGAAATATGAGAGCAGCAGCTACTACTGACACACTGTGTGCGAGGTATGTATGTTATCCATACGGTGTGACGAGGGAGGAACTGGAGCAGAATACTAGGCATTTTCAAGTCAAAACAATTGAAAAAAGCACAGGAAGACAATAAGATAAAAGAGGCCCTGATGTAGGAATATACCAAATATAATGTAGAGATTAGATGGACAAATTGTACATATTTAAGTTTTTTTTTTTTTGAGAGGTTAGAGCTGCGATCTATAATTTCCTTCTGTTTAAACTACAGCAAAGATGGAGGAGCATCTTACAGTTTAAATCTGAACCAAAATCTATGTTTTTACTGCACATATAATATTTGATCACATTGTCAACCAGAAAAGTTTGCAGTGTTGCGGAAGCATTTTCATTTTCAAAAAAACTATATACGTGTCAGTTTTCACTGCACGCCAGTAAAGATTGACACAATAATGATACATTAAATTAGAAAAAAAAAAGTTAATGTTCAGCTTTGAATTTCAAGTTATTGCCTTTTCCCTAAATCCTTCCCTTGATCATTCAATAAACCACAAAATGGACTTGGTCCTGTTTGACTCAACGGTCGAAAATCTTTCCATCCTTTTCAATAATGTTGCGGCACTTCAAACGCCTCCAATTATCAGCTCCGAATTAGACTGTTGGTCAGTCAGGGTCAAGCATTACGACTGTTTTCTCTGTGCAGAGTTAATATTCAAATATATTAAATAATAACTGCAAAACAACATGAGAAACAGTATTTCATCTCCAGCCTTAGCACACCTTTAAAGGACCAATGTGTAGGATTTAGGAGCATCTATTGGCAGAAATCCATCAGTCTACAATCACCTGAAATAAAGAATCGTTGTGTTTTCATTGGCTAAGAATGAGCACTTCATATCTACATGAGGAGTGGGTTCTCTTTGATGTTGCACCACAATGTTTCAACAGTAGCCCAGAATCCAAAGCTGGGTCCACAGAAGAGGGGCGAGGGGAGGGGTATTGAGTTGGTTGCAATCAGCAACCAACAAGATTTAGCAGATGCTAGTAAATCCTGCAGACTGGTCCTTTAAAGAACTGAAGAGTAAAAACTGAGTAGATCCCCAGACCCTGTTGTGTAGTAGAGGGGACACTGAACCTGGTCTTATCCTGAGCCTCTGGATGAGAGAGTCAGTTGAAACAATCAGAGGGGAAATGTTGAAATGAAGGCGAAAGAGTTTTCACTTACATAAGAAGAGCACTGGGGGCGAGGAGCACCCACAACGAGAGCGAAAGGCTCCGACCGAGAGGCACAACATGTGATTTGGAGGAGGATCCCTGTCAGGGTTAAGTGCCTGCAACAGCCCTGTATATTTGTGTAAGGAAATGGGTCGCTGCCAAGCAATGCTGTTTATTTGGGCAGCAGAAAAGGAGCGCGATGAAGTGAGGAAGCCCCACTCACAACTTTAGGTGGTTACTTTAAAGTTATGATTACAGACAGATTTCTGATTATCAGCTTTAAAGTCTCGACAAATAGAAATCATCAGATTCAATCATGTCATCTGACTGTGCTTTCAGCTGATTTGACAAAGAACGCATTTGTAGAAACATTCGTAGTTCCTGTCAACATCACCATCCATCACTTGAAGACATAAAATTATCTAAGAAGGAATCTTATAATCAAGAAACCTTCCCTTTTCCTTTTCGTTTTTCCGCTCTGTGATCTGAATGATATGTTTTGCTAAGCAGCTGCAGCAGACAACAGTTATGATTTGGTGTTGTAATTAAATCACTGTGATACCACTTCATGTAAACCCTGCGCTCCTCCACCCTGGCAGTTTGACATTGGCAATGCAGCCACCCCTCCCTAGTTCATATTATCACCCACAAGAGGAATGCCGAGACTCCAGCTGCTCAAGGCACCGAAGAGGAGGAGAGAGGGATGAGGAATGGACTGAGGCTGGCGCTCTGTTCCTATACTGCTCTAACAGGATGATCACACACACTCACACACATATGGACCCGTTTCAGTTTTATCAGGAGTGTGGAAGCCCGGTGTGACCTGCGATTCATCCTGTCACGCTTTTTGTTTCACATGATCTTTATTAATTACACTTTGTTTGAAATCTAAATTTGATCACAAGGATCGAGGCCGAGAAAAGACACATGACGCAGAAATAACAACGTTTAAATCTGACTTCAAACAGAGAGAAACGAAGACCTCACAGACATGAATAGGGGTATTTCCTCTCCACCAAAGTACAGCATGAAACCCTGAGCATTAACTGCGGTGAGGACTGCACACAGCACTTCAGAGGGGCATACTTCAGTCTGCTGCTGGCGTAAGGGCGGGTGTGGTTGAGGCAGGCAGCAGCGATGGCATTGAAAAAGAACAGAAAACAGCCAGCTTAGCTGTGCTGGAGAAAAAAAGCGCACCACATAGAACAGGGCCGTCCAGAATAAACTCTGTAAAGTCTGGGCAGGGTTTGAGTCAGAGGAGCGACGGGACGAGCCGCAGAGGCTTCGTCAGCCAGCGTCCACAGCGCTGCTGTGTGCACCATGTAATCAGGAAGTCGCAGAGATGGGGCTGCCTTGTCTGAGGCTCCCTCCAACATCTCCATCAGAGGCTGCCAGAAACGTGTGTGGTTTTAGCTGCTGCCGCCTCCGCAGGACGCAGCGCAGCGATGATGTCAGCCGAGCACACGGGAACTTTCCTAAACAAAGGGAAGTCTGTGTGGTTGGGGTGGTAGCTGGCGGAAAAGCAGGGGGAGGTTTGAATTTAGGTTTAAAGAGAACACACACTCTCTATTTCAGATGGGGTGAACCCAGATCCCTGTCATTAAATCATTAGCACCTTCTCATGGACAAACACATGCATCGTGCACAGATGTGCAGCAGCGACACGCTGGATGGGACTAAATGTTTTTTTTTTATTTTATTTCATTCCACTGCTGCATATAAATATAATATTTCTGCTTCCTTTTTCTGCTTTTTTATGATCGACAAAACACATGAGGAGACGACTCTATTAAACTGAACCTTTTAGCACTTGGTTGGAGAAACAAGCGTCATTCTGAGGAGAGAAACTATAGCTATATCCACATTTCATATATACTGACAGTATGCAGAATTCTCTGTCATAGTACACAGTTTTTACAGTTAGTATACAGGAAATCGGGTTACTATTTGCCAATTAAAAGGTTTGTCCAAACACTTAATAACAATTTTTTAGTTCCCCAGACTGTCTCATCACCATTCGCAACTCACTTTCTCCAGCTGTGAGCAGCTCCTCCTCCTCATCCAAGCGTTTTAGCCTGTAAACTGACTCATATCTAAAATGATCAGCTGATTTTATCCGAATTAAAATGTCAGCCGATAAGCAACAAGAAACTGCCGTACAGAAAGACCCACCGCAAAACCGTCTGCAGGCATCCTATTGGTGGACCTTGAGCGGCAACTGAAATTCCCTTAACCAGAAATCCGAGTCCACCGGACAAGCAGTGAGGTAGACAGGCAAACCAGCTGAGCATTTCATGACTAAAGCATCAACGTTTCAGCAAATAATCTACATACCCCAAAGTTTTATTTCAGACATACAGGGCAGAGGAAGAGGAGCAGTTCAAAGAACCAAAAGACATTATGTAGCTAGCTAGCACATTAGCAAACATTCTAGTCAGAAACTAGCATGCTAGTTTGCCCTGAACCACACTCTTTCCTCCAGGTGGCTCTCTGCACATGTTGGTGACATGATGGTTTTCTCTGAGAAACAGCCAGCAGTCCTGAAAGAATTCAGTCCTGAGAAGTTTGTTGTGCATAAAAAAAGCAGCAAGTTCTCGGCCATGACACTTGACCACAACTGCCCTGAGCTGCCAGCCGCCTTTCCAGACACCTCACTGAGCTGGTACTCATGTTTTACAGAGATTACAGCAGTTTTGTGCAATCTATGTGTAATAGGAGCATAAAAATAAAACCCAATTGATGTTTAGGCCTGTGAAAAAGTGAAGAAAAATGAAATTTGACAGCCTGAAATTTGGTCATACTCTGCCCTGTCCCAGAGGTCAAATCTGAAAATCTGAAAATACTTCATGTTTTATAGAAACACTGGACAAACTTTCATGCTTTAGTCATAAAATGCACTCTAGCATTTAATATGCAAGCTTATCTGCTGCACTAGTGGTTCTGTTAGCACTAACAATACCTTGGGAAGAGGCTTTTGAAAGGAACCATGTACCAGGGACTGGTCAGTAACAAGCCGGATGGAGAGGTCGGATGCAGCGGTTTTGCAGCCCAATCGCCCAGAGCCATCAGGTCGTGGGCAATCGAGGGAGTGAGGAAGAGTAAAGCCATCTGTGGCTCAAAAGACGAGAACCACGGGGAGAAAAGTAGCTTACCTCCCATCTGGACAAGCTTGATCAGCCTGAGCTGGGTCACCTGGAGGAAGGTGTGCAATGACTCCAGGAACAGCACTCAAGTCCACAAGCATCAGCCAATGAACTTGCACAGCTAATTATACTGTATGTGTGCAGTAATATAGAAACTGTTTGTCCACCAGAGGGCACTGACAGTTTAACTTTTCAAGATGTCACTTCAGTTCTCTACATATTTTAGTCACAATTATTTAATTATCTAATTTAAGGGATTCTTGTCAAAAATGTTTACGATACAAAACAAATATCGGACACACCGCCATCAACTCGGTCACAATACTGATTTATCGTAACCGTATTCTGTTATTTACTATTGATCAAATATCAATATTTGTATTGGCCACAAAAATCCAGTATCAGTTATTTTTACCACTTTCTCCATGTGGACACACTGTTTAAAGTTAGTATGCAGTATGGAATTGTGATACAGCTTATGTTTGTCCTTAAAATGGCTGCTTAGCTATGTTAGCGTTCTCTATTCATACTTAAGAGCTACGTTAGCTAACTGCTAACAACTCATTTTAAAATTTGATCACACCTGAAGGTAAAAACAAAAACTCTGCCTCCATATGTGACGAATGTCTGGAGAACTTGTATTGATGAAAGGTCAGAAGGTGTTAATTAAAGTTCACTGTGCCCGACTCCTGGTTCAAACCCTTTATTTACTCAGAGACTGAGGTCAGCGGTGAGGAGGACTGGTTGGGGAGCAGATGGGTTTATAACCAAAACATATCTGCAGTTATCCACATTTTTTTTCTTGAGACTCGACCACCAGAGCTACTGTGGTTAGAGCTCATGACTCAGCTCTTACTGGCCGTGCTACATCACTCTGTAACTGTCTGCGCTGCATTCGAGAACGCAATGGAAAAGTTTGACTCACCCTCGTCTGGACAGGAACTGACTGAGCGGACCACTCTGTCTAATAGCAGACCTTTGGTATTCCATTCAGAAATGTGACATCTTTGAATAACAGAACAGCCAGGTCATCAAACACATGTCGCCCCAATCTGCTTTAATGCATGAGGTAGAAAACAGGAGAGGCGGGGTGCTGCAGGGTAAAGGGGGGCGGGAGGGTAAATGGGCCTCATGGCTGCAGCTTGTGTTGGTCTAATCATCACAGGAAACTGGGCAGTCTAGTTTTGTGGTTCCCAACATGGGGTTCAGGTCCCTGAGGAGGTTGGGAGATAATAAAAGTAAAAACTAGTTTTTTTCTGCCTCAGCGCCGACGACAGTCAGAGCCGCCATATTGTTTTCAGGATGTCCATCCATCCGTCTCATTCTTTTGGACACGATATCTCAGTGACACCTTGACCGAACTTTTTCAAATTTGGCACAAACATTCACTAGGACTCAAGGATAAGATTATTTGATTTTGGTGGCTAAAGGTCAAAGGTCAAAGGTCAAGGTCGTGGTGACCTCACAAAATATGGTTTTAGCCTTGTAAACGCAATATCTCGAGAACTCATCAAAGTAATCCTTTCAAATTTGGCACAACGGTTCACTAAAGGACTCGAACTGATTAGACTTTGGCGGTCAAAGGTAAAGGTCAGTGTGGTCAGCCATTACTCTAAGATTTGAAACAGCAATTATGACAAAATGTTGCACAAATGCTTCATATTTTATATGACTCTGGATAAACAGGGGTGTAACCTGAAACATGTCTGAGTGGAGGAGGCAAGTATTCAAGTTTTTTTAAGGATTTTAGTTTTTTTCTTGAAAATATTCATGACACGATCCAAGAAGAGAAAATCAGTGTTTAGTTCAAGTGTTCACAATTTAATCTGCAGCCTGTGAAAAGGTGTCTCAGGAAGACACTGATTTGTTTAAAGTCAGTAGCAGACCTGGATGACTGGGTGTCCTCCTGCCAGGGCCTTCACCGCCCCCCTGCTGCCCTCTGTCTCGTAGTGGGCTCGGTGGTGGGACTTGGGCTGCACCTCGATCTGCAGGCTGTACGGCCCAGAGCTGGATGGAAGCTGCCAGTCCAGAGCCGGCAGGGATGGGCTGTCGGGGGGGGGGGGGGGGGGGGGGCAAAAACATGTCCAACATGTCAACTCAACAAGGAGGGAGGAGAGCTTATTTTAGATGCACTTATCAAGGTAGAATGTGCAGAATGTGAAAATGTGAAACGCCAGACACGGCGATAAAGTTGTTATGAAATAGCAAATATGCTTAAACTCAAATCTTGTTAGTAAATATACAATATGTGTCACATGCAGATTAATATGTATGCACTGAGAACTTCTAAAAAATACTTTAAGCATTTTTAGTTTTATGCTTCAATAATCTAGAGAGATGTAAAGAAAAGCTTCAGTCCGAACACATATTGTTCGGCTTGCTTACCTCACATATTGCTTTGGCTTGGACCAAGAGTACGGGTGCTGCGGCACGTCCAGAAACCCGCCGCAGTAACCTTCCTTCTTTAGCGACAGGCGGTTGGATGGGTGCTCGTCCTCACAGAGCTGCCCTGGACTCAGCTCCTCGCCCCCCGGCTCCACCTTTAGGCTGACCGTGGGGATGTGCTCCAGGCTGGTTTTCCGGGCCTTCATGGGGATTCCCTCAGCGAGGTCGGCCACTCCGTCTGTGGTAAGGGCATTAATGGCTGCCAGGATGGCTGAGTTGGTGTACTGGTTGGTGTTTGGGAGCCAGGACTCCTCTGTGATGCTGAGGCGTGGCGAGGTCTGCGGGGAAGGTCCGGGGGAGTGGTTGGGCGAGTAGGGGTAGTGCTTGTGTGGCGCCCCGCTGCCGTTGAAGCTGTACTTCCTCTTTGCACCACAAGGGGAGTTGGGCCTGGAGCCACGCTGACCCATCCAGGTGTCATCTGTTATACTGGTGCGCGGAGAGGTGGAGGGGGAGTGGCGAGGGGATCCGCCAGAGGCACAGCCGTCACCTGGCAGGGCGAGGGTGGAGCCTTTGGGGGACACAGAGGGAGACTGCCAGGGGGAGTTCTGGGGGGAGTTGTCGTAGTTGTAGGAGAAGCCTGACTCGTAAGAGGAGGCGTCAGAGTGGCAGCTGCGAGATGAGATGCTGCTGGCCGGACTCAGGCAGCTGGGGTCACGGTAACTGTCGGCACTGGGGAGGGTCAGTGTCACCACGGAGTTGACTCTCTTGGTGACGGGAAGGCTGCTCTCCTCCACCTCATCCTCAGGAAACTGACCGTAGGCCGTGATCTCGATACGAGGGCTCTCCAGGGTCGGGGCCCCGTTTGGGCGGGTGCTCGAAGACGAGTAGTAGCCGGCCCCCGTCATGTCATCCTGGGTGTCGTAACTGTGAGGCTCGCTGACGGAGACAGATATGGTGGGGCTGGACTGGAGGCTGTGGTACTGGGAGGGGATACACGGGTTGCCCAGAGGGAGGGAGAGACTGACATTTGGCGTGTAGCCATATGCATCTGGAAGGCAAACAGATTGAGTTTGTTACCACGATAATCAAACACACTCTTTACTTAGAAGGAGGCAGTTGCCAAGTGGAGTCTTGTGAGAGCTGTTGCCTATAATGGCAAAAGAACAGCGAGCCTCCTGCATTTGGCCTCAGCTGCTTCTCACTGCACAAAGTCTGCAAGTTAAACCTTAACGCCTCATCTGACAGGGGTTCCCTGAACACACCGCGGCCAGAGGCACACAGCGTCTCTGCGTGGCTCAAACTTTACAAAGTAAATTAGGTGGGAGACACGAAGAAAGGAGCCAAAAATAACTCCAGTCTAAAAATAACCAAAGGCAAAAACCAGGTGGGTTTTTTTCCACTTCTCGTTGCCACTTCTTCATTTCTGCCACTTAATGCCCATAAACTACAACATGATGAAAACACACGCCGCCGCTTTTGTTGGCCGGTTTCAAAAATAAACACAGGAGGGACTTGATTCGTTTATTTGCATGCTGTAAAGGTGCACGCTGTACTCAGCAAGGGGGGGGGGCTGAAGGTCTCATGCCAACGCTCCCGATGGCTCATGAAATTCTGCCCGTCTGTGGGTGAAGAGCTGAGGTCACAGGCGCGGGAGGGGGGTGGGGGGCATGGGAACAGGAGTTGTGGTTCTATGTGACCACAGTGGAGCTCAGTGATACGGATGGAGACGACAGACAGATGCAGTCACCAGCTCCTGTCTGCTGTGAATTAAAGAGAATTAGGGGCCCCGACCATAAAGAGCATGACGTCAGTGCTGCACCACATGACTCCTGCTAATAAAAGAAAATGATGCTCAGGTTTAATGTGACACAGTAGCACTGAATGTTTGTTTTCTGCTGTGAATTAGCTGAGATCTTCACAGGTAGCCTGAGGGGAGGGGAGGGGGGCGGGGGGGGGGGGCGTGCTCTCACTCACAATGTTACCCACAATGCCATGTCAGTCATTAGCACACGTTCAATTCTGACTATTTTGGGACACACTTTTCAGTCATGAGAGGCCACGCCCACCTCGCCCTGATCAGCAGGGAGGGGCGCGCGCTATATCTCCACTACTGCTTTTTTAATAATAACACTAACTGCAACACTCCATACAGGCATTCAGCAGGGTGGCGGGTTTGGGAGCGGGGGGGGGGTCAGCTAAGACCCTAATACAGTTTAACACAACTCTTCAATGTGTCGCATCCGACTGCAGAAAGTCAGACACTGATGAGAAGTTCAATAACCGCCACGTTAATAGTGGCGCTGTCTCTGTGATGAAGAGTCAGAGAATAAAAGTCAAACTCACCCTCTTCAGCTGATTTCATCTTCGTCTTCAGGCAGAGAGAAACGTCTGAGATCAAACTGTGAGAGCAGCTGCAGATGGGAGCGACTCTTTATCCATATAGCGGAGTTTAGATATTTCTATATTTATAATCCTCCAGCTGTTGCTCAGGATCCTCTGTCTCTGAACCACCGCGAAACAAACCAGGATGACAAATATATATGTAAGAAAAAACTTAGTTGAAAAACAGCTGCTTCGATTTCAAACAGGAGAAAATCCAAAAGGAAAACGTCAAATCGAGTCGCGTGTGAAATATTAAAACATGTGGAGTAAAGTCATGGCTGATGCAGAAGAAGCTGCTGTCGCCGCCGTGCTGAGGTGTCTGACTCCGGGTCTGTGTGTCGGGGGATCCTGGCGGTGCTGGGTCGCTGTGACGCACTGCTCCGGCGCACACCGGACCTCTGCGCTTTTAAACCCGGGGATCACCTCGGCGGCGGCGGCGGCGCACCGCCCCCCCCCCCCCCTTTCCCCCTCCCCCCTCCAAACTCTGACGCATCTGCGCGCGTACCGACCACCAGATGGGGTCCAATGGAGATCCTCTCTTCTACACTGGGGTTTCCAGAGGAGAAGAAGGCTAATTAGCGGAGCTGGCAGTGAAGCCTGGAGGATGAGTAAAGTGGAGTGATTGGGGGGGAAACAACATCCTACAGAGGTGCTGCTGAAGTCTGTCCAGCAGAGAACATCCTGCCGAGTAGAGACTGTGGATGACGGTGCATGAGACTCCAGGATCTGATAGTCCTTCTTTGGAATCACAAATAATCATCTTATCAACAGGAAACAAAACAACAAATACATTTTTGAACCTTATTATATTAGTTCTACACCATATTTGTTTTTTTGAATTAATTGGGGGAGGTGCACACAGTACTTACTTCAAACCCTCTGAGGTCTAAGGGCATTTTCTCGATTTCTACATTATTTCTTAAATTCACCATTGATACTTGCATATAACATAATACCCAAGTGTTTTACATCATAATGCTCAAAACAATCTCAGTTCTTTCTATAATGAGGTGCCTTGTTGTCGTGGAGCAAAGAGATAATTTGGCCCAAAAGCTGAAGAATTGAAACCTGGTTTCTGAAATTCTTCAAATCTCTTGTGAAAACAAACTTTTACTGATGTGGATGGATTGTTGTGGTGCTTGAAACCAGTTTACAAAAGTTTTAGGTTCATAAAAACAGCACAACCTGTGAGTAAAATAGTAGATAAATACCTAACATGAAATTTTGTATAATCGCTGAGTCGTAATGTCGTCTTCTCACTCTTAAACAAAATGTTAGTGTGAATCATGTACGATCTCATAGGGGAAAGTGGAGAGTCTAGAGATTCTAACACGATTCAAACCGTAGCTCTATGCTTTATTATGACAGAGATATCAACAGAAACATCCATCGACCTCAGAGGGTTCATGATTGGCTGTGTTGTTTCCATGCAGGTAGGCAGAGAAGACATGTCTGATCTGTGTTGACAGGAAGGGTCACTACCTGCATTGTTGGTCCTTGTTGGAAGCATTTTGGAGGGAAAACAGTTGTTTGAATTTTTGCTTCAATAGAAGTTGTTTTCATATTTTTGTTTGTTGTGTGGGGGAGAGATTGGTTCTTGGTCCCAATGTTTTGCAGTGTTGTATTGTAGTGTAGGAGGGTTTCATCATTTTGGAAATGAGTTCCCCTTTGGGTTCCTTTGACTTTTTTGTTTCCGTAGTGCTGCAGTAAACCTGGTTGGAGCTGCTGCTCAGGATCACGGCTGTAGTTCAGGGAGTCGCCAAATACTGGTCGTTTTCCTGCACTATCAGGAGTTGGTGCATAAGGAGCCGCCATTGAACTGCATGACGACCAGGGTTGAGTTTCTGGTTTGGGATTGTAACTCAAACATGATCAATGACTGACTTAATGGGCATGAGCAGCATTAATCTGCACTTTCCACCCACTTTATCTACAATATCTGTTCCCCTGGCATCATGTACAAAGCAGTCATCAGCGCGCTGCTGTAAGACACTGCATGCACATGGAATCTCCTAAATCAAGATTTATGTGCAGACAAATCCTCACAAGCATTTTACATTAAACTGCTGCCACTTCACCCTGAAGGAGCTATTCATCAGCCGGTTACAGCGGGCGGATGTGAATGTTCAGTTAGAGGCTGCCGGGTCGTCAGGTTGCAGCTGGAGCAGCAGCAGATACAAGGACAGGTGAGCTGAGACGTGCCAGAACACAGAGCTGAAGCCCTGATCCAGGAGACATGTGTAAAACATAAAACTTCCTTCACATCTTGTATAAGCGTCTCACGGGGTTTTGAAGTTATTGCAAAGGCAAATAATTCCCTTTCCACTTCTTCCTGACAGACTGCACGTCTGCGGGGCACAAAACACATAATTATCCATACTTGCGTAGAAGCACTATATAAAAATCACGTCCTATACCCAGTCATTTGACACGCCGAACTGAGAATCTTCATAGAGTTTTCCGTAGGCCGCTCTCTGCGGTCGCTGTATACTTATTCGGCTTCTCTCTCGTCAGCGCCGGGCTGCTGCTATCTTTGGCAGGTCTGGACCTTTCAGCAGCTGGCAGCCGGCCCGCGCTCTCTGTGATGACAATAGTCACATGGTGACTTGTGAAGAGGCTTGTCCATCCCTGGAGGTGGGAATCCACTTCACAGCACTGCAGAATCTTATCATCTGGCCCTAGTTGGTGTGAACCTTAGTGGTGTCACGCCACTGCCACTCTCAGCTAGGGGGCATTTAAATCTTCATTTAAAGGTCATTTACTATGGAAGCCTATAGGGGACTATATTCAAATGATACTGTAATTCCACAATAGCATTTCAAATTTCCACATATGTATGTGTCATTTGGATAAAAATGAAACTGAAAATGCAGCACTGGTGCCCACACTGTATCTCTGCTGTGAACTGGGATCAGAGTAACCAGTCTTATTGTATTGTCACTTATTAACTCTGGCAATTTCCATTGAGTTGTACTGATAAAAAAAAAAAAAACACCTATTTACTGTGACAGTAATACATTTAATTAAAACACCTAAATCATACCAATCCACACACATCACTTATTAGAATTAAAAAAAAAAAACATCTTGTTTCCTCCCATTAAGAAGTAAAAAGTCTTCAAGTCTTTAAAAAGACTGACATCTAGGCCCAATCCCACTTCTCTTTTTTCCCTTCCCCCTTCCCCCACTGCTTGTCCCTTGCCCCTTGGAACTGAGTTACAAGGGGAGGTGGTGGAAATCTACCTGTACGAAATAAAATTGCATTTTGATTTTAATTTTGACCCCAAAAGAGCGTGGTGACATGTAAATGAAAATGCAATAGATGTCTTGCAGATTGCATTTAAATATTGTCCATCGTAAACCAATTTAAGACTTTGAAAATGAAATGTCACATGCAACTTCATTTTCATTGTGACCTGAATATTGCTTGCCAATTTGTAAAATTAGGTTAAATTGTTTATATTACATTTTAATTTTCAAATTTGAATATTGTCCACTGTGCAGCAGGGTATGACTTTGAAAATGAAAACAGCTTTTCCATTTTCATTTTAATATGGTCCTAGAATGCATACATATGTGGGAAATTAAAATGCTATTGTGGAATTACAATGTCATGTGAATATAGTCCCCTATAAGCTTCCATATATTTCCTCGTTCTAAAGTGTTCTAAAGTATTTCGTTTTTTGCCGTAAATTCTACTTCCTGTTCGTGTTTCTGCTCCCCTGTGTGTTTTCCAAGGTTGAATGAATTGGGAAAATGATTATACATCCGCTATTTCTCATGCCGATCTGCATTTTCTACAACAGGTGATTCCTGCAAATGAGTGATGGGAATTCCGGCTCTTTTCAGTGAGCCAGATCATTTGGCTCAGCTCACAAAGAAGAGCTGGCTCTTCCTGCTCCCAAGCGGCTCTTCATTTTTACCAATTCTGCCTTTTATAATTCAGCCAAATTTAGCGCTGTTTTGACCTATAATTAGAATGTGTGCACATATGTCACTTAAATTATTCAATGTAATTATACTCAACCTTATCATTTCCATAACTTTACATTATGTTTGGTATAAAAAGATTAAATGTAAAAACATCAAACACTATTAGAGTATTAAACGTTTTATTTGTACTGAACATTGTAGTGTTTCGCTTCCAACACTAAACAGTGCATCTGGTCCTTGTACATAAACGTATGTCACAATTGTAATGCTACTGTGATGTCCATATAAAATAAAATAAATAAATTATAGACCATCCAAAAAACGAATCATTCAGTCACACTCAGCATGGAGATCCGGGCCGTGGCGCGGAGAAGATCATCCTGTCATTCTGCCTTGTATTAATTTCCAAAAAAAAAAAAAGCTCTTGGACGGGAGCCGGCTCCCATCGTTCACTTAAAAGAGCTGGCTTGTTCACTACTGACACATCACTACTGCAAATTGCTCCTGTGTTTAGGAGAATTAATGAGGCAGCACATCAA
Organism: Seriola aureovittata; assembly: GCF_021018895.1. NCBI lineage: Eukaryota > Metazoa > Chordata > Actinopteri > Carangiformes > Carangidae > Seriola > Seriola aureovittata. The sequence continues at coordinate 2,259,695 of NC_079379.1, forward strand.
ACTACAATTCTGGGGCTGAGTTAAGGCTTCCTTAAAATAAAAACAGTTGTACAAAACACCCTTAAGTTTCATCAGTGTTCACTTCCATATTCAATGTTTTCTCCTTACCTTAGCCTTATACTTAAGGAATCACTTAAAGTCAGCTCAACTGTGGCACAAAAGACCTTAGCAACCAAAGTGAGGAAAAAAAAAGACTTCTGACTCTGTCTTAACTGCAACAGGACTGAGTTTATGGTGATAAATGAAGACAGTGAACGCATCCCAGGAAAAGGATGATGATGACGTATGTGTTAACGACGCAATAGAACCTTACCGCTGTATAATCTCTTCCACTGTCGCAAATGCCTGAGTTAGGTTTCCTTAACTAAGGAGACATTTTAAGAGATTCTGTGCAACACCCTTAAGTAGCCCCTTAATCATCAGCTAAGGAGAAACTACACCTTAAGTATTATACTTAAGTAGAAAACTTAAGGTGTTTTGTGCAACTGGCCCCTGGTCCTTGAAAACCTTTGTCAAAAAGACTAAAGTAATAAAGCTCGTTTCCTGCACAGCTGAGTTTGCTGATGTCACAGTGTAATAACTGAAAGCTCTGATCACAGACTGAGGGCTGTTGGACACTGTGAGCACAAACGCTTGCAGACTGGCTGGAGCACAGTTGCAGATTATGCAGCACAGACTTCATTCCATTAGCGTTAGACATCAGTCATGATCCCAATTTAACAAAAAAAAAAAAAGAGGAAGAAGAAGAAGATACCAGGACTAATGGTCTGCAGTCATGCTCGTGTCTCTCTGAGGCTGCACTTAGAGACAGGAGTGTTTGGAGGTAAATGCTAACACCGTTGTGCTAACATGCTCACAATGACAATTCTAACATGTTGATGTTAAGTAGTCATAATGTTTACCGTCTTAGTTTAGCGTATTAGCATGCTAACATTTGCTAATTAGCACTAAACACAAAGCACAGCTGAGGCTGATGGGAATGTTGTTAGCTTCGCAGGGGAAATTTTGACCTGAGGACGATGTTAGATGAAAACTCAGGGGAAGACGTGGATATCTGTAAAATTCATGGCAATACATCCTACAGTTGTCAAGACATTTGACTCAAAACCACAAATGTTGACCTCACAGCGGTGTTAGATTAAAAGCTAGGGGATCACCAGTGTCAACAGGCTTCATCCACTGGGGACCATGAAAGTCTGTGCAACATTTCATGGAAATCCATCCAATAAGTGTTCAGATAATTCAGTATGGACAATCTTAAAATGGGTTATTCAGTATATTCTAAAAGGTTCTGCATATATTGAGTCGCCCATTGTAGTTATTGTTTAGTTATACAAACAGTTTCAGAAATCAGCTCTGAATCCACATTCATCTCCATTGTGCAACACGGTGGCAGCATGCCCCCCAATCCAAACCAATACTCCCTCCTCACCCACTAGGATCTCACTCTGGCAGAGCTCCCTGTATCTGAGGGAGTGACGACACTTGTGAAATCCTAGCCGTCCATTTCATCATGGGGACGTGGCTCGGTTGCTCCCCGGTCATTTAAAGACCCCCACTTGTTTCTTTGACCTCATGGAAATCTCTCATCGGGGCTGGGGGGGCCTAAATGGGGCAAAAAGGAGGGAGGGGGATTCACCGCTCCACAGTTATGCGTAACTGAAACATGTGCTGCAGTAAACACTTCCACCCGTCTGCAGTTAATAAATAGCACTGCTGCTGATTGACTCGTGGGCTCGTCTACGTCAGGCCGATGCTGGGCCTCGTAGTTTTTCCAGACGGGCCTGGTGCTGGTTAGTGGACACCTTGGTAACAGGCCGCTACAGACCGGATGGATCCAGAGCCACAACTGAAAAAAAAAACCAGGGCACAGCAGATAATGAGAAACAACACCAATGTCCTGCGATGATAACACAGACGCAGCAGAACAAACTCAACAAACAAATATCAACAAAGCTGCTTTTCCCCAACACTGACAACAGATGCTGAAGTGATTCATACCAGAGCTGCGTTTTGTGTTTATCAGCATCTCTAAATCAAGGCTCAAGTCAACTCCAAGTAAAATCCCAAGTCTCAGGTGTCCAGTTTATATAACTGTCTGAGACGAAGTTCTGTTAAACAATAATAATAAAATATTCAGCTTGTTTGTCTCCCCCATGTTCTGCTTATTGCTGTCAGAACACTTGATTTCATTTTTGTTTTTGCTTTAAAGTCAAATCAAGTTTTCAGGTGGTCTAGTCTCACAGAAGTCAGATCCAAGTCCGGCCTTTTGTCCTTATTTTTGTGACAGAAAGCTTCACTAATCAGTCATTTCTTATTAATAAATCAAATTACTATGTAGAATGTGAAACCACAGAAAATGACCATGTGACTGCAGCTTTTGGATTCTCTGATGTCACAGATTTGGTTTTTACAGCCTCAACATTCGACGGTCTTGGCTAACCGCTCTCATCAATCCTGTTTTAAGTTGCAGCAGACAGCGGTTGCAGCTGCACCAAAAGGCTAAGACAGGCTAAGTTAGCGACAAGCTAGTGAACACAGTTGAGCATTTAGCAGCTAAAGAGCTATATATTTCCTGTAAGGAGAAAATTGAGAGAGAGTGAATATTGTATTTTCCTTCATTGATTGGCCAGAAAAACGAATCAGAATGGATGGTAATGTGGCTCCATGTCTGATAGATGTGTAAATATTTACTAACAACTCAATATCAACTTAAAAATTGACCACATGTCAATCGAATCAGTGAATGCAGATCTATAGAGGAATTTAAAGGAGCTATTTGAAAGTTTTGCTATTGCTACATAGCTAATGTTAACATTAACAGTTGTTTACTTACCAATCTCGCCAAGAGCTTCAGCCATTGTTGCATTTACAAGACAAGAGGTTATAACACGTCCGCTGAGCAGCTACTTCTTCAGGGCAGGCTGGACGCTACAATGACTTGTTATCAGAAAGTGATGAGATGGGCTAACTGGACCGGAGCTAGCTGGTTAGCATGCTGGTTAGCATGCTGAGTGATAGAAATAGAGACAAAACATAAGGGTTTGTTTCCACCTCTGGAGAAAACTGTTAAGGAGAAAAGGAATGAAGCTTGATGCTGAACTCACAATGTTTCCTCTAGACTGGTGAGTAAACAGTTGCTAATGTTTACATTAGCTATGTAGCAATAGCAAAGCTTACAAACAACCCCTTAAGTACCAGGCTATAAAGCAGTGTTTCATGGTTGAAAGTTCCAAAGTTTGTTAGTGTTAGTCTGTTGCACCTGCCACACCCAACAGTGATGTCACCGTGTACCGACACACCTTCGAGTACAGGTCTATGTCACTGAGGCAGAGTGAGAAGTTGCTCTTTAATACAAAGACTTTCACACACAGACTTGAAGGTTTAAGGCCGGTTGTTGGGCAACTTGAACGTTCAGCAACCAACTGTCTCAGAGTTGTCACTTTAATCCCAAAGGGAAATCTTGTTACTAGGCAACAAGTGAACAGAGTTTGTGACACACTTTTGTTGTTTTTCTCAAAAGCATCTGTTCATTTACAGGATTGAAGATGGTTTACATGTGAAAATGTGTTTTTGCCATTACAGGATTGTCGCATTAAAACTGTAGCAGGTTTCAATCCCTGTGTTTATAGTGAGACCTTCACACTGTGCCAATGTGTGACCTTCACTGTGAGCTAACAGAGCAGCTCAGTGAGGACATCACAAACAGCAACACGCTGAACACAACATCTTCTATGGTGCAATGTCTTTGGCTAATGAGTGACACAATCACAATGCTAATCTAATCAGATGATCAGGAAACGTCTCCTTGTGATCCCTGCTGCCGGGAGCGAGGCCCAACTACGTTTTCCCAAAGTTTTGCCTGGTGTATCATCATCATTTTAAGAGTCTGGGAGGGGTGAAGTATCTGAGGTTGGGGGTGGTCTCCCTGTCACAAACCCCTCACATTTTTGTCGCTTGCCATCCCATACGTGGCCACTGCCAAACTCTGCGAATCCCCTGCCCGGTATGACGTGGTTTGGCCTCGGCAAGGTGGAAAAGACCTCAACTCACTCTTCTTTCCACAGTTCTAACCCTCAAAATCCAGTGCCTGGCTTTATTTTTGTCTGAACAAAAACACGATGGAATATTGGACGGCTTTATAAGTTATTCATAAACTCAGAAACAAGCGGCCCAAAGCGCTGGCGTTCCCGCTGCTGAATCACCTGTTTGTTTTGGAAAAATGAACTGGAAGAGAGCTGAAAAAAGTGATTACTGTACTTCTTTGTGTTATTGAGCCCTTTCGCACATCCCTCTCACCATATGTGCACCCATAACTGGTATTTTATAGAGTGTGTCTTGATGTAGAATAATGAAACATTAAAAATAAGCTTTATGGCCACAAATTGAGTTCAGACTGAGACCAAAAACTGGCTTCAGGAGAAGTTAAGTAACCTGCAGCTTCCACTGGCAACCAAGAGCTTTGCAAAAACTTTGGCACAGCTCACAGTGGCCACATGGGAGCTGGAGGAAAGGTAGTGCAACGGTGAGTTATCATATCAACATGTAAAAACACTACATGAATTAAGCTGCTCTCCAGATATCACATATAGCAAATCAGCAAGACGCTGATATTGATCATTTTAAAATGAAGGAGTAAACATGGTTTTTGTGTCGGGGTGGGTCGGATATTTTGGTGTTACTAAGCCTGTCACCCCCTCACCACACCCCACCGCCATCACTGCTCTCTCTTACAGTCAGACTTCCTGTCTCCCATCAATGTTCTCCTTTTTTCTCAGCCGCTGTGACGGAATCCCCTGCTCTGTTTCCTGTTGTGAAGGCCCGTTGCCTGGCTACAGCCGGGGGGGAGGAGTCCTCAGAGCCGAGGGAGCGTTCGCAGAAGGGCCGGGAGGTTCATTTTCTCTCCCTAACGGTCCGACAGCCGGCGTGAAGCTCAAGCATAGAACTGAGCAACAGCTCCCCGAGGCACACAGCGCTTCACTGTGTCTGAGCCGTTGGTCACGGCTGCAGAGGTTCCACGTGCCCAGGATCGTTTACATAAATCAAGAATGGAGCTAGTGTAACTGCAGGGGAGTGCGGTCATAGACTGAGGTGGGCCTGTGAAGTAGCCTGTCGGCATGAGGAAGTTTTCTATCGACATCAGTCTGGTCTAAAAAAAACATCCTTCAAGTGATTTCATTGATTATAACAAGATTCCAACATATTTCTTCATTCTGACTGGAAAAAAATCATTTATATTCTTAGTAAAAGTGACAAAAGTGTAGAGAGGGAACACAAAAGCAACATCAGAAAGTATATAAATTATGATAATCACAGAAAATTACTGATCATCCAATGGGAAGAAAGGCTCAGGAACAATGCTATAATTAGCACAATTTTCATAACGGGTGATGTCGATAAACACAGACAAGAAACAAGTAAACAAGTTAAAACATCTTAAAATGTTGGGAGCTGTCAGTTGAAAAGTAGAAATTAAAATGTCACTTCATGTGGAAGCCCTGAAAGTATCTGAAGTGTATTTTAATGAGAGCGAAGTGAAGCGTGTTAAATGTAAGTTGAACAGTAAACAATAACAAATTATCATTTTAGTTTAAATGTGAGCACTGTTAGTAGGTTTCAGCTGGTTTGTAAGTGACAGCAGTTAAAATGCAGGCGGGAATAAAGCGTCGATGTGGCTAAATGCAGTTGAAATGCCAGCTGGTTGAGTGAACACTGAAAGCAGTTGAACTGTTTTAAGAGTAAAAGTAAATAAAAAGCACTTGAAATGAAAGTTGACGAGTAAGCACTGAAAGCATCTCAAGTGTAATTTAATGAGAGAGAAATGAAGCGTGTGAACTGTAAGTTGAACAATAAACTCAGAGAACTGTAGTAACTGAAGTGTCAGCTGGTATGTAAATGCAGGCTGGAGTCAAGTGTCAGTTGATGTCTAAATGCAGAGGTTAAATGCAGTGGAAGTGTTTAAAGAGTGGTGTTGAAAGCGCTTAATTTAAAGTTGAATAGCAATCAATGAAACTTCAGTTGAATTTAAAGGACCATGCATAGTAGTTGAAGTGTCAGTTAGTATGTAAGGAGTGACAGCAGACAGTTGAAGTAATCGAGGTGAAAACTTAGTTGTAAAATTTGTTGTAATGTCAGTTGAAGTGTAAGAAATAAAAGCTGTTTATTGTATTTCACTGAAAACAATGAGGCCTTTTTGGGTTTTTTTTTTGGAAAACCTTGGAACCACACTCAAATAATTGAAAAAAACTCCTCACTCTACATCACAAAAGAAAACAATGGAGTCATTTTCTGGTTCACATGAAGATGCTGTTTGGAAAATACAGTAGCTGATGTTGCAACTGTAATATATTTTGTGTGTATGTATAAATAATTGGATGTTGGAAATATTTCCACGGTTGGACCCTGGGCGGAGGAACGGTCCTGTCTTCTTTCAGATTTCTAAACTCTTCTTCCCCCGTTGGGCCAGTCAGGGAATATCATTACTGGTAACTTTATCTCTACTGGTTGTTGTTTCTTAATTCAGACAGGGTGCTGTGGAATTTCATAACAAGCCCAGTCAGATGGAATATGGCTACAGAAGCCACTTAGCCGCTTAGTAACAAGATAGCATAATGGCATAATGGCAGGTCTCCCTCCAGCATATAAAAAAGCGGCAAAAATGTGAAAAAAAATACTAATTTGACAAATGTTCCATGCATCTGAAAATTCTGCTGCGTAAGTGTTTTGTATCCCCACTTATGGGTCGGATCAAATCTACTTTAGTCCAGAAGTGTTTTGCAAAAACGCCTCATCCTGGAGGGCTTCAAATTAAGTTACAGAGTCATTTGTTTTTTTTTTTATGACAGAAGATAATTTGTTGTACAAGAGATGAAACATTAGATTATTAACTTCCATTTTGACACAGTAACAGCTCCACTGTCGTGTTTCTGCACTTACACAATTCAATTTACAGCTGAGCAACTTTTCTCGCAGAGAGGAGGCTCTGAGACGTTGGTCTGGACTCTATAGGTTTTATATAATGTGTGCACTGAATGTATGTAAACACATCTGACCGTCAAAGTGATGTTGGGGCTGAAAAGTGAAAATGTGGCTGAGATATCAGAGCCCTGGGTGATTTCCATTTTATCACCTCTGTGAGATGAAACAGAGACTCCATAATATGTTAAAATAATGATATAGCCGAACATCCAATATCTTAAACTTTTCTTAATTTAGTCAGTCATTCCTGGGGTCAGAAATATTATTATATGAATATATTATTATTATTTTATTATTATAACCCCACTCTGAGTTTAATGCACAATATTAATTTGATTTGTTAAAATTTGATGCTTTAGTATTATAGTATATCCAGATCTGACTGAAGAAATACATTATAAACCCTTTTCATAAATAACCATCTTAACTGAAGCTATTGTTGAAGCTGCATCATGCTGAGTAATATGATTTGTAAGCTCAGCAGTTCTTATATTATTGTGATGTTTTCTCTGTGTGTGAAGGACATGTTATTTTCTGACCGTTCTCTGAGAGCACTTTGAGTTTCCCTGGACTGAGCACATGTGAAACTACCTGAGCTCTCAGCCTCTTCATTCCTCTTCATATGAAGAGCCATTTACTAAAGCCTGAAAACACTTAGCTCTTTTCTCCCGGGGAGCAGGTATTTGTGTCGTTAGTTGGACTTACAGGCTGCAGCCGGAGTGATGATGATGATGATGATGATGGTGATGATAATGGATGTAAAGAAACATGAACATATCATTTCTGTACTGGTATCCTCACTAATGAATTTTAGATTTGCTCTACTAATTTAAATTTAAATTTAAGTTTATCTTAACAACCCTATGGAACTGTTTCGTCCTAAATGGTCTCATTGAGATGTTGGTGTATGTTTATATTTGCATATGTATATACAGTATGTGTGTATATAAGTGTATATGTTTATCATTTTTTTCCTTTTCTTTATTTAATTCTATAAATAATTATATTGTTTTTTAGTATTTTAATATTGTTAGACATTTTATTCTTGGATAATTTAATTCCATTGAATGATTGTAATTGTGTTTTGGCAGCACATTGAAAAGTCATGCCAATAAATAATAAGTGAAATAGTCTTTTGTCCTGAGCGCCAAATTGTGAAATTATGAAATGGACTTTTAAGAAGAATTAGAGAAGTCTGTTTTAAATTTGAAATCTTTTAAAAAAATCGATTTTTAAAAAAACAGTGCATTTATCTCTCTTCTAGGCTGGATGTAATATTCTGTTCCCGTCACTGACATGAATCAGGAGCATTCAAAACAATCAGTAACGTTTGTTTTGTTAAGTCCAACATAAATTCAAATTATCATCTAGTTTCACATTCACCTGGACTCAAGGATGCATTAATTAGATTTCGGTGGTCAGAGGTCAAAGGTCAAGGTCACGGTGACCTCACAAAACACGATTTTGGTCTTGTGAATGCAATATCTCGGGAATTTCTTCAAATTTGGTAAAAAACAAAAAAGGTTCGTTTGGACTCAGGGATGAGCCGAGTGGATTTTGGTGGCTAAAGGTCAAAGGTCACGATATGTGTGACTTCAAAAAAAACTTTTTAGCCATAACTCAAGACTTCACACAGTAATTATGATAAAATTTCATACAATTGGTTCATATTTTCTCTGACTCTGGATAAACAGGGATGTAACCTGAAACTAGTCTGAGTGGAGGAGGCAGACACCCACCGGGAGGTGATTCTAGTATCTTCATATTTCATAATAAACATAAAAGGAAGAGCGAGACTCATCTCAACATTAAACCGTTTCATCAAGAAAGCTTAAATTAAAGCTCAAAATCTACAGGAGAAACATCATCCCAACAAAGACAGACTGTTCTCTGTTAAGAGAATAAATCATTAGTCACATGAACATTATCCGGCCCATCGTCGTTCCTCATGCGGCACAATAACTGCAGCCGCTTTGGAAAACACACCACGGTGATGCTCCACATGCTGTAGGAACAGTTAAATGTGACCCAAAGAGCAGCTACACAGTGAAAGCAAGCAGATGAAAGAAAACGTCTCTTAACATGTTAGAACCATCGGACCATCACATCCATCACTGGGTCACCCTACATCCACAAAGTACTTCCTCCTCTGTGGAGAAATTGATAACACATTGTCTGCTCAATGGCTGCCTTAGATTACATGGTAAAAGATATCTTTCTTACAGTACACATTAAATCTTCCTCCATACTGCTCCCATTTAAAGGCACAGCCTGTAATTACTATATGGTCCAGCTTATTTTACAGTGATTTTCTCTGCACACTGTGAGGCTTCATTATATAAAGTGTAACAGACACTTTGATCTAAAAACTGTTAATATGTGACTGTTATAAATGTGAATAAGTTCCTTAAAGGCTTAAGATCGTCATTTTTGTGTGTGTTGTCTGTTGCTGATTGTTAATGCTGCCTGGTCTGGGGGGTTCACTGGGGGCTGCCCTGGAGGGACCAGGTGCTACGTTGGGATTGGGTGCTGGCGGTGCGTGGATGGCATCACTAATAACAGCAGGGAGGGGGCACAGTGAGGATGGGCAGACCCTCCTCCCCAGGATCTGAGGGTTGCCCACCGAAACTCTGACCCCCCCACCACAATGAACCAACCAGGTTGAGCAAAACAAAACAAAACAAAAACAAAACAAAAACAACCCCCCCTCAGTTACAGCCCAGTCTCCTTCCCCACCACTCAGCTGCCTGACCCCTGGGTTTGCCCCGCTGAACTGACCCCTGTCCCCGCTGTGGGCCCCCCAACCCCATCCCATCCCCACCCACAATCAACAGACATACACAGACACCACACATACACAAGCTCCTCTTTCTTTTTCTTCTTCCCCTTTTTTCTTGTACAGGTTGATGCTGTGTTCATGCTCCTCACACAAAACCTCAATGTCATTCTATCTATTCCATTTTTTCTACTAGAAAATGTTTCAAATTACCGCAGTGGGAGCTTCATTCACTAAAGTATCTGATGAGGCATGTTGTTGATCTGAAAAGCAGTGGTCAATGTATCATATTGCATCATAAGCACCTCAAGATTTTACACACCTATGGTATAAACAGAGGAGTTTGCTTCATGTCTCCTCTGTATTTTCACTGACTGAACTCGAGTTTCTCTGCTGAGTGATTTGCTCTTTACATGTTGCATCCTCACTCTGTCAGTATCTGGTCTCTGGCTCCATCTGGTGGCCACACGATGAATTTCACATTGGATAAAACCTTGATGGTCTGCATCCGTCATTTCTTTTTTAATTACCCTTTAATCAATAACAATATTATAAATAACAGACACTGTTAGAAATTGCAGTGTGGGACATGGAAAGCAAATTCACAGGGAAAAAAAAGAGTTTATACAACAGCACAAACACAGAGACATACGACACAGACGTGAAAAGAAAACAAGAATCGTGTGGAGTCGTTTCTTGTAAGAATGTAAATCATCAACAAATCGATTCAAAACCTAAATGCCAATCTGCATCAAAGTCTGTCAGTTGCATCAACTCTTTCTTCAAAATAACTACGTCCACTGTTTGTCTTTCTTTTTTTTTTACAGAATGGTTGTCAGAATAAAATCAAAATAATACAGCTGTTTAGGAATGATCAACCTGAGTTAAACTCAATTATGATTCAAAAGAAAATGACAACCTGACTAATAAACATAGCTAAACTACAAATATTTAATTAGAGAGACATAAAGTGAATGATAAAACTCATTCCCCCTCAAAAAAAGAGCTGAATGTCGACCTCCACCACAGGCCAAAGTCACGCCAACGCCCGGGGGAGTCGTATCGTCAATAAAGGCCTAAAAATAACAGCCATCAGTGTGTTTCAGTTGCTTTCACTGTGACTTTTAAAGTAGTTTCACCATCAGAAAAACGTCAGAGAACAGAGGCAAATCTGACCAGACGAGCGACAAACCAAAATCTCAGACTGATTGTTGAACGTCCGACGCTTCAGCACATTAACATACATCATAATGAGGCACAAAGCAGAGCTGCCACGTCCCAGCAGGAGGACTGGTGGCCACCGACGAGACATAATCAAGGCCAAATATGCAGACAATACAACAATTAATGTTGCTTTGGAGTGCTGGTTTTTATACTACGGAGATGAGAGCCTGATGATGTCATTCACCGTCTTAAAAATGCAGAGGACAAACAGCAGCAAATGCACGAGTTCAGTTTGAAGCTGCTCATCATCTTCTCTCTGAATGTCGTTGTAGATGATCTTATTTTTTGGTTAATGCACATTTGTACAGGTGTTAAATGTAGTGAGGTTTAGATTGACTGCAGTAGTAAAGGCTTTATCTACAATAACATTAAAGTAAATGATCTTTTTTTTTTTTTTTTAATCCCTAACAGCAACTCAATACTGTTTGAGGACGCAGGCCAGAAACTGCAAGTAATACCTGGAATATAAAATAACACTTAAAAAAATCTGAACTCCACATATAAAAAATTTTGACAGAAAAGCTTCAGAACTGTAGAAAATGACATTTGAAGCTGATGTGTTTGAAGAAGGCAGGTCGACCCTCTCTGACCAAACAGGGTCAAGTGTTCCAAGCCTTCTGAGTGCAGTCATATTTGTAGTCTTTTACTATGTGCTCTGTGTTTTCAAGTAATCCCAAGTCTCAGTGAAATTAATCCAAAGAACGATTATTTCATTTCTCTCCATTCTTGATTGTTCCAGTGGTTCCTCGACCTCGGTGGGTCCATCACTGAGGATCAGTGAGTAAAAAAAAGTGCTGAAGATAGAAATATCAGAGAAGCACAGAACTACAAAACAAACACAGGTAATCCAGTGTAGCTCACGAGGACAGTTTGGAGTAGCTCGGTGGTGAAAACTTGCGCTTCAGGTATTTGATGATGTAAAGAGGAAGACAGCTGACCAGCGTGATGGCGGACACCTTCCACAGGAAAGGCCAAGTCGTGATGAACGACAAGTCTGGGAGAGCAAACGGAGACACACTCGTTTAGTTACACATGTGTTACACAGTGTTGTGTTGTGACTGTACAGGATCATAGATGTTCAGTCAAGTGATGAAGAGTCACCATCACTTGATTATAAGAGATAAAAACAACATGAACAGTCCCGATGCAGCTCAGAAAGCCAGATTCAGATAGTGGTCTTCATGTGTTGGAGTATGGAATAAATGGCATGACAGAAATGTCATGAGACCAAACAGAGCTGCAATACACATGACTTTAAAACACTCAAATGAAAATGGAAACAGATATGGTGAGACATTAAATGTCACTGGGACAGAGAGATGGAGGGAATGACTTTAATTCACAAGCTGCACACCTACCAAGAAAAGCTCCAAAGGAGACCCTGCCTATGCCTGGTGCCAACGTACAGAAGCAAAAGAGGTGCAGCAGAAAGAGAGTGAGTGCAGAGCAAAAACAAGAAGAAGAAGAAGAAAGAAGCTATAAAAGCACAGAGCTGAACTACTGCACAACACAAAGCATTACATCAAAATCAACTGAAGCAGGTGCAGTGAAGAAGAACGAGGAACCTCGAAGAGCTCACTTTGTTCAGTCCTGGACTTAAACCAAAAAGTAAAGTTATCCATCCACTGTACTGAAAGCTCACGGCTACTTATAGTAGGTAAACATGAGAGAAAGTCAATTATCCATTAGATGATCTACTATTTTCATAATTGATTAATTCTTTAGGGAATTTTCAAGCAAAGATACCGAATATTTCCTGGTTTCAGCTTCTCAAATGTGGATTTGCAGCTTTTCTTCATCACACATGATAATAACCTGAATTTCTTTGGGTTTTTGACAGTTGTTTGGTCTAAACAGCAAAGTGAGGACCACACCTTGTGTTCTGGGAAATCTTACTTTATCTGTATTTTCTGACATTCTATGGATAAAACCATCAATTGATTAATAAGGAAAATAACCAGTAGATTAATCAATGACAAAAATAAGTAAGTAAGTAAGTTAACTGCTGCTCATACGTATTTCTTAAGTTTATTCTACAGTATCTACAGTAAGTAAAACAAAAAGTACCTACCAAAGTACTCATTGAGGAAGGCGAGCGAGGCGAGGTAGCAGCCGAGGCTGAAGAACTCGGCCACGACCATGAGCCAGTGCCAGGTGCGAATCGTCAGAGCCACCATCAGCAGCTCGGTCAGGATGAGCGCCGTGAAGGAGATGGCGACCACGTGCACGAACTCAGACTCAAACAGCAGCATCGCGCCGTACATGAGGATGCCACCTGGAGGCGCCAGAGGAAACACAACGACTAAATGACGTCAAAGCCAAACAACTTTCTTCACTTTAATAAAGATCAAAATGTCGGAACTGGATCAGTGTCACAGTGTTGAGTGTTGAATGTGGGTCTGGGTAAACATTTATTTCTTTTTTCTAGGATCTTTGTGGCTTTGAGCCATAAAGTTAATGTTTGTTTTGACCTGTTATAACAACTCGGATGTGACTGAGAAACAAGAAATCAAATACACGACTGCACAAAAATAATTCAAAATACTTTATTACAACTGCCCATTATTTATAATTTATATATTATTTATATATTATATAAATAATATATCAATTATTTATATATTATATAAATAATACACACTATTCTGTCATAACGCCACCACACTATTATCATATTATTCTACACTACTTTATATTATATTGTATTACATTTCGTTATATAATATTAGCATTTTTTTTTGGTCGAAAACGAAAATAAAAAAAAAAATATCCAAATTTGCTTGGATCAAATTTTTTCTTTTTTTAAAGTGACATGCACAAAAAATAAAAATAAAATAAAATAAAAAATTTGCCCACGTGGGACTAGTCTTGCACCAAGAGAAAGACATCCAAAGAAGTATTTTCAAAATAAAATTCAGCCCTGGTCAGTTCTGCCCAGTACAACTGGGATAATTAGAACTGGTTGACTGGGACATTGAGTTAAGGATTAATGTGTCTGGAGATAAGAACTGATTCAATACGATTATTTATGAGGGGAAAGATGCACAATGTGCTCCAGTGTCTCAGTCTGGTCAAAGTCTTTAAGCGTTCAGACGCTCACTCATCTCTTGGTGCCTCCTGTATCCTGATAGCCTTTCATTTTATCATAACACTGCACAAACTGAGCTTAACAGCCTATAACTGATCGCATAATTACTTCTTCATACAGGACATTCCAGCGAGTCAAACCCTGTAATAAATTAAGGCAGATTGGTGCCTAATATTTTCCTCCTGTGCTGTTGTCCTCTCATACCGTCTTGTTTTTCTTTTTCTTTTTTTGTTTTTTTTTTACACAGACCCGGTTTTGGCATTTAATTAAAAAACCTTGAGCTGTCAGGAAGTCACGCTCGAGCAGGAACATAGATCTTTCTCACACGCTGCATGGCTTAGCGATTACAGAAATATCGATTTACTGGACAGACAAAAGCTGCATGTAAAAGCAGATGGTGGTTGGAAACCTAAGATACTGAGAAACGGACTATCTGAGAGTTTGGAGGGGCCCAAGGATCGCGGTATTAGACACAGAAGAAATGATGAAACGGTGGTTGAAGAGTTCCATTGACAGTTGGTTATGGCAGACACAGATACGGTTATGTTGCAGTTGGTTCTGCTAAAAAGGTTATTTTAATGAAACTAATGTTTTCATCTGCAAATATAACTTTAAGAAAGTGCGTGTGCAGCTTACCCTGATAAACACTGATCAAAACCCAAATGAGGAAAGTCTTGAAAGATAACGAGCGACCCTGAAAGAGAGAAAGCAGAGATCAATCAGTGCAGCTGTACTTTCACATGTCTGAAAGCTGTTAGGGGAAGAAAGTGAGGGCAAAGGGAATTTGTCCATATAAAATCTGAACCATTGGTGTAAAAATTTCGTGTTTTTCTGAGGTCACTGTGACCTTGATCTTTGACCTTCAGCAACCAAAATCTATTCAGGTCGTTCTTGAGTCCAGGTGAAGGTTTTCAACAAATTTTAAGAAATTCCTTCAAGGTGTTAAGGAGATGTTGCGTTCACAAGACCAAAACCGTACTTTGTGAGGTCATCACGACCTTGACCTTTGACCACCAAAATCTAATGAGTCTCTGGCTGTTGCCGGCGCAGAGACATAATAAAAAGTGAACTGTACCTTGGTGAGGTCTTTGTAAAGCTCTGGGTAGAGCAGAGCCATCTCTGGCTTCACATCTTGGTCCAGAACCAGGGAGAACACTGGAAACATGGTGTAGATGGTTGCATACCTGCACAGAGCAGAGTGTCCAGAGAAATGAACAAAGTTTAAACATGTTAACATTATCAAATATATCCACGCATCTGTTTGTGCTGCTGTGAGATGATTCTCCACATGTTGATGAGAGTTTTGGAAAAGACACCAGACACATACCCGACCATGAGGAATCCCTGGTACAACGGCACGGAGGCGAAGAAGAATATGGAGGAGAAGACGGCCTGAGGACACAGAACGTAAACAGTGTCGTAAAGTTAGTTAGTTTGGAACTTTATTGTCCACAATGTAGAAAATTGTCTTTGTCTTCACCACAGCACAAATTAAAAACAAGACAATTACTTAAGAACAGACACTAAGAGCAAAACAGCCTCAAACAGGACTTTAAAAGACATTGCTGCAATTGTAACATGTTTATTTGACCTTCATTTAACAGAACAGAGTTGCACTGATCAGCGTACCTGCATGGTGGAGATGATCATGCCTCTGTGCATGACGAACTGACCCAGCGCTGCAGAGCGTTTGTAGCTGTTCCTCCCATGAACCATGAGCAGACGGCCGATGTGTTTAAACTGAGTGATGGAGAAGTCTGCGGCCAGAGACGCTTGTTTCCCTTCCTGCTCAGAGAAACAAACACGTTAAAGACACAGTGATTCTGCTGTCAAAGGTCAGAGTGAACTTTAGACCAAACAACAGAGGTGCACAGCAGAACCTAGCTCAATGTGCAGTCATATAAAAAAGGTATGAATATAAATATACAAACACAAATAGACATAACGGACTTAATAGACAACTAAGACATAACAAATAGTGGAACATGTCAATTGTAATAATAAGGTGCTCAAGTGGTGGACATTGAATTACTGCACAAGGTAACAGCAGGTAAAATACAATAGCAGCAGATAAAACTACAGTAAAAGCAGATGAAGCCTGTGAAAGCTGAATATATGCATTCAGCTGGGTTACACAGCGCCAACATTTCAGTGTCACGTCCTGCTAAAACAAATGATGTCAACCTAAAATTGAAAACAAAGGCATATACAGTGCATTACATGTAAATTGAGTTTTCAAAGGAAGCAAAGACAAATCTAATTAAGATGATAAAGAGTTATCAGAAGTAATGTTTTCATGCTGTTAAACACTGTTTTGGTGGCTCTAAAGTACTTTAAGTAAGTAAGTCAAGTAAGACATGTGCCCTTCAGAGAAAAATAACATCAAACTGCTACACAATTAGCTGTAGAAGAAAAAGTACACACTATTTTACTAGTAATCTAATTGATGTCAAATATATCAGAGTTCATCTGATTGAATCAGGTAATAGAGTCTAATCCAGAATAACACTTGTGGTTATAATGAGAAGGTCTGTAGTCACTTTACCTTTCCTTCGATTCCTATACCACAGTGAGCAGCCTGGATCATGCTGACATCATTTCCTCCATCACCTGACACACAATAGAAAAACACATTGTTTAGCTGTGTGTAAACAGCTACACATTATTTACATACAATGTATGTTTAAGTTTATGAGAGTAACACACGGTAGGTGACTCTCTCACTGAGCTTTGGCTGCCACCTTGTGGATGAAAGAAGTGACATAAGTAATATAAGAAGTATTTTTACTATTTGCTCTGGTGTGTGCTCGTACGTCTGTGTGTCTTTGTGTTCAATATACAATCAATCTGAGCTTTTCAGGACCTCCTGCATTAAATATGCACATCTGGGATATGACAGGTGAGTGGTTGATCAATTAAGTGTTTTGCTCTGGAGCAGCTTCAGAGTAACTACCAATTCACCTTCTTCAAGCCATCAAGCTATCAAACCATCCACAGTTCAGTGTCTCATATCGTCCTCCCTGAGGGACAGAGCTGCATCTACACAGACTGAAAGGCCAACCACCGTCCAAACGTTGTACTGCTGCTGCCACACATCTGTCAACACTCACCTATGGCGCAGGTTCTGTTGGCCGTGTGCTGCTGCAGGAGTGTGACGATATGGGCCTTCTGAGTTGGGGAGCAGCGACAGCAGACCACTGCTGGACACTGACACGCCAGCTCCACAAACTCGTGCTCATAATACCTCAAACACAGCTGCAACACAAAAATTAAAACACTGATCAATTTCCCCTCAAACAAAAACTTAAAACTCCTGCTTATCTGTTATGTTTTTTTTACTAAAGGCCTTGGTTGAACTCCAAACTATTAGTTTTGGCTGAGACGCACTTTCTATTCTCTCATGGCCTGTTTTGGCTGCAGCCTCAGCATCATCTGTTGTACAGGGAAATGTCACTGTGTGCTGTGCTGTGTTTCAGTACCTCTAAGGAGTCTCCAGAGATGACCAGAGCACAGTCATGTTTCCTTCTGAAGGCGTTGAGCTCCAGATGGGCCTCTCCTCTGTTTGAGACCTGCTCGAGAGCCACACAATACAATTAGCCACAAAAACAGTTTAGGCTTTTTGTTATCTCCCATTAAGGAGGCGCATTGTGATCACAGAGCACCGGGACAAAAGGCCGAGCAAAACAACATACCGGTTTGAAGACGTGGATGTCCTGGTTTCTGGAGACCAAATGGGAGCTTTTGGCGATGCACGTAGCTGTCTCGAGCTTGTCCCCCGTCAACATCCAAATCTAAGAGAACAAGATCGGCATGCAGGTGGATTGAGGATGTGGTTTTCCCGAACTTTATATATATTAATAATCAGAATTCTTCAGGCTGCTGGTGAAGAAACTATCCAGTCTTTATTTTCCTTTGCTAACCTTGATGCCAGCGTTCCTGAGCAGCTCCAGTGTTGGTCTGACATCTGCTTGGAGCTGGTCTTCTACACCGGTCAGACACAGAAGCTCCATCTCCCTCTCCAGACTCTCCACCACTGCTGCAACCTTCAGGGCTCGGTCATGGATGCTCAGCTTTGCCTGGTTGTAGCGATTCTGAACAGAGAGGGAGGAGAAAAGTGGAGATAAAATTGACATAAAAAAGAAATACTTAACAGAGCTGTTCAAACTAAAACTTAAAGAGTCCAATCACAGGGAGGAAAGAAGCAGAGAAAAATGGGCTGGTTAAGTTCTCAAACTGAAACCTTTTAGGTTTTTCAACCAAATACTTGAATACAGATGATGTGACAATATTTTGAGGATTACTATTTGTTTGTGTTTAAAGGAATTGTTTAACACAAACAAAACATTCTAAGTCAATATTCCTTATAATGTGGATTTTTATGATGAAACAGAGAGAAATATTTAAGGCAGCATTTAATTTGAACTTGAGTTTGTTTGTTTTTTCTTTCTTTTGGTTTATCTATATAGTTGTTTTTATGATTTGCTAATCAAATACCTTTCATATTTGTCTACACAGCAAAATCAATAAATATATATATCACACTGTCCATTTCAGACACATATTCACAAAACAGTAATACTCCAGAAGACCTGTAAAAAAGACTTTAATGTAAAGTCTGTGGAGTTTCCTTTTGAGGGCGAGAAAAATGAAAATATTTAAGATTAAGTTTAAGTTTATGAAAGTTTAAGTTTATGAATTTAGGAATAACAAACTCCCAGACACATCACACAATGAAGCTGATATTCTATCGATATATCACACAGCCTTGTGTCCATGTCAGAAAACGAAACAAAAGAGATTTATTGAAGGGCGCAGACGGCACAGAGAGCAGACTGAAAGGCATCTGTACCTCGAAGTCCTGATACTGCTCCTCAGACAGAGACTTCTTGGCCACCACCAGCGTCCTCAGACCTTCTCTGGCCATGTTCCCACACTGATGGAGAGGAGAGGATGACATTAGTGAGCAGGAGGATTTTCAACCTCAAGCACACTTTATTTCTTGGATGAATCTGAGGATTTCCATTATCTAAAATAAAAGTTTATGTATCTTTAAAATTCAAATACGGAGCAGATCATCTGTTCTATCAGAGCAGCTGCTGTATAAGTACACCATGTACAGTAAAGTCGATAGCGGCATATTGTTACCAACACCAAAAGAAATCAATATTGAATAACATAGCCTCTGGTGCAATCCAGAGGACACAGTAAAACAAAGGCGTGGATGGCGGTTTATTTTTGATATGAAACACCGATGAGGCGAATCTGTCCTGCTGATTGGTTATTGACAAGCACAGTAACCATAGCGCCGGTTGATTTGACAGTGGGATATTAACAGCCAACAGGACATCATTAGCACCATTGTTCAAGAATATGACATATTGTAATTACTTCAACTTTATCTAGGTCACTAATTAAATCAAAAGCTGCCCCCGGTGCTAAATGACTCAATAATGCCAATATAATTATGAACGTATGCACACAAGACCTTCGACCACTAAACTGGTGTAGACTCGGCCTGTTGATCTCTCTATGAGTGTCCTGATTAGAGGAGGTTATTGGATGAAAAGAATTATGGCTATGAACATCTGTTCTTACATTTATTTAATGTTGTTTACCAGAATTTAATTTTTCATTTTGCTGACAGTTTCATCCACAGCGACTCATTTTAGGATTCGCAGTCTTGTTAAAAGACAAGTCAAAGTTATGATCTTTAAAAGACCCCTCCGGTGAAAATCAAGTGTTTAACATTATTAACGTCCATATGACGTTTTTATGCAATACAAGAAATATGATGAGTGAAATATTCATCAACACCATGACGGAGTGTTCCCACCTTGAACTGCAGCGAACCAATGACAGTCTCATAAAAACAGTTTCAGACAGCCAGGGTTTCATACATCACAAACCTAAGGAACCAATCCTGTCAACTTGTGGAGACGGGGGCGGGGCTAAATAAACCTGAAACCTTGTCAGTACACAGAGAGAGAGTTAGCATTAGCACAACCACTAACACTGTTTCATCCACTGCCAGTTACAAACTACATAAACAAATAAAAGATGCTAACTGCGCTAACCGCTCTGATCCGTCTGCTAGTCTCTGGTTCTGGTCTCAGACTCCTCATCTGAGTCTGGGTCTGACTGAGGCTCAAACATGTGGCTGAGTCTCTCTGATGTTTCCTCCTCTAACCATCTTGATGCTCTCTGCTCTTTCACCTGTCCACCTGGAGCAAGCAGGTGGTGGGCGGGGCTCAAGGCCTGATCCAGGTTTCTCAATCAGGAAGTAAGAGGAGATGAGCTTCGACCCAGATTTTGAGTATTTTTTTAACAGAGTTGAAAACATGTCTGGAAGGAATTTGACGATTTCTAATAAACTAAACCCTGTTTTTATCACTCAGCAAATATATCTTTCAGCAATGGCCTTTCAGTGTATTTACATTATGTAATTACCTCTCTATATAGATCAAATCGTCAGCGTTTTCTCTTCAGTCTCCCTCAGCTGGATCAGAGCACTTCCTACTGCTGCTGCTTCACATTAAAAGAATCCATCTGACACAACCTTTTATTATGAAGTTTGCTTGGTTGTACTGTAAATATATGCACCCACTGCTCTTGTGAACTTCTGACAAAGTAGCTGCTAAAGGAGTGTTTGCTGTAGTATTTAACCGCACTTACACAAAACACCACTAATGACAGATGTCCACACATTAATCATCTTAAGTATTCTAACGTCAAGAGGTCACATGACTGCTGATGGACAAACTGGCTGCAAGGGTTCAAAGGGTGAAGTCTTTACCTCCTCCTCCAACCAGTCGTTGTATTGGACGATGCTCGCCATGGCAACATCAGCTCCCTTCATGTAGAAAGCGATGTCTCCTGTCGACTCCTCCTGAATCAAATTACAGGTGACAATTACAGCATTTCATCTGCTATTAAACGTACTGCTGCAGAAAAATATATTTCTAAACCAATCATCATGTAGCTTCAGCAGCTAGTTTCAGTGGTGATAAACACACGATTCAGCAGTAAAAAGACCACACAGAAAGCAGCATCCACACATCATATTGTTTTGCATTAGGTTCACACCCTGACGATGATGCCCATCCTCTTGCTCTCGGAGGTGAAGGGGAAGATCTGCAGGATGTGGAAGGAGAGGATCTGTCCTGAAGGAGTCTTCAGCTGCAGGGAGGTCAGGTCTCTGTTCACCAGGGTCAGGCCAACGCTCTCCGTCCACCGCACCAGCGCCACCTGAGGAAAACACACAAACACAACAGGCTCACAATCATAAAATATGGCATTTTGACCCTTAGAGTTATACTTAAATAAAACAAAAGGTTTACAAGGTGATGGATTTTAGTTAGCAATATAAAGATTTATGAAGAAAAGGCTCAAAAGTGAAACACCTGAAGGTCGGACTGACACAGAAGGAAAAAGACTGGATGCATTTGCTGCAGATTAAATCCATTTTTGAGCAGTATTCTCACATTTTATTTACAACTTTATGATACAAATGGGATTTTAAAAAATAAAATCTTAATAATGACTGAAAATAACATTGACTTCTTAATTTATGATGTAAAAAGGAGTCTATCAAATGCAAAAAAAAAACGAATGAGGAATAAGGAAACCCATAGACCATAATCTGATTGAGTCTAATTTCCCTTTCTGTGTAAAGACAAGGCATGAAAAAGTTGCGGTATCTCCAGAGCTGCTCAGCTTCTTCTCATTCAGCTCCAGATAAAGTGTTTTTCTGTTTCTCTTTCCTCTTTCTCTCCTCAGCAGGAACTGCGGCCCCCGAGTGAGCGTTCAGCTGCACACGACTCAATTCTCAATGGGTTCATTTTCAATTTGCTCACTCAAAGGTTGTTATTATACTCTGACCTACAAATTGGAACTTCCTGGTAATACCCCGTCATTTCTCCTGCTCCCCCTTTGAGCTCCGTAAAAAGGGCTGCCTATATTTACTTAACACACATCTGTGTGTCATTATCCTGGTGTGTGTGTGTGTGTGTGGTGTGTGTGTGTGTGTGTGTGTGTGTGTGTGTGTGTGTGTGTGTGTGTGTGTGTGTGCTGAGCATCCTAAACCTGGTTCTTCAATCGACTTTATCAGCTCCTCTGAAACTAGTTAAAGCTTTGTCGACTCCGATACAAGCTGCACATGAATCACGTGTTACGACAGTCATAGAAAAGACGGCAGCTGACGACTTTACGACAGCGACTGGCTCAAACAACCCGATCAATCATTTCAACTGTGTTCACAAGATCCTACTGATCATGTAAATCACAGTGGCAGCACTGCCTTTAAAATGAACAGCAGCTGAAGCATGTCATGATGAAAATGGACTCTGAACAGTTAAATTCAAATATAAGAGGAAAACACTCAACAGCTGAAATTATTTTGGAATCTTTTAACTTTGTTTTACAACAGATTCTGGAGCAGTAATGCTATCTATAATCTTTATATTCTACTGGGCTAAATGGTAAATGGTTTGAGTGAGGAATGAGAATGTAGAGTGTAGAGCTGTTAGCATCACAGATGACCAATGTGACGACACTTACACTTTCATCACCGACCAACAGCAAGTTTAGTAATTTGTAGAAGCACATCATTTCTGTCTACAGCAGGAAAATAAACAGGAGGAGGAAGAGAAGGTGAAAACAGCAGCACATGCAAAAACCTGTGTGGCATCTTTGAATATGAAGAAAATCAGGTTATCCTTACAGAAGGTTAAAACACTGTTTAAATACATTATGAAAACTTTTTAAATGTATTTTATCATGGAATATAGCTTTATGTCATTTCTACTTATGGTTTTATATTACCGGTATTTATTTCCTATATTCTGAAACCAGCACTGGCTAATTATGTTTTAAACGCTGTAAATCAACAGTTTTATGGATAAACAAAGTGAAACTTAAATCCTCCTCAGATTTTATTTTGAACACTACATCTCCAGATCAAAAGTGAGTCTGATTCAACACAACTCATGAGCCACAGATCTAGTTATATTTATAGGTCATTATTCCCCTTTTATAATTATCTCTAATCAATATATTAATAGTGCTCAAACCTAAATGTAACATTATCAACTTTATTTTGTGTTTCGTGTACTTTCATGTTTGTGTATATGTATGTCATGTGATTATATCTTTAAAAAACTGTTTATATCAAGCTGCCAATCATAAGCTGATAATGATGCTGATAGTGTCATCCTTCCTTATGGCTCACACTACAGTATACGTCTGATATCCTCACTGAGGCTGTCAGTTACAGCTAATAGGAAGTGATGAAGCACCCACTTTCCTGGACATGGCGGTCATTAAAGGCTACAGTCAAACACTCTTGTCTGATATTATGAGGGTCAGAGGTTCTAGAAGGAGTCTGTTCAACCTTACTGTCAGATGACCCCTGCCCTGACCTCAGTGGCCGGCGCACTTCATCTCCTTAATGATAGCTCATTACATTAGAGAGGCAGAGGAGAGAGCCAGGGCCAAACAAACTATCACTGACAGAGGAGCGGCGGCCAAGATCTGCTGCAGCAGTCGATGAGACTGAGGAGAGAGAGAGAGAGCGAGAGATGAGGAGAGAGAGAGGGGGAAATAAAAGCACAGAGAAAGAACAAAGAATATAGTAGAAGGGGAAGAGAGAGCTCCACCAACGATCACAGACCTCCACCCCTCATCGTCTCTGAGAGAAAATTAAATATTGATCAATCCGAGCAGCGAGAGACAACGGAGAGAGAAGAGAGAGCAGATATATAAATAAATATATACATCAAGTCGTGGAGGAGGACACACGGGCAAAATGGAAAACAGAGATTTATCTTTCACCACCTTTTTATCTTCATTTTGACTTGCTACACTTGGCCGGGGTTTGACACAAAGTATGCAGGTCTCACAAAGGCTTTATGAAGCCTCACATGTCGAGGGTGATAAACATGTCAACGTCTTCAACGTGGGTGTGTATGGGAAGATGAACTCTCCCTCAATATACATTCAACCACTCTTAAAAAAATACTTTCCATGATCAAAATCTTCCCAAGTATTAGATCTTTGGATTTCGTTCTTGATACATTCTAAAGAACCATTAGAAACAAATACACTTTAAGTCTTGAGGACCTGAGTCATAAAAGCTCTAACTCTTGGGTTACACAGAGAGACGGCCAGAGGAGAGAGGAAGCTATGGAGATGCCTTTGGGGATCATTTTTGTTGCTGCATTCTTCCTTCAGTTGAAGCAGTAAATTCTCAAGAAGCAAATACAGACGATTAAATAGCTTAACCTCTACAAGGAGTTCATGACCTCTGGCTCTCTGTCCATGAAATGACTAAAATGACTGTTTTGACAAAGCAGGGTTATTTAGGGTCAACAATAAAACATTAAAACATGGAGGAAACTGTGGGGGGGGGGGGGGGGGGGGGGGGTCAAAACAAATAAAAAATAAATATATAATATAAAAATTTATAAAAACAAATTAGATCAAAATAAATAAGATCAACTATATTGTGTACTTCCACAACCTACTGAAAACTATATAAAAATAATCAATAAAAATAAATTAGACCGAAATGAATTAGATCAGATATGTTGTAGTGCACTGCACCAACTCCGACATACGTCGCTAACGTACGCTGAAACGTAACCAGGATGTGGATGGAGGAATGGTTTTGTAGGGGGGGATTTAAATTTGATGTGAAACAGAATGAGGCACGAAAATCGTTTCGGTTATCTTGTTTTCATAATCGTTGGAAGACAAAATTGTCACCAAAAATAAAATTAGATTAAATCTCCCTGAAAATTGCATCACAGAAAAACACAAAGGCTAAAAAAGAACAACTAGATCTGGATGACGAGAGAAGACTGGCAAAAACTGATCTGAAACATGCCATGATATCATGTCAAGAGCAGAATTTGTATTCTGCATATTTACAGATGTAAATTCAGTAACATGGTTCAGATGTTCCAGAATCCAATCTTGGTCTTGCATTTGGCGTTCAGGACTTCCATCTTCCTGTCAGTAGCTTCCTACATCAAGAGCCGACTCAGCAAGGCTAAAAACATCTTCCAAAAACGTAACGTCTGGAAGTTGGCACAGTACGGCACCAACACCAAGCTAAGACTCTACCAGAGCTGCGTCCTGTCCACCCAGTACCCTGAACCCTGAGTTGCCAGTAATTGTGAAATTCATTTTAATTATTTGTCTATCAGTCCATTTTCCTTTTGGCTGCTGTTTTCTATTACAAAAAATGTTCTCATATCACATATCTACCTCGTCGGGGCTGGAGGCCTGGTAGGTGCGGTTATCGTCGCTGAAGTCCTGATCGGCCTCAGCGGACTCCGTCTCTCCGTTGACGCTGACGTGTGACTCGTAGACTGGGGTGACGTTGTGGCACAAGGCGATGGCCTTCACCGCCTCGTGGATGCGACTGCTGACACTCTTACGAACTTTCGGGCCGGACGCCTGGGTCTTCCTCGATGGAGTCGTGCTGTTGACGCTGCTGTTGGAAGACTGGGAAGTCACCTGAAATAGCAATGAACAGTGTGAGCAATGGGCTCTATAAATACTCTGTGACTTAAAAAAACAGCATGTACGACCGGAGTACAGTTAAACTCTAATACAGTACAGTTAAACACCGCTTTTATTGATGATTAATTGCTAACATTTCCATAATCTGTTCCTAGAGAAACTACAACAAACCAAACTTACCTTGACCAAATTTAGCTTCACAAACCAAGCTCATCCATGCTTCTAACATCTGAATCATATTAAAAAAACCTCTCTCTTATTTATTATTGAGCACTTTCACATTTATTTTTTTAAATTTTAATTTGGTGTAATTATTTAATTATTTGTTCAGTTATTTATTTAGTTTTTTTAATTTCCCCTTTCTTTTTCAATTGTTTATCTTGGATAATGTTCAAATCCTAAGGACAGTCCTACTTTTATATCAACAGTTTAATACCTGTGAATGTACATTAATATAATTCTATAATCCTTTCTTACTATGAAAATGAGCACTGGTACAACTGTTTACTTTGTGTATAACTTTCTTTTGCTCAATAAAACATATTTGCAAAAAAAAAAAATAAAAAAAAAAAATAAAATAAAATAACCTCTTCAGACTTATTTCAAATGTTGGGACCTTTCCAGTTATTTCCTGCACTATAGGATCTCTGCATGTGACAGACAACTAGATCTGATCCCAGACTTGCAGCCCATCACTCTGACACAGCGAGGGGAGGTGGTGTGTCACCATCTTTATCATGTCATATCTGGTTCGAGCGCCTTTTGTATGTTCCGCTGTTTTGACATCAACCATTACTTAAACTGTGCGGTGACTGGTGAGCAGCAGACGACCCACTGTGCCAGCTGAGTGTGATGGGAGCGATGCGCTCTGCTGAAGCATTCTGGGTTAAACTTATTATTATTATTAACCTTCAATCCTGCCGAGCAGGCGAGAGAGTACAGTGAGGACACAACATGACAACCTGAATTAAGAGCGACAGAATGATCTATAGATATCATTAGGTCAGTCTGTCACACAAATTCAATGTAAAAGAAGAATAACTGAGAATTGTTTTATTAGACTTATTGCATACTAACTTTTTTAAATACTTATGCAGATGTACAAAATGATACTGGGTAAATTTCCAGCTGACCTCTGTACTCTCTTTTCACAGATCTGGGGGAAACTGCATTTTTTTATTCTGCACCTTGGACATGGAATAATCAGCAGAAAGACCTTAGACCTTAGAATTAGATACACTTATATCCACTGGCAACTTTAGGGGCAACATAAAGAAAGTGGTAAATGAGACAGGTACTTGTTTTCTTGAGAGGACATGAAGCTCAAATTGCTGTCATGTGGTATATGTGGTATTTCATGTTTTATTTCCTATATTTTGAGGTGTGGGATGTTTGTACGGCTGCTGTCATGGACAGGTCTCTCTGAAAAAGAATTTTTTTTTTTTTTTTTTAATCTCAATGGGAAGTCCTGGTAAAATAAAGGAAAGTAAATAAATGTAATGTCATGTACATGTAAAAACTGAAACGTTTGCATGATTTAGCCGAATTATTATAGATATAGATTATGAGATGCACCATTACCATTGAATTGTTTTTTTTCTGCTCTAAAAAAAATCAAGTAAAAATTATAGTTGTGCTGGAATGATCAGCTGATTAAATTAACTGTCAGCAATTTTGATAATCAATTATGTAAGTAAAATATTAAGGAAAAATTTCAAACATTTGCTGTTTCCTGTATCTTTAATGTGAGAATTTTCAGATTTTCTCTGTTTTAAATCATTGTAAATTAAATATTTCTGAATTTTCAACTGTTGGTTGGATAAAACAAGAAATCTGAAGAAGTTTTAGAAAACTATAGCATAGTACGTGTCAGCTGAGCAGAGACGTTGCTGCTCCGCCCTGCTTTGGCTGTACAGCTCTAAAAAGACTAGTCATTTTTCATTAGCTGAGATTACATATGAGGGTGTGGGGCAGATGGTTTCAGTGTCGACCAGCTGTTTGGAGCTGGCTGAGAGTGAACAATATCATTCTGTCAAGACTGCAGCCAGATCTGAGCCACCCAGCGAGGAAAACACTCACTTACAGTACAGGGAGTCGCTGAGGGACACCACATGATGAATGAACAATATGGGTTTGTTTCCTGGAAAACTTGTCCTTAGCTAAATATAAAAATTGATTAAACTGATCTACAGGGAGAGGCGGGAATAAGCAGGAAAACCATGGAGTGAAAAATAGTACATTAGTACATTTAGTACATTTCAACGTATCCACTCCTGCACAGGACACTAATGTTCATACTGAAAGTGACGAGTTGGCTTCCCTTTGCTTGATTCTGCCCAGTGTTACAGACTGGGCCAGATATATTTTATATCACTAATGAGAATAAATGAATTTTTGTTAAAAGACAGGAAAAAGTACAAAAGGACCACTTCAAAATCGCCAGCATGAACAATACCAGGTTCCTGAAACTGAAGCTGCTAAATGAAACTCAGCCATTATCCATTTTATTATTTACACCTTTTCCTACTGTCACATGTCAGAAAGTCCTGAGGTTTTAATGATCAGACAAGGAGTTGGAATTCTACAATTATGCACAAATTACATGCTGAAAATATAAAGGCTGATTCTGATACTTTTTAAGAGTCAATATTCTTCAATTTGATTGTTCAAGGGCACAAGATATAATAAGATATATATATATATATATATACACATATGTATGTGATGTTTAAAAATTTAGAAATGTAGAAATGCAGACTTTTGATGTCATATTTTCTCTCTTACAGTGGATGGTATATTGCCACACAGTAAAGCTTTGGTTTTATTTGACCTGCTCATTAACACAATCACATTAACAAAAGACTGTTGACAGCATTTTAGTTGACAGGATCGAGGTTGTGTTTATGGTCAAGGTCTGAAGGGTCTCAGGTTTTAAAGTCTTGAATCAATCAAGTTCTTTTGGGACATTTAGGTTTTTTTCTGTGAACACCTTTTTTGAAGCACCTGCCTTCATTTATCACATTGTATATTGGGTAACAGGACAACTCACCTGTGCATATGACTGGACTATGTGGTTCTGTATCTCATCCATGGTGTCAGTGCCATAGGAAACTGTTCCCAGGTGAAGCCGCTTGAAGATCATTTCATTCTGTGTCAGAGTGCCTGCGATCAGAAGACCAGGTGTTTACAAACCAACAGACCATAAAGAAAATACATCACCTACACATGACTGTTGGTTTCAAGTTATTCATGTTATCACTGCTCTTACTTGTGTGACGGTAATTGCGGCCAAATGTTTAAGACACATCAAAAGCATCTAGTGCAGGGATGCCATGGTTACGGCCCGCGGGCCGGACCCGGCCCGATTGAACATCACATCCGGCCCGTGGGTTGATATGGGAGAGCATTTTTTTTTTTTTTTTTTAATTTAATGTTTTATTTTTTTATTTTATAAAATTTTTTACATACTTTATTAATCCTGCGGAGCTGCCTGTTGTGAGCACAGAGCGGGAGACAAACAGCGCAGTGAGCCCCCCTCCTCCCCTCGCGTGCGGACGATATAGCAGTGATACCAGTGAAAGAGACATCGCCCATCCCTAATTGATCAGCACTCAGCATTTGTTTATTGTTGTTGTTCATTTAAACTAGTATGCACAGAGAGCGCGAGGGGGCGGGCGAGAGGGAGAGGGAGAGGGAGAGAGAGAGAGAGAGAGAGAGAGAGAGAGAGAGAGCGAGTGAGCAAGTGTGAGAGCTAGAGTGAGCTCTGCGGTCTTGGCCATTAGTTCATGTTATTTTTATGTAGGTAATATGTTGTCAAATATGTTTAAACTTAAATAAACTAGCCTACCTATACAGTAGTTATGTCTCATTGTATTAGTTTGTCCTGGTATTGATGTGATGCGCGTCATTGAATAATGCGCAAATAGATATTCAAATAGTTTGAATATATATGTTTTTTAGAGGGAATATTCGAACGTCATTTTTGAGCAGTTTTGACAGCCCTAGCATGGATCGGACAATGTTACGTTTTCAGAGGGTACTGTAACTTGCTTTAGGCTTCTATGTAATTGTAGGCCTCATTGTGAGGCTATTGTGGTGCCAATGCAATTTCTTTTTGATGTGTAGGCCTTAATGAATCATTTCAAACAGTGATGTTGAGTCAGTGTTTGGTCTTTTCAGTTCGAAAGTGTAATTTGGCCCGCTGAGGTCTGACTTGAAAAAAATCTGGCCCCCTGACCAGTTTCACACTGGCATCCCTGATCTAAAGTATAAGTCCAGCAAAAAAAAAAATAATGACATCATCATTAGACAGTCATTTTTCTGACATAACAAAATGTAAGCAACAATTGTGGTACTCAAGACTTCACAGCAATTATGACAAAATTTCACACAAATGGTAAATATTTTATGACTGTGGATAAACAGGGATGTAACCTGAAACTAGTCTGAGTTGCGGAGGAGGTGATTCTAGTTTTTCATAGAACTGTGACCATGATAAATACTAAGCAGAACATTTTATAGTTAAAAAAACAATCAAACTATGTAACTCAAATCTAGTTTGGCATTTTTGTACATTGCAATTTCTTTTTCTGTCTCATTGGACATATAACAAAGTTAATAATAAGCTAATATCAGCCGATACATCAGCATGGATAATTTGATGGCCTAGCTGAGAAAAGCTGGATTTACGTAGCGTTTATAGTCAATAATAACATTGGGTTTCCTGGTTCAGTTCTTCATTTAAATGTAATCTTTGTTTTCAAACACTTTCTGAATAACCAGAGACAAAGAAAATCGAATCAAAGTAAAAAAATACTTCTGCTCTGCAAACACAAAGCTGTGAAAACATGTGGAGTAACGAAGTATTTCAATAAAAATATCAGCAGTTTCAGTTCAGGAGTAAAAATACATCAGCTGCGTCTCAATCATGTTGCCAATACTTCATAGCACAGAAGAAAAGATATTAATTTATCTCTGACAGACAGACAGACACACACACACACACACATATACTGTAGGAAGCGGCACATGTGTCCTCAGAGGACTGCCTACAATGCATCATGGGACCTGCAGGGTGGTGTGACTGCCTTCTCACTGACCTAATCTCATTACCAATATGGACTGCATGTCCTCTCTAATTAACAGACAAGACACAACATTGCATACAAAAAGACTGAGTGAATGTTCAGATGCTAAAAGAACAAAAAACAAAAAACAAACTGAAAACGAGGGCAATGGCTTCGTTTAATGGATGTCTGCTGTCAGAGTGTGTGCTGATAGAGCGTGAAGCTGATTAGAGGACATCTAACTTCCAAAAACATTAGAGCCACAGGGTTAACCAATTCTAATGGATTGATTGTTTGTTCTTCTCTCCGTGTTCTCTAACTATCAACCTGGATAAATTGGCTGTGCAGCTAATCTGTTCCTACCTAGATCAGCGTGCCGAGACAAAGAAGCGCGTTAGGACCTTTTTATCACTCGGTGTAACACACTGTGTTACGTTTGTTATTAGAGAATCAGGCCGTGATAGTGAAATGAAGGAAGATGATGGAAGACTAAATAACACCTGGAAATTCTTAAGATATTTGGAAACTTTAGTTGACAATTTTACAATTTAAACTAGAATCACCTCCTGGTGGTTGTCTGCCTCCTCCACTCAGACTACTTCCAGGTTACATCCCTGTTTATCCAGAGTCAGAGAAAATATGAACCATTTGTGTGAAATTTGTCATAATTGCTGTGAAATCTTGAGTTAAAAAGTGTTTTGTGAGGCCAAATTTGAAGAAATTTCCTCAGGGTGTTACGGAGATATTGCGTTCACAAGGCCAAAACTGTGGCGTCACTGTGACCTTGACCTTTAACCTTTGACCACCAAAGTCTAATCAGTTCATCCATGAGTCCTAATGAATGTTTGTATCAAATTTGAAGAAGTTCCGTCAAGGCATTACTGAGATATCGTGTCCAGGAGAATGAGACGTACAACCTGAAAACAATATGGCTCACCGGCGGGGAGACATAATAAAAATGGCAAAATATTGAGGTGATTATATATAAAACATTGTATTCTGCAGTGATGTGTGACTGACTCACCATCTGTTCAGCAGGTGGTGATTATTTGTTGTGCATTTTATTGGGTTTACTACATGATTTGGTTTATCATGTGCATCTTTTTGAAAACATTATGTCAGTGGAACATCGGGTTCCACTCACTTCTTACGATGTTGTAGCTCTTTTGAGTCACACACATAATATGCTTCATAGCTGGTATTCTTGCTGATACTGCTTTGATCAAGGGTTGAATGAGTGCTACACAACAGTGCCGATGAAGCATAAAACTGGACAAAAGAAGTTCCCAAAAGAATTATTGTTGAACATGAAACCTAAAACCTACATTACACACATACAATACTGTCACCCTGCTCATTTCGAGACAGATCTTTGATGTACGATGATCATTTTTCACAATTATAATTTTGCTTTAATTCAAGTACCAACAATCTTGTGTGACTATAATCTCCTACCTGTCTTGTCTGTCAGCAGGTAGACCAACCGGCCGAGTTCTTCAGGGATGGTGCTGGTTCTCACTACTGTGCCGGGGATGTTTTCATCTTTCATGATCATCCAGCCGTACGCCGACTTCCCCATATCCAGATTGACACGCAAGCTAAACATGGTGGGGAAAAACACATAAATCTTAACAGAGTAAAACAGTAAAACAGAAACAAAACTGCAACAAACACTGAATTGACAGATTATATTTTCATATCAAAGAGGTACTCTCTTTGAGTTGAAAGCTGAAAAAGAAGCAGATGGAAAACTGGTGTTTCAAAACTGATACAGTAGATTCTCATTTTTTCAATTTTTTTTTCCATTTAGAATGTTTTCCATTTTGACGCAACATGGTCAAAAAAGAAAAGAAAATTTAATAAAAATCAGCGTCCTGCTTCACTTTTTGGTTGTGAGAACAAAGAGCAGCTCCATTTCAGAGAACGGCAAGAATCACAGAGTGAAGTACCTGATGGGGATGATGTAAGAGAAAAGCACGATGAATCGGAAAAGGTTGCGGAACCACGGACCCACAAACCCCTGCAGTGCTACCATGACAACAGAAAGAACCACCTGGGCCAGGAACAGGGCCTTGGTGAGGCGGTTCAGCTCCAGATCCAGAAGGCCGACCTTTTGGGGACAAAAGGTCAGCGGTCAAAGCCAGCAGATATTACAAAATGAGTGTGCTACCCATTTCCTGGTCAGAGTAAACTGTAAACTGTAGAAATAATTTGAGTAAGATCTGAGGAGGATGTGTATTATGTTTGATCCACAGCTGTGTTTCCATTGAAAAGCACTTACACAATTCATAAACTTACAAAAAATAAGCACAAACTCAAGATTAAGAATAAACATCTTGTTTCTAGAAGTCTCTTTGTAATTTTCCCATCTGCTCCCAAAACCAAAAAAAGAAAACCAAAGCAAAGCCAATGAAAGACATTCTTGCAAACCGTGTGTGTTCGGCATAAATAAGTTTATTGGTGGCATTATTTTGTGGTAAACTACGAACACGTCATGCTGAAGTTTTGTCCTTGAATGCAACAGAACGTCAAAAGGCCTCACAGACAGAGAGAGTTCCCATATTGAGAAAAAAAAAAGACAAAAACAAGGGGTCAGAGTTGTCTTATTTTTCGAGTGTATCTCCCAGCCAATGGAGCATGTGGGAAAAAGATGTCAAATAAAGAAGCGCCCTTCCCCTTTCTGGCAGCGTTCACAGCAAAGCCCGGTACACAGAGGGCTTTCATCTGACGCACCACGCTTACAAAAACACAAGAACATAACATCTCTCCTCCCTCAAATAAAAGGAACTGCTCTGAAAAGGAGGGGAGGGGCGCAAGCACATATAAAAAGCAGGAAAATTCCTCCAGTGCCTAAAACCCCCACCAAACCCATTCCCCTGAGGACTGGGAGAGCTGGGAGACCAGTGTGACTGATTTATCAGTTGCTGTTAAAACTCCCAGTAGCAGAGTGTGGAGCAGGGAAGGGAAGGGTTAGGGGAACGAGAGGGTGGCATCTCCCCACCCCAGCGCCTCACTACATGGTTCATGGTTGAGCTATTGAGAAAAATAGGGGGTTTGGGTGGATTAAAATGAAGAAAAATTAAGACGGAGAGCACAGTGCATGCCTGAAAAGCAAAGGATCCCCTTCTGCTCGAACAATGGCTGGTCTAAATTTTCCAGGCCTTGCTGGGGATCAGATGAAGTCATTATTCATTCAGTCAAGGGGGGAGAAAAGGACTCAATTACCTCAACCTAAAGATGCTATCAATGAATAAAAGTGCATATTTTACTCCATTCATCTCCGAGCCATTAAAAGTGAAAGGAATGATTCAATCTGCCTGTGTGGCTTGTATTTTAGCATGTGTGTGAAGTCTGATGAAGGATTGCAGCCCCCTCATGAATATTCATGAGTTAAACCCAAAGAATATCTGGACTTCAGTCTCGGGCTGCCACTAACAACTATTTTTCTAACGATGAATCTATCAGCTTTTTTTCAATCTAAACGATTAATTCTGACACTCTGACATGGTCACTAAGCTCAGATTCAGGCCTAAACATGTTCCCAAACTTATTCAGTGTAACTTCTCAGGCAGCAGCAACCACTTTATGACTTTATGAGTCTTTATCAGCTACAAGGACCAAAGATATTAAAAAGCTCTGTCTACTAATGAAGAGACACTTACACATGAAGTAATCCTTCACATGTTTGTGACTGAGCTCACTGTGCGCCATCAAAAATAATAATCACAAAAGGACACCGGTTAAACAAGACTTAGAGTGAAGTGATTTGAACTGTGATGTGCTCATCTTCCCAAAGTCAGACACCAACCAGCTGATTTTATCTTTATCTTATCCATACACTTATTGATACAGCTAACACTATTATTGGTCATTTTTTAAAAAAAGAATAAATTCAGAACAGGATTAGTCTCAGCCAGCTGCTCAGTTTACAACAATCTGACACATTTTAAGATTCGTGGTGAACTGAGATAATCAGTTGGACTTGCATACAGACAGTTTTCCTTTTAGCTTCTCCTATCAATTCGCTATTAGCTTAACTAGCGCCATGTTGTTGTGTAAAAGACACCGGGAGACGGCGGACAAAATTTGTTGTTAGTGTGTTTGTTGCTTATTGAACAGGTGGTTGGATAAAGTTCTTATTGGCCTTTTACTTTTTATTGCACTTATAGTAACGTGAAGTTCAGTGATAGTTGTCGTCAACTCCAGCAATCTTCAGTCATCTTTACTTCACCAGTATGCAGCCCAGAAAGCAGAGGACAGAGACGCAGTGCGAGCATAAATGATAAACAGAAAAAAATAAATATATGGCGGTTAATAGTGACTGGCCGCCACAAATAAATCAATGTACGGGAAATCGATTTAAAATCTTGATGTCAATTATGGCGACTAATCTTCAGTCAGCGAGTCTTGTTTTGTTTAGTGAGTGTGACACCAGCAAATCGAGGAAGTCGACACATTAAACTGAAATTGATTTTTCAGATCTCAGTCAACAACTTTTAAGTTTCCATTTTTTTCCCCAGAGTAAAAGTGTTGAGAGATGTGAAGAGAGCAGAGGACTGAGACCGGGATATGTGCTTCAAACAAACAATCTTTATTGAAGAGCAGCCGCTTGTCAAATGACATTGTTCTCTCTCTTCACTCTGTCAAACAATCCTGAGACAAAGAGTGAGTCTATGTCTCACGTCCTGTCAGATTGATCAAGTACAGGCATTGTCCTGCCCAGTGTCACAACAGATTATATGAGGCCAAAACGTTCCTGCGACTTTAGCCGCACTGTATCGACTTTCTCCCGCAATCTCCAGTCTCCATATTGGCACTTCTGACATCATCTCCTTGAAATATTGAATTCCTCTCAGCTGGCGGGCTTACACAAAACACCAGCCCCCGCCGTTCGACCGGCCACATCAGCGTTCTTAATAAAAGACACTGGTGTCAAAACTGTGCTGCAGCAGGAAGGGAGCGCCTTGTGCCAGATAGAGCGTTAGAGGTGCAGACAGCTGTAGGTGATAAAGTCACTGCGTGGCCAAAACACAGCAGCCTCTGAGATCCTGCTAATGCCCGCCTCTATCAGCTGGCCCGTGTCTATCTAAACCTAGCCATGTTCCAGTAAAATCTTATATTTAGATTCAAATTTTCATTAATCTCCTCAATCTGGGGACAAAACGCTCGATGGGGATTCTGTGGGATTAACTTTCTGCTGAAAATGTCATTTAAATCCTCGGTTAGTTAATTTCCCTTTTGGTTAATTAGCAACTGGCACTGACCTTTAGCATTGACAGGTCTAACGTTATCTAGAAAGTCAAGGTTAAAAAACCACCTTGCCATAGTGATTGATTAGTGATTAGAGGCAGGGAGAGAAAAGATGGCATGAGGGGAACTTAGAACAGATGTTACTTTGTGTGTGTGTGTTTTTTTTACCCTCTTCAGCTTTTACAAAACATTCATGTTTATGCTGGAATCACCTCACAGGCCTTTAGTATTTAGTGCTTTAGGAAACTCATGAAACATATCTTAATCTCTCAGACCTGTTCTTATTAAAACTGTTCCGGAATCTTTCTCCCAAAATCCAGGTAAATCTATCAAAGTGATGTTAGTTTTGTGATTTAAATAGTGACAAAACAATTAATCAATCGACAGAAAATTTATCAGCAACTGTTTCAGTAATTGATCAGTTATATTTTTTAAACATAAATCTGAAACATGACTTAGTTCCAGCTTCGGTGACGGTTTCCTGCTTTTCTTTGTCTT
The DNA here is from genome assembly GCF_021018895.1 of Seriola aureovittata. Classification (NCBI taxonomy): domain Eukaryota; kingdom Metazoa; phylum Chordata; class Actinopteri; order Carangiformes; family Carangidae; genus Seriola; species Seriola aureovittata. The sequence continues at coordinate 2,296,098 of NC_079379.1, forward strand.
TTGTGACAAACAAAACAATATCTTTGTGTGTTTCAGAACAACAGATCTGAAGATGTCATCTTGAACTTGAGCAATTTTTTGTGACCTTTTGAACACTTTACAAACCAAACTATGAACTGATTGAAAACTTTATCTGCAGATTAATCAATAAGGATAGTAGTATAAAAGTATAGTATAAAACCGTACAGTATAAAATCATGATGAAAAAAAACAAACAAAACAAAACACGTTTTCACTTCCCCTACAAATGAATACATTTACTAAGTTATGGTCAAAATGGGTTTCTATGTATGACGGAGTTAACAAATGAATTGAACCTTGGTTGTTTGTCTGTTGGTTGGACGCCTATTTGTGTATGCTGGTATGTGTATATATATATATTTCTAGTCTTTTCTTTTTCTTGAAATTTAGAAAACTTATTGGATTGTCTCCCAAAACATTAATGCAGACAGGGGTCAAAATTTAAAATACATCCCTTTTTCAGATTGTAAAATAGTTATGGGAAATTCTATTGAACACATTTTGTTTAAAAAAAAAAAAAAGAAAAGAAAAAGGATGTTGAGAAATGAAGGATTCTTGGCGACACTGTTCATTTGCTGTTGACTTATACTACTTTGTAACTGCAAGGCTGTATCTCTGTAACTGGTGAAATGTTCTCAACTATCCACTAAATGAAGAAAAAAAGAAAAGAAAAAAAGATCCCAGAAGTTGCCGACTTTTCTGCAGAAAGACAAAAACTAAGACGTGTTCACCTTGTTCTTGGCGTAGGACGTGTTCAGGACGCTTCTGGTCTCCTTGCCTGTGTAGATCACCACCCCGATCACCGTGCCTGCCAAGGGGAGAGACAAAGAAAGTTAATGCTGCTCATTAACTGAACCTCACCCCCACCATCTCACTCACACACACACACACACACACACACACACACACACACACACACACACACACACACACACAAACAAATATACATGGACACACTCATCTTGGTCAAGTAAGATGAACTGCATGAGAGGAAACACAATAAGGCTGAGCTGAGGCAGTTTTGTCTCATCGCCACTCAAGCCGACAGACAGGAGTTTAATACGCTTAGACTCTCAGGGCCTTCAGCCGCCCAATGGAACCTCATAAAACCTGATCAATATGCTTCCATCTTTATTTGCCAATTCATTACGGTGGCCTTATTACAAAGGATTAATGAGTCATTAATATTAGATGAGCTTAATGGGAGAGCAAAGGCACTAATAAACCTAAATACTGCCCCTGAAATGCCCAAACTATAAAAATGGCAAGAAAGTTAAAAGTGGGCAGAAAACAATACAAGGGAAGTGAAGTGCAGACAGAAAAAGGAAGACTCTAGAATCACCTCCTGGTGGGTGTCTGCCTCCTCCACTCAGACTAGTTCCAGGTTACATCTCTGTTTATCCAGAGTCATAGAAAATATGAACCATCTGTGTGAAATTTTGTCATAATTGCTGTGAAGTCTTGAGTTATGGCTAAAAATGTTTTGTGAGGTCACTGATCTTGACCTTTGACCACCAAAATCTAATCAGTTCATCAATGAGTCAAAGTGAATGTTTGTGCCAAATCTGAAGAAATTCCCTCAAGGCGTTACTGAGATGTCGCATTCACAAGGTCAAAACCACGTCTTGTGAGGACACTGTGACTTTGACCTTTGGCCACAAAAATGTAATTAGTTCATTCTCGAGTCCTAGTGAATGTCTGTGCCAAATTTGAAGAAGTTCTGTCAAGGCGTTACTGAGATATTGCGTCCATGAGAATGAGACAGACAACCTGAAAACAATATGGCTCCCGCTCTGTCTCCAGTGCGGAGCAATAAAAATCAAACAGTTGTTACAGGACGAGAGGAAAACGGTGATAAATTGCTCTTGCTGACTTCTAACTAAATATTGAGTGGTTTGACAAATGGTGTGCGGCTCAGCATGATGCGCGGATTCAATTTGAATATGTGAGCAACTAATTCTCTCATCACAGCTGGACCAGAGCCCGTCAGAGAGTGAATACACGGTGATCGGGGGCCAGTTCAAGTGCCCAGAACGCCACTGTAGAGGCGATGAAGTGTCTGTCAAGAAGAGGCTTGTGAGGGACAATGACATTCCCAGGCGGAGATGATGTAAGGGGTCTAAGTCAGGCTTTTTGTGTGTGTGTGTGTGTGTGTATGTGTATATGTGTGTTTGTTCTTCTGGTCAAGGTCAGGCCAGAGAGGAGAGCAACACCGCAGATCAATGGTGTGGCCGTCACTGGGAGCGTCACAAACACTCTCAACTGACACGACTGTTTCCGTGGGGAATTGCTGGGTTGAAGCGAGGGAGGATTACCTCAGCTGTGGCTTTTCTTCAGTTCTTCAAACAAGCACAAGGCAGTATCAAATCAAACACCTTCAAGGCTCAATGCCATGGATCCTTTGTGCAACACAACTTGAGAACAAGATGAAGTAGAATCACTTAAATCATAAAGACAAAAATGAGCAGGGACTGGTTTTGTTTCTGTTCAAATGTTCTACAAGTTTAAAGCAAATTTCTAAAATCTCAACAAAATAATAAGTTAGAATTTAGTTCAGAATTAGTCTGTGTTTCTTTTTATCTAATTTAAAAATCCAAATGTCATCTCTTCCGGTCCATGTTTCCGCTGCTGTGTCGCTGGATGGGGTTGACATTCAACAAGGGCCTCTGTCTGGACTTGAACCAGGGTCATTGAGGTTACATACACTCCTACCACCCATCATTCCTCTCTATTAAGCATGCATCAACACAGTCAGTCATTCTATAGTGTTATTGGAAACCAAAAGTTGTTCACTTACCAGATGCAACAACTGTGCTCGCCCAGAGAGTGTTTTCAATGCTCAGACTCTCGTGGATCTGTGGGTCTGTGTCCTCCTACAGCAGAAATAAAATACAAAAAACGTAACTTTGAGTGAGTTTACCTGTTGGTTTGACTGTTATTTAGCATTAGCATCATACCCTGTTTTATACTGAAAATGTGTCTCTAAATCCGTCTATTACTGTAGACGATGAATTCTACCTAGTGGCAACAGAGAGAGATCTGCTTGGAGGAAAAACCTCAACATTGTGAATTTATTTCTGCAATTAGCCAACTTCTAATTACCATTGCTCAGTGTCACCCTGGAGCAGATAGGAAAAACAAAACCAGGAAGTCATGAGTTTTGCTTTTAGACAGCATAACAGAAATTTACAGCTTTTCACGTTTTGACTGAGTTTAATTCTGAGCACTCTTACATTAATTACAGGGCTGCACAATATGCAAAAAAAAATCATATTGCAATTTGAGTTGGAATGGTCATTTTTTTCCCCATTTCATTTTCACTGAAAAAAATATAAGAAATTATAATGAAGTGATTTTTGTTGGTCTCGTACCAAACAAACATGTTCCGTTACATCTGGAGAATATGATGTGTTGGCTGGAGCGTCTCTGTAGCACCACAGCACTGATGGTGCTAACAATGCACAACAATGTGACACATTTTACCTTCATCAAAAAAAAACATTTGGATATTGCACTTGGCCATATTGTGATTTGGATTATATTTCCATTAACTGTGAAGCCCTAATTAATTATTATATAAGAAAGATGGTAAAAAGTTTTTTTATTCTGAGCTTAATCAACCTTGTTTGTTTTCAGTATTTATAGTAATGTCTATGGGAATGATTTCTTTCTTTTTTCTTTTTTTTTTTTTAATATAAAACAAATATTTTAGCTGTAAAGAAGTGAGCTGAGCTGAGACAGTCTACACAGCCTGACCAGAATGGCCGGGCTCTGCTGTGCCATTAATTTCCAGAAGCACCTGACACAGTTGTGCAGACTGTAGCGATACAGTAGTCCCTTTATCAATACTCTGACTAGATTTGGCTCCTTTTAAAAACAGTATGGAGAGTGCACGTAGATGAGATTTCAGTGATAAATGAACCCCTGGGGAGCCTCCTGTTTCTCACCCCCCCCCCCCTTGCTTAAATAAAGACAAATGCTGAAAATGGCATGAGTCAGGAGTGCAGGGTCAAGGCTCCAGTTTCGGCTCAAATGGCTTTCACTGATATGATAATTATGATACCTAAGCAGCCACATCCTGTCAGGAGAGGTGCATGAAAAATAAATGGCAGTTTGCAGAATGCTTGACCGCTCTGACATTGGCATCATACTACGGTGTTCATAACTGCAGAGGGTCTCAGTGAAGACCACAGAAACAAAGCCACAATATCCGCCTCCAAAAAAAGGAAAAAGAAACCCTCATACATAGGTAAGTTCATTTGCTGCGGATCTGTGGGAACCCATTTTTTTCCCATCCTGCTCAGACTAAAAGCACACGCTATGCAAAGGAAGGCCGCGGAGGATGAATGAGCGGAGGAAGTGCTCGCTCACTAAGCCTGGTGTGTGGCCAAGAGTGAAGACGGGCCACAAAGCCTCCCTTTGTACTGGAGCTCTCCTCTCTGTGGGGGCTGCGCTAATCTGCTATTAATAAAAAAAAAAAAAAAAAAATCACTGAGCAACAAGCAAGACGGGATAGAAGGAGCTGGAGCTGCGAGAACCTGCCTGTGATGTAAGAGGCATGCCCACTAGAGATAACAACGGACTCCGGATGGACACACAAGCTCTCATTGTTGCCATTTGTCAACACATCGTAGTGATAGACATCTTCTATGTCAATCCAGTCTCTATAGAGAAAAATCTGCATGTGTTTAAGATTTGTTTTACAGGTTATAAATATGTCAACGAGCTGTTGTACCCTGGTGAAGTTCCCCTCGAAACTGTGGATGTCCAGCTGAGGCTTCTGGGCGTAGACGTAGGCACTGATGGAGAAGAGGTCCTGAGACAAGGAGACATGGCAGAGACAGAAGAGATGAATAAAAGTCTCATTCAACTAAATTGCCCATGTTTTACCACACAGGATTTCTTTTCTTCTAGGCATTAAACTCACATTTTGTGTTTAACAATGTTTGAAGTATATAAATTCATGCTCATTCAGCTGCTGCAGTAATGATAAACCACTTCAGATGAGTGCTGGCCAAAGATATATAAATATAGGTGAGCATGAAAATTAGTACCTGACCATGGAAATTGTAGTTTGATGAAATAATCTTAACCTGAGTTCAATTTACAATCAAAACTCAAAATATTCTTCCATGAAAAAGCGAGTAAAAGGACCTTCAGTGGAGGTTTTTTGTCAAAAGACATACAAGTTTCTATAAAATCTGAATTTAAATGGGCCCATGAACCATTTTATTTTAAAATAAATCAAGCAAAAGAAGAGAAAATGACATTAAACTGTTGAAGCAGTTTGAAATATCAACAAAAAATAAACAGAACCTCAAAGAAGACACAATAATACACAACAAACCATCAGTAAGACTGCAGCCGATGACCCATCAAGCAACCAATACCAGCCTCCCCCCCCCTATAGTGGAACAAAATTGATTGTAAACATTAAATTATTCAGGCAGGCAGTGCTGCGGCTCTGCAGCGAGCAGGCGGCCCTCACTCATGCTCAGATAGTGTTCTCCTGGTGAGAACATGGGCAGAGCGGTTAAAGAGGAGCAGGCAAGATTATTTTACTGAAACCCCAATGGAGAGTCGCGTTGCTCCAGCATTTACAGGCGAAAGGCTCAGAGACTCTGAAGAGACAGCAGTGAGGCTGATGAACATATATCACCCTGATGAAGTTTATACTGTAAGCGTTGCTGGGCTTTTGAGCCCTTCAAACTTATACGCTCAAACAAACTAGACAGTTTTAGTAGTTGAGAGCAGACACAGGAATATAGAGAACGGAAAATAGATTCCTGGGCGGAATTGATGCAGAGATCCGTAGAAGTTTCTACCAGGACATTGAGAAGTTAGTAAATCAACAGCCACATAAAGACGATTACAAAATCAGCCTATTACCATTTTTAAAAAATTGCAAGAATTAAAAAACTAACATCTAAACAGGAAACAGAAAAACATATTCATGCATTTATTTTCAGCTGGCAGCAGGTTGGACTATTGTAATGGTGTCTCATAGTAACAAAAAAAAAATCAACCAGACAGCTACAGCTCATCCAGAATGCTGCTCCTCACTAACACACAGAGAGTGGAGCACATCACACCGCTGCTGAAATCATTGCTCAGGCTTTCTGTGTGTCAAAGGACAGATTTTAAAATTCTAATACTCATCTAGAAAGCACAAAATGGCCTTGGGCCCAAACACATCTCTGATCTACATGTATGATATGAAGCACCCAGGTGATCTGGGACAGGTTCACTCAGTGTTCCCAGAATCAGAGCCAAACAAGGTGAAGCAGCTTTTAGTTTCTGTGCTCCTCACCTGTGGAACGAGCTTCCTGATCACCTGAGACCTGCTGAAACTGTCAGCTCAGTTAACACCACTGTTTACTGCAGCTCACCAATAAATCACATACATATTTTTAATCTTTTGCATTTGCTTGTTGTTAATGTGTTTTATCACTACAGTACCCCTTTAAAAATGGTGTCCCACGTTTCCTACCTGATCTTATGTATTTAAATATTTTTATCTTATTTATTCAAATTCATTTTTATTGTTTTTAAATGCTTCTTTAACATCATCTGAATGTTCTATTGTTAAAGTATTTCATGCCTCTGTAAAGCCCTTTGTCTTGTGTCTGAATGGTGCTGCAGAAATAAACTGGCCTCACCAAAAATCAGATGTCACTCAATACATAATTCGGTTTTGACCTGGTACTTTATTATTCACACTCAGCAGACTCTGGCTGATCTAATAATAATAATGATCATAATTAATAATAATCGAATAAACTAATAATCTGGGTCATATGCTGCTGTTGCGAAAACAATCTTCAAGTAAATTAATTCTGTGGGATAGAGAAACTCTGAAACACTGGTAATAAAATTGAATGATAACATGTTAACGAGGTAAGTACTGACTAAAGCAAAGCCAACTCTTGCTAACTTCGGGTTTCTTGAAACCTGATCTGGATACTGCGGCTCTTTCATCAAATTACTTGCTGAAACTTTAATTCTCTGATCACATTAAGTGGCAACAAAAAAACCCCAATCAAATCAAGTTAAATCTTAAGTGTTGAGTATCGCCTCCAGTTAAAGGAAGCTGCTGTCAGGTCCTGACTCTTCCTGCTGTCTGTCATCAGTGATTCGGTTTCCATCACAGCGCAGACAACTTCATCTAATGAGCAATGCTTTTAGTGATAACAGAACACTCATTCACTCATTCACAGTCGGTCTGTCTGTTATCAGAGATTCAGCACACTGTAATGTATCCATACCCCCACTGCTGGAAGTCGCTGTGTGCAGCCAACAGCAACTTTCAGTTTCCAGTCCGTTTCTCCGTCCAGCTGATCTGTTCTGATGAAACACGCACCTGAAAACAGGACGGAAAAGATATTAAGATTCTTCTGTTACATCGTGTACACTGAAAGTGAGGCATTACTGTCACCGTACGGTACTGTACATCGCTGTACATCCATTTGGCAAATACATAAAATCTGATTCTTAAATAAACCCCTCAGGTGCATCCGAGTGTAACCACTTCAAACCAGCATCCATATGCTTCCCTTAAATTAATATACCTTACTGAAATAAAGCAGATTTCCCACAGCAGAGAAGAAGAAGAAGAACTTAATTAGCAGTTTAAAACAGAGTTACAAAGTATGGCTTAAACTTGAGCCTCTAACTTTAGCTGAGCAGCAACAACTTTAGTTTAGTTGTTTAGTTTTTTTTTACAGCACGGTAGAATGGTAGAGCTAGTAAAGAAAATCCATTAAGTCTGTGAAATGACTCAGTAATGCTAGTTCCATAGTAATACCCATCTAAAGCCACTATATACTATGCTATACTACTATAGCTACTATAAGCTACTGCTCAGACCAGACTGAGGCTGCAGCAGCAAAACACCTGGGTGCACTGAATTAACAAAGACAGCTTTTTATTGCCGATGAATTCAACTTTTCATTTGTAATTTCTTCTTTCAAAAACCTCATTGTCTCACTTTAAATCAAGGACTTGTATCACTATTTCACACAGACAATTGATGATTTTACATAATTTCATAAATATTTCAATGAAATTCAGTTATAAATATTTGCATCTTTGAAAAACAGAATTTAAAGCACATTTTCAAGGTTTAAACAATGTTTAGCCAACAGATTAAGAATTGTTTTTATGTCTTTGGAAGGAGATTGTGTGGTTGAATAAGTTAAATATAAAACATAGGGCTTAAATTTGAACACATTTATTGTGAACAGTTATGTCACTGTAATAAACCGACATATGTCAAGGTGCATCACCAAGAGCGCAGCACATTAACACAGAGCCTGTAGCACAGAGTCTGTGGCTGTTGTGGACACGACGAGGTCCGATAAACGCTGAGCAGTCGTGACCTGCATCGATCTGAGGTAATATTACATATGAAACTGATGGATGAGAGCAGCTATTTGACAGAGAGGCTAAAGGGCAGCTATAAACTGTCCCTGGAGGGTTAACTATGATGGAAAACATTAACACAAGGAGGATGATTCATTCTTTCCTTCTGCTGCAGTGGCACTTCAGCTCCTCAAATAACACCAGTGCAAACGTGTGTGTGAGAAAGACAACATGTACGAGGCTGTATGTGTATGAAAGAGTGTTTAGGTATGTGTGTGTGTGTGTGTGTGTGTGTGTGTGTGTGTGTGTGTGTGTGTGTGTGTGTGTGTGTGTGTTAGAGGCATAAAGACATCAACAACTCCCTGCCAAGCGCATTGACACATCAAAGATTGATGGAAATGATGTCCTCAGAACATTTCCTCCGGATGCCCCTCAGAAAAGAGCTGGGATCTTACGCAGCTCATTGATTAATTGGAATTTGCATCATCAGTCACTTGAACAATGTGACATAAATCATATGAATCACCGGCTGCCCTGATCAGATGATGACGAAAGGACAGGAAGTGTGGGGAAAAGTCACATTTCTCACCCAAATGATCTTGACACAGTTTGTTAACTGACACAGGGCATTCAAAGTTCACCTGTACAGCACTCTGTCTGTTTAACATACTAAATGTTATTTTTACACTAACATTACATCTACTGGAATTATTTTCAAATGCATTTGCGCACTGAATTATACAAACACTTTGCCTGCTCACCAGTTTTCTCTGACGTTCTCAGGAATATCATATCTGCAGGAATCCTCTGGTTCTACAGAGAGCAAATAAAAGAAAAAAGAAAAAGTGTCAATGGCAGAGTGTTATTGAGCACTGTGGCTAAAGCCCTGTGAATCTTCCTGAATAATTAAACAAGGTCAATATCTTGACCAGAGGGTGAAGGAGAATCAGATTTGCTGAAGAAGTCTGTCTAACGCAGTAATGGAAATTTAACTTGTCCACTTTCCAGCCTCAGCAGTTAGGTTTCATGTCGGCTGAGCTGAAACCCAGCTTCATAGAAGGATCATAGGATCAAAATGTTCAGTTTAACTGTGATTAACAGTGTGGACTGTCATTTAAAATACAGTTATATTATTCTGTCTACTTTAAAACAGCCTGATAGCCACTGAAAAAGACGCCATAAAATCAATGTTCTTGTTCTGGAGGTGGGGAGAACATTTACTGACATAAAATCACATCAAGACAATAGCAAAATTCTGCTGAAAACATTTGCAAAAATAATAAATGGAAGAGGCAAATACTCTTTATAGGAACTCGAGGAGCTTGTGAAGTAATGTAGTAGTAACTCCTAAGTGACAAGATTCTGCATTGCACCCATTCACATTTTTGTGCTGAGTAATTCACATCAGAATGGGGGGAATGCAGACACAGCAACACTTTAATACCAGTAATGCACAGAGGTTAAGTTTAAAAATAGAGCCTCATTCAGATTTATTAAAACATGCTGCTTTAGAAATATTTTGTCTTTTTATGACACTTGGCTGCAACTCGGCAACTTGAAAATGTAGGTGATAAATTCTGCACTCCCTTCGTCCTATGCAAAGTGAAAACAGACAACTTTTCTGTTTTAACTTATTGTAAAGTTAATGTTTATTGCAAAGTGTAATGGCCACAGTATAATGACGGCATCTGTGTTTAGATTGATTCCCTATGAGCTTCACTTACACGATGCCACCAGGAATGAAATTTCACAGAAAAGCGAAGGCTCGATTTTTGACACAAATGAAGTGTTTCTATTACTGTGCAACCAAAAAAGAAAAAGTGGTTTTGTTGTCCCTGGTAGCCGTCAGTAGCTTTGAGGTCAGGTGGTGGAAATGGTAGACGGAGGAACAACTAGAGAAACTGCGGAAACTCCATTCAGTGAAAGAAAAGCAGCCCTGTTGCCGGAGGAGACAAAGAAGGTGAAGAGGGAAAGTGACAGAAACCGAAAAAAGAGTCAATCTCAGATGGAGAGACCCATGCTCAGACTGGGACAGATATTCAGCCCTGGAGTTATCTGCTAGAGTGATGCGGCGGCCCATTGGGCTTTGTCCCAGTTGTCCCTATGTCCAGACTGACTATGGAGAGAGCTCCAGGACTTGAGAAAGTTCAAAACCAACATTCAGTTGGCGTTATCTCTACTAAATCAGTGAGTAACAAAACCTGCTAACTTATTAATACATCTGAGTGTTTTACTCTGCCATTATAACAGCACTGAGATCAGGGTTTCTAATTCAAACTGCGGTTGTTTCTAAAAAATTGGATATTGGCCAGGCTTATAGTGGTAGCCATGTTGCTAACACTACCACTAGCAGCCAGAAACAACAATTTGATAATCTGAACATGTTTCATGGCGGTGACCTTTCTAAAATGAGCAGCAGTTCTTTTAATACCACTTGGAAAGACTAGGAGGGAAGGTTGTCTATTGCCACTTTAATAAACTGATGTTATTACTATTTTTATTACAAAGCCTAACCTCGAGCCACATAAGCAGTTATTCACATATAAATAAATATATGGGTGCAAACTCTGGCTAATGCCCAAAACTGATCCTTTAAAATCCTTGCATGTAAAGACTTGTCTCTTACAGGAAGTGGGAAGAAGGTTTTACCTTCTCAACGATGATCAGGTCTCCAACTTGTATGTCTGAACTCTTCACTTGAATTTTACCTGAGAAAAAAAGATATGTTGGATAAAGAAAAATGCGAAAGTTAACAACAATCATACAATAACTTCACCTTAAAGTTATTTAGACTTTTATTTTTTAAGATGTGCTGTGAATCTTTAAATGGCGATGATATTAAATAAAGGTGTTAATCTCTTTCCTTAGAAAATGATGCTGACTCTTCAAACCACAGCTTACATTTAGCTTTTGCTCTTCTTTTTCTCTCACCTTCTAACAGATTAATTACCTCCAGCATGATAATGTAATACCCCTCTGTTTTCATCTCTGGTCTGAGGCAGACAAAAACAATGGCACAGAGGGTCACTCTCAATTATATTGCCTCAGTATCCGCTGCAACCCTCCTCTTTCTTCTTCTACTGCTGTGTACATACACACGAGGGGTGTGAAAGCTACATCCTCAGCCACAGTCACAAATATCACACAGGGGGATTTTAACCACACATTCAACAGAGGGGCAGATCTTAGATCATACAGTCGAAAGAGATGGAGAGAGAAAAAAATCAATGCAATGACGGTGAGAAGAATGACTTGAGTTACAAGTGTAGATCTAGTGGAGTGGGGAGCAGCTCGACTATGCTCTGAAATATCCGTTATCAAGATGTCAGCAAACAGCTGAGGAGATTCCCCTCACTCACCTCTCACTGTGAGCTTGCTGTACAGCTGGGAGTTCATCTCTTTGTCCCGCTGGTAACGTCGCACTTCATCCACAGCCTCTCGCACCACTGTGACGGCTAACACAAACCCCTGAGGAACAAACCATCAATCACACCATTATCATTTAGAAAGTTTCGTTTACACAAGACTCTATAAAATGAACAGCAGAATTTTTATTAAATATTAGTCAACATTAAAGAAAACATCCTGAACTTTCAGCAGGAATACTGTCACAGTTAGTTACTGAAAAAATATTTAGTACAGCAACTCAAATTGTTTGTTTTTTACAGTTTAGTTTTAGTTTAATTTCAACTGTCTCCATGGATGAAAAATGTGTTAACATGTTGGTGATTTATTGGTTTTATGGCAATTATTTCAATTTACTTCAATTATTTCCAATACCAATTAATATTTTGGTTATTTTCTCAATTTTCTGATTAATTGTTTAGTCCATTAAGTGACAAAAAAAATTGAAAAAAAATGCTCATCACAATTTCTTGGAGCCCAATGTGTTGCCTTCAAATTACTTGTTTTGCCTGATCAACAGTCGCAAACCCAAAGAAATTCAATCTGCAAAGATATAAAACAAATTCTCACATTTGAAAATGGAAACACAGAATGTTTCATTTTTGTATGAAAAATACTGAATCAGCTAAACGACTAATCAACTCTAACTGGCTTTTGGTGCAGGTTGATTTTTATTAATGACAAGACACTTTATAATAAACAATAACAACACCTATAAATGTATAATCCAGGGCAGACATCCTTTGAGAAGACCAAAAAATGTTTTAATATTCCTTTTTTATTGTATTACTTCATGATCCATTTAAAAGTCTTCTATGAGACTAGCTTGCAAACAAAAATAATGAAACTGAAAAGTCAAAATAGATAATACGAAAACAATTTAGGACCAGTGAAGTAAATTAAATTATAGGCATCCAATAAGAAGAAAAAGAAAATACCTAATACATAAAATATCAAACAGAGAAACAAAACAAATCCAAATAATGAAAACCAAAAAAAAAAAAGTTGGGATGCACCTGCCTGATACTCAAAACCCTTTCTAAAAAAAGGGTGCGCAAGACATTAAAGACATTATACAGGTAATGGACGAACAGGTGTTATGTACCTTATCCATCTTTTCCCATATTTTCATTAATTTGTCCTGATACATTTTAATATAAAATGTAATTCTTTCTATGTCAAACCAATCATCCACAGTAGGTGTCTCTGGTTTTAACCACTTTTCTAATGATGGCTCTCTTTCCTTCCAGCAGTACTTAGAATCTGAAATATTTTTCATGAAAATCATCTGCTGAGTAAAAACTGAAGTGCATTTACCAGAGGTGCCCAGTACGTGTACAAATATCCAATCTTCAGTGATGGCACGAACTGGGAACAGGCCACCACCAGGAAGTAGAGATTGAGAAAGAACTTGAACTGCTGGTACAGAACCTGAGAGGGAGACAAGGATTCAGTGAGGTGAGTGAACATGTCACTGAAGGTGAGTCAAAGACGACGACAGCTGCCAAAGAAGACACGGAGGATGCAGGCAGGATGAGTTACTGTACATCCTGATCCGTGGTGGAATAAGATACATGTTGATGCTGTTAACTTCACATTAAGCTAATGGAAACTCTGACAGTTTGAGAACTTTTGTTTCAAGTGGTATTCAGGGTAAGGATTTCATGTGGCAGGTACCATGTCGGTCGGTGCCTGCGCTTTGCAGAATAAACATCAAGTACAAGACCAACAGGACTGAAAACCACAATAATGAAAGAAGAAGAAAAACAGGCCAGGTTTCTTAATTCACACACACCAAAGTGCCACCTGTGACTTACTGAGGGCTCTTTGCTAATGGACCATCCATCAACAGGGAGCCTTTAGTACTGTATTCATCTAAGGTCAAATTTTGAATAATGTTTGCAATAATGAGAGTCTAGTGTCTAGTCACAGATTATCAGAGACAATGGGATCAATGGACGACGCCTGACAGTTAATGAACCCTCTGACCTTTAGGGAAGCATGCACACTGCTAAACTCAATTTGTGTGTATTTAATAATTCAAAGTGGAGGGAGAAAAATGGAGGCGTTCTGTTCACCATCGATGAGAATATCTACGTCTCTAATGGACAGTTGACATTTTATGGCCTGGTCCAAAGGTGGGCCTCTTAATCATGGAACCACTTGGTTTTTAATAAGTAAAACTGATGGATCCTGAATGTCCCCTACAGTGTAAACCCTTAACTTAATGACTACATAGATGACAATTAGATCCAGTGGATGCTACTGTGCTTTACATACTGTTAACCTGTGAAACAATCAATGTAATTAACTGACATGATGGACTGTAAGGACTGTAAAAGTTAATAAGAGCTGGAACATGGACTCAACAAAAGGTGTTACTGCTATGAAAATGTGAATGTTGGTGCATAACTTAACGCAGGCTACAAGTGTTTGTTCTCTGAAAGCCGACTCACCCCAGGCACAAAGGTGAAGATGTTGTACTTCTGGTTTTTGATGCCGTTTTTGGGAAACTTCTCTTCACATTTCTCTGGACAGCCGAGCCAAACCGTCCGGGCCTTCAGCTCCTTCCTTCTCCGAAATACATGAGCCAGGCAGTCGCAGCAGCTGAGAGAGGAAGACATCAAGAATTTCATATGGAAGTAGAAATACTCTGCACAAAAAAAGCATTTTTCAAGCAATGAAACATGTTTTGTTGACATAATAAAAAAAGAAGATGCGTAGTAGATATAATCAATTTTACACTAGGAACTAAAAAATATACGTCACAAAATCGGATTATAAAGTAATGAAACATGTTGATGTTACAAAAAAGGATGATAGAGGTAAGTCTTATATTTTAAAAATCTAACCTACTTTTCACTGAAAAATACACAGAATTCTTTTTATAAAGGAGCAGATCGCTTGAAGCTGGTGTTCACATGAAACTATACTGTTTCGTCAACACACTCTTCATCACAATTTAAAGTAAACAGAGTCCTCGAACTGTGAGGATGGTTCAGAACATGTTTCTGGTTATAGAAGTAGCACATATACCAGATTCCTACTGAAATTAAGAAAAATAAATTAGCATTAAATTATATTTTCATTATCATAACCTAGATTTTTCAAGGTGGTTCTCATCGCATTCGTAACATTTATGCTAATATGAAAACACTGAGATCTTACTACAAACCTGTCAACAAATATCAAGACTTCACATCTCAGCCTTATTGCTCATTCATTTTCTCAGCTGTTGAATCAATTGTGGCCACGGAGCAGCACAGCTGTGCTCTGCTACAGTTATTTATATCCCTGGTCTCGTCAGTGTTAATTAGATCTTAAAGGCGTCTTTTGACATTACTTTATAAAGAAGCCCTTTGTTTGATGTGAACATGTTAGTGTCTCTGCAGGAGGAATGATGACCATGATGCTGCGGGCGTCAGACACTTTCACCCTGGTAAACCTTAAGAAGCAGACATGCTGTATGAATGGAGATAAACATAAGAGGAGATATGTGTGTCCTTGTTTCCCTGTTAGTTTTACCTCATGTTGAACATTTCTAGCATGACAGCCTCCGACCTTTGCTATAAAAAAATGTGTTAATGTTATATCATCTAAACTGTAGATTAGAGAAGAGATAGATCGCAGACTGACATTTACTTTTTAAAAAGTATTTGACTTTCTATCAACCTGCTAATGACTACATTGAAGCTTATCTAGCATATCTGATATCAAATGCAAACAGCAGTGTAGTGTGGGGGTAAATTACAATGAGGGCAGCCTGATGTGAGCATGACCTAAACTGGCACCTGGGAGGGAACGAGGGGAGAGTGTCGGTGTATACCGTCATGCTGATCGACTTGGCTTTTCCACTTTTTAAGCAAGTTGGCAAAACATAAAACTAAATAAATCAACTTTGGTAAAAACTCTTGTTTGTATTGGCCTCGACGCTGCCTGTCTGTGTGCACTCCGAGTCCAGATTCATAAGAGCGATTATTTGAGCAAATGAATGCTATTCAAATAATATGCCATTTGAACAGTCAGGGCTTATTCAGTGTGAATTATTTGTGTTTTATAATCCCACACTAAGCACACATAAAATTACTGGAAAGCATCAAACTGGTCAGCTGTGAAAAATCCGATTTGTTCATTAGTGGGGGGAGTGGGGAGGGGGTGGGAGGGATCAATATGCGGCTTGAACTGGAGGTGCACCACTGACAACACCACCACACCAAAAACAGAATATTCTATGAAATTCCTCCATCAGTAAATGTTACTGTTTGGGCACCAACGTGCTGCACAAACATTTGTTCATAAATGTGACATTTTTCACACTATTGTTCTGGCATCAACAAACCAGAGAGGAGCATCTTTAGAGGGCAAAACCTGTCACATGAATCATTAGCTGGATAAACCGAGCCGTTCTGTTTGACCTGAAAATCTTTTTGGACTGATGGTGCGCATCAAGGAACTCGACCAAAAATATGCCCTTATCCTCTCTTTTCACTTCACGCACAGCTACCGGTGCGTTTGAAATCCAAACTGATCATCACAAGCATACTTACTAACATTATACACTACACATACATCTGCTGCATGACAAAACACACACAGCTTTCAGTTCATAGCAGTTAAAGATACAACAACTGAGCTGACTTTGTGCAGCAGAGTCATTTATTTAAGGTTAAAAGCAGCACGTATATATGTGCACTTTTCTCTGAAAATACCTGACATGGCAACCATCCTTCAACTGTTATTAACACAACTTTCCAGTAACACTTGAACTGACACCCTGTGACCTTCAAGTGTTGAGATTTGTGTTAATACGACAGAGTATCAGGGCCACATGGAGGGAAAAAAAGAAATCTTTCAAGAAGAAGAGAAATTTCAAGAATAAAGTCATGATCTTTGAAGCTAAAATAAGAAAAAAAAAATAAAAAGTCATAATATTACAAGAAAAAGTCATATTTTTAAAAAGAAAAAAAGGCTGACACTGATGAGCCATAAGATGAAGTATGTCCTTATTAGTGAAACCTCTGCTAAAGTAGAAGCTTCTGATATTTCCACTCTAAAACAGCACAGATCTTAAAATTACCACTTTATTCTTGTAATGTTTATCCTTGTGACTTTATTCTCATAATATTATGACTTTTTTCTTGTAAAATTACCACTTTATTCTCAAAATGTCAGATTTTTGTCCCCCAGTGTGGCCCTAATACTCATATTCACATGTTCATACTCATGTCATATGTTAAAGATGCATAGTATATAGATGCAAAGGTTGCAAAGTATAAATCATATACAAGTGGCACAATAATAGTAAAAACATTATGTTGAATCTTACATTCAAAATACCCAAGGACACAGTGCAGACGGGAAAAATACGACAGAAATAGAAACTTTCTTGAGAATATTTGAATGTTTGTTTTTGATTGTCTAAAAAGATCCAGCTACAAAAGACTAGACTTTGATTTGTGCATCATTTCTTCAAGTCGTCATGCACAGGTTACCAACATAAGTCATTAAAAAAAAAAAGGTAGTGCTGCAGAAATACCTGCCACAGAGGACTTTCCACCCTCCGCAGAGAAACCACCCGAGGCCTCTGTGTCTATGGTTGACTCTGGCCCGGGGCAGCGTCTGGTAGTCGCTCTCGTCATTCTCAAAGCCTTCCTCCGACATCATCAGAGGCATCTCATCCAGGTTAGAGGGCTCATCTTCTAGAGAGTATCTGTGAGGAGGCAGTGGAGGCAAAGCACAGTGACACATAAACAGCTGAGACTGGAAATGCAAATGTCTTGCTGAGTGGAACCCAGTATTTCAGAACTACGACACTACTTGGGGTGAAACACAGAAACATCTTCTGCCTTGTGCAAAAAAATATTGATGATAAGTGTTTCCTTATTACTCGTGTACACTGAGAAACATTTCTTTTATTTCAAAGACATTAATCCACACTGGTTGTGAATTATACAGGTTCAATATACAGGCTGTGGGGCCAAAGCCAGCTCAATTTACACATTACAGTTGGGTGACTATGAAGCGCCTTGGGAGCTGAATGGTTACAGCTCATGCCACATGTCACATTATAGAGAAACACACTTGAGGAGCACATAATGTCCTATTCATGAAGTCCCTCCAACGAATTGAGAAACTCTGTAGCCGCAGAGGAAAAGCTGATACATCATCATAAATCCAAGATGCCAGAAAACCTCCTAATAATCATATCAGTTTTATTTGCTTATATAAATATATCTGTTATGATGGAAACTTGCTTTATAAAACATATTTATAACGGTGCAGTCGAGAGAAACACTAAAAACCTAAAAAGTGATGAAACTCTGACAATATGAATTCTGCATGGAGAGTTTGTTGGGAATGAGAAGATCATGTGATTTACTCTCTGAAACATTATCACACAAACTTATCAATCACGCATCACTGTAAATATATGCACAATCAATTCTAGGCAATTTATTAACGATAAAGCAACAGCAGTAACAGCTTCTGCTAAACCGAATAAACAACACACAAACAAACTTCCTGTGATGTTAACAGTGGGTATAAGGTTGTTGGTCCAACTTTACAGATTAACCTTGCAGCAAAGTTCAAACCATGAGACATGAAACACCTATGTTATTTCTACCAACAAGATGCCGATCATAGAGATGGCTCCATAACTGACTCCTGAATTTCTCCAATCATATCCACCTCTAAAATAATGGATTTCACTTCGTGAAACTGGCTCTTTTCTAACTAAAAAACTTATTTCTGCTGGTCCAGAGCTAAGAGGTAATCAAGGTTGTCTTAAATATGAACCTAAAATATCTCCTTGGCAATCAGAAAGACAGTTGGTAACAGAAAGAGAGGAAAATGTTTTTTATACAGACATGTACAAGACAGATCAAAGGTAAACTGACAAGTCTGAAAAGAAAGCATAGATCTATAACTAAATATGGGAGGAGAGTCTCCACAATGAGTGGAAATTTTTTAAAAAGACTATAGATTTAAGGGATTACACAAATTAAATACTCAAAAAGCAGTGGTAGGTTGAGCAAATACTGAGTAATGTTGACTTGTTAGATTTGGTTCTAAACCTGCAAATCAACTCTCGAGGCTTTGATCTCAGACACCTCTGTTCATGAGGCAACGTACGAATCACCAGCAACCACCAACTTCAGTTCTTTTTTTTTTATGTTTCCTTTACAAACTGTGGGAAGTTGCCAGTGAGGTACATTAATAGCCCCAGTGTTTCTTGCTTTGGAACTCCCACATCTGATTACATAATAATTCAACTCTTAATCCAGTGAAAAAACGTGGGTTGGTTTGTAAAAAGATTTCCTGGCTCTCCGGTGAAACACAAGAATTACTGCCAACAGTTGTCCGCAGTGTCAATGGAAAAGCTCCGTCTGTGATTTTTACCAGCTTCAGGACCAGTGCTCTGTTCTGTAGGTGCAGTCTGACCACCATGATGAGGCCAGACAATTTAACCATAGGCCTCAACAAGCTGTCATGAATTTCATTAATCAGAGCAAAGGAAGAGAATTCAGAGGGGCAGAGGTGTTCACCTTAAAATTTACATTAAAATATGATTTTGACAGAGGAGATAAACATCATCACAACTCAAAACGAGCTGCTTATACACAAAATCAATTGTGGAAGATAGGGCTGGGCGAAAAGCGCATTTAGGATTTACTAGCGTAATAATCAGCTTTGTAAAACAAAGGCAAAGTATTTTGTTAACGATACTTCTGACTTTTAAAGCACTTCATGGCCCCCAACTATATCTCTGAATCTCAACCTGCACGTAGTCAAAGGTCCTCAGACAGGAAGCTGTTGGTAGCTCCTACATCAAGATGTAAGACTTAAGGGGGCGGAGGTTTTGCTGTCAGGACACCACAACTCTGAAACAACCTGCCCGATGAACTTAGACTGGTAAAATCTGAATCTTCTTTTAAACGCTTCTAAAAACCCATTTCTTTCACAAAGCTTTTGAATAATTTAATTTAAATATTTCACATATTTTAACATTGCTTACTTGTGTTTCTGTTTTTATTGTTTTATTATCTTGAGTATTTTTGTGTTTGTTTTGTTATTTTATCCTTGTGAAACACTTTGTAATCTCGGATTTTGATAAATTCTATATAAATAAAGTTATCATTATTATTACCCCATCACCTAGAGATTAACAATATCAGACTCCAGCACTAACAAACGAGACCAGATGATCGAGACACACTGCAGCACTTTACAAAACTTCAAGCAACAATAGTGGGTGAAGATATTGCCTCAGTCAACAGTCTGTTTCATTTCAAAAGCTCTGCACCTGTAGTCTGCACTTATCAGATAATGATGGCTTTCTCTGTAGTATCATTTCAGCTGAGAGGCTGTTCTCCACTGCTAGAGATATAATGTTAACAACATCAACACAGCTGAGCATCCTTTGAAGTTAATGCATTTAACATAGAGTTAAATAAATCTGCATATTCTCACAAATTTTTCTGTTAGTCAGACCCTCATCAGGACCACTTAACTGTCACTTATGTTTTATTGGAGGACCTGAGCACTGAGTGAGCTGGAGCAAGAGCCAAAATATATCATTTGTCTTCCCTCTTTCTTTCTTTATTGAATCGAGAATCAATTCTGAACCGAAATGTGTCACCAAGAATCAAAATCGGAATGAAATTGTAATTCCCGCCTTTACCAGTAGACACTAAGGTGACCAGACGGCTGGAGCTGTCGCCAGAAAAGTCCCAGTTTTTAACAATAAATTAAAATACATACCAGAAAGAAAGATCTGGCAGCATAACATACAGGCAAGGAGGGCTGACTGCTCAGTATAGCAGCTTCATATCACTTTTCTTCTACTACTAACTACTTGCTCGCCTGCTTTTAGAGAAAACTGCTGTGTAAAAATAGCATGTTTCAAGTGAATTCACATCACAACAAACAAACATAAGGTAACCCAGCTTAGATTCGGGGCTACGGGACTGAGGAATTGTAATACCAAGTGATAGGTAGCTATATGTTTTCCCAGGTCTAATGTGCTGGAAACCTCTGTAACTTGTTTTACAAATTGTAGATGGGGAATATAATTTGGACTGAAAAAAATTTAGTCAGAAGATTTTTTTCAACCTGTCACTGTTTGACAGTTAAATGTATGAAACCAGAACTGTATTCGCCACAGATAAAAACATTGGATACTTTAATGATATATTGGCCACTGAACTAGAAATGTCCTTGCATTTCATTTCAGAAATCTAGTCACCTTAGTAGACATACTTGCGGTGGGTGGCTAACAGATTTACTTGTTATTGTAAAATCAGTTTAAGTTGCTTCTGGGTCTGAAAGTACCTGGTCATGCACCTACTTTACTTTCTGTCCAGTCCTCACCTTTAGGGCTTTATTAGCTCATCCTCGTCCAGTCTGAAAAATGAACAAACTCTTGAGTGATGACTTCAGTGTGCAACAATACTTCTATAACATGTGACGAATCAGATAACACAGAGAAGCCGTCATGTGACTTTAAATGAATGCCAGCGCAGTGGTCAACAAAGATATGTCACTAACCTACGCTAACTCAAACTGAGAGCGTGTAGGGCTGGTTGTCTTGGACTAGTAAAGGTAGAGTAAACATTACACGGGTTTTTAGCTTAAGGGATGGTGATGCGAGCCAAAGGAAGGAGCTGTCAAAGGAGAAAATGCGAAGGAGCTGTCAGCTGCAGTGCTAGCAACACAAGCTAACAGCCACAATCCGAACACAAGACACGGAGTCCGGGACCAAGCGAGGCAGCCGCGGGCAAACATTTCAGAGAAATGTCAGCTTTCTTCAGTACGTGACCAAAGAAACAGCCCCGCTTGCCCCTCCATACCTTGAATGTCTGGCCGAGTTGTAATACGGAATTCTCTTCGAGTTCTTCCGCACCGGATTTAACGGGATGCTGTCAGCCATCTTGGCTGGGCAGTACACATCCTGACGTCACACTGAAAAGACGTTTAGGATTTATGCTGCATTCATGTACTGCGCAAAAATATTGAAACTGTGACACTTACGGACGAACAAACGTACTGTGGTGCGAACTTTAAGGTTAGAAAGTATACAGAGTATATTTTCCTTTCTCTCCATTCTGTCATAACACATTTCTATAACTAAACAAATAAATAATGGAAATGTTTATTTTTACCAAAAGTACGTCTGATTCATTGTAACATTGCGGAATGTGCGCTTTCCGGGAGTCTGAAAGGCAGCATACGTGTGGTCAAGTAACATTTATAGTTTCTGATAAAATGAGACTGGAGCATTAACGAGACTTATATTCTACATAACACATAGTGTTAAGCATATAAAATCAAATGAGTAACAAACAACCGTCCTCACTTGGTTGAAAACAAATTTAGAGCAGTTATTCGCTGATAAAGACCGTGTGATGCGGTCGAAAGCCTGAAAAAGCCAGTAAGGCAACCTTTGAGTTAACACTGTTTTTCCCATATAGATAATCGTCTTCCTTAAATCCACTGTTTCTTATCAAGGTTAAGGCTGACCACTTTGTCTTTACTTTTTATATTTTTCATTTAAATACCAGATAATATTCCAGATAAAAGGCTTAACGAGTTTTTAATGTCTCCCAAAATAATTTGTAACCGCCATTCCCAAGAAAATCTCCATTAATCTGAAAACAAATCCACTTTCTGATGTGCTCCTGATAAAGGAATCAATTTGCTTCTTTGAAGCCTCTTTTGGACAGCAGGTCATGAAGTCTGGTTGAATGCGATGTTTTGTAAAATGCTGTGGCTTGAGAACAGCCTAGTTTCACAGCAGCACACAACAAGAGCATTAAGGACACAGAAACAACATTTTAACAAATGCTTTTTGTTTGAGTGCAAATAAGTACATGCGTGATTCCTCCTGTTTTACATTATACAGGAGTCATTTGTTTTGGGAGAAAAAAAAAGAAAAATCCTTTATTACAAAATGCTCATGTTTGCAAAAGTATTTCTGCCGATGAAGGAAAAGGAGATGAAAGAGTTCAGTCCTATGAAGAAATGTGTGAAATAACATCAAGACAATAAACTCTTTTCAGTGTGTTTAAACAGAGTGAGGTAGTGAACTGAAGATACAGACGGTTTGTTCTATTTTTTATTCGGTCCAACAATTTCTCACCAGAACATTGACAACAGACCATTACAGTTTGTTGTTGTGGGTATTTATGAGCATATTTTGTGCTTTGCACCAGCTAGCAGCATTGGGCAGCTGTCCGGAGAAGATAGCAGACTCTTTGCATTATTGATTTGAACATATGTTCCCTTCTTCAGAGTGACCATATGTCTAAGCACCGTAGGAATTTTCAGGTACAAGTTAAACAACTTATTTCATGTATAGAAAAAAACATTCACAAATGACTGCAAAGTAAAATAGCAAAATGTGAATACCCTACTATTCTCTGTCAATTGATAAAAAGTTCTTTTTTAAGTCTATATATAATACATAGGAACAAACAAGATGTTTTACAAATATTTTAACGTCCATAATAGTTTGCATAAGTATTTCATCACCATTCAGCTTTATTCAATTGATTCCAATTTCTTTGCTGTCATCAATCAGCATAGAAAAATGTCTGTTATTTCCCAGGTCCATGCCTGTCTTGGTTATACTGGTGATTGGACTTCCTGTGGTGCTCACTCTGTCCATGCCTGCAGTCAGAGGGTGAAGCTGAGAGATGCCTCTGTTCTGAATCACTGAGATCTCGTTGTTTTTCATGGCCAGGCTGTTGGTGATGGCTGTTGCGTAGCGGTTCCAAAAGCCAGGATCTACATTCATGGCTCGAGCTGCCAGGTCCTTCTGAAACATCTCCCCAAACTTCATGGCCTCTCCACCCAGTAAGGCCATGGGGTTCTCCACCGACAGCCGCCTGCCTCTCCTGGCTGGTGCGTTGTTCCACATGTGAGTTCCCATATGAACCTGAAAATGACATGTATTAGAATTAGTGCATGCTGTTATTCTAAAATGCAAAACATGGATGGTCCAAGTGAGTATCAAGCCCCTGATATTAAAACAGCTAGTGCTTTATTCTCCCTATTGAGCTATGATTCTATATGTCTATATATTCCATTCTATATGTTGACAAACTGATAGGTCTTTTGAAAAATGCTAAATCGTTCCAAAACACAGTTTACTGACATTTCAGATGTATTTTTTAACTCTTTTAATGTTTATATCAGGGTTCGAATAGTATAAGGTTTTTAAATGATTCAGAGGCGATCAGTCAATTAATCAATCAGTTGATGAACAATAAATTAATCAAAATTATGAAAATTCATTAATAATTTGAGTAATTCTTTAAGCAAATGTGCTAAATAGTTGTTATAGTGTAATAGTGTATAAGTGGATATATTTGAGAATGAATTTGTCAAAAACAGACAATTTGCCGGTTCAAAAATACAATTAAATAAATGAAAAACTCTTCAGGGTCTCCCTCAGCCTCAGCCATGGGACTCTGTAACTCTCCAAACATGCTTTTGTATTAGTCAGTATCTTGTTGCGCTAAACAGGGGATTATAAATTCCAATGTGGATTCAGCAGACTCAGATTCAGACTTTTATTTTAAAAGGTGCCAGAAACACCTAATTTCCTAATTTTCTTACGTTTCCTGAAGTGGAAATGTTTTCTTAGAAGAATAAATATGTTGTAATGTAGGGGCGCCTTAGTGGCTCACCTGGTAGATCGCATATCACATGGACTTGGTCCTAACCGCAGCAACCATGGGTTCAGATCCGACCCACGGCCCTTTGCTGCATGTCATCCCCTCAGTCTCTCTCCCTGACTTTTCTGTCTATCTCTCTCTGCATCAAAAATAAAAGCAAAAATGCCCCAAAATATAACTAATATATATATATATATATATATACAGTGTTGCTCATAAAGTTGGAATAAAATATTTTTTACCTCTTTCCATGAAATGATTGTGACAATGTCATTTATTCTTGACAGATAAAGTGTATATCTTCTCAAAACTTTAGTAGTCAATCTCTTCCAAACATATCACAATAAAAATTAAACCACAATTAAACTGAAAACAAAATTATTCCAACTTTATGGGCAACAGTGTATATATATATATATATATATACTTGTAATGTAGAAATCATACACTTTTTGTTAACAGGGGGATGGTGTGTGTTTTAACAGGAAGTTTGACAAGTATTTTATTTTACGAACTGGCTTCACTTAGTTTTTCTTCACTTTTCCTTGGGTTTTATGCAAGATCAATCCTTTGCTTTTCTTTGTTTTTATACAAGAGGTTATGCTGTTGCCATGTTTGACGCATTGCATTAAAATACAATACAACACAATCCAGAGTTAGACTCACTACACTTGTAGTCAAAACATTCAAAGTTTTCATTTTTAAGATTAATTAATTATTAATTTGTTTATTCAGCTGTTGCGGAGTATCCTCCATTATCATATGACTCTATACTCTAGTATTTCATGAAAGGTTATTTACCACTAAATATCTCAACAAAACCTACATCTCAGCTTGAATCTGGACAGAACAACAAAGTCTGTCATCTACCTTCAGATTGCCTTTTGTGGTGAAAGCTCTGCCGCAGATGGAGCAGACAAACGGTTTCTCCCCGGTGTGTGTGCGCTCGTGGATCTGTAGAGCGCTGGCCGACGAGAAGTTCTTCCCGCAGACGTTGCAGTTGTGCTGCTTCGGTGTCCGTCGAGGGGGCGCGGGGCCGAGCAGGGAAGTCATGCCCGGGCTGCCGACTGACGGGTAAGCCGGAGGGATGTGGACACTAAACGGCGGGTGCTGACCTTCGCTAAGGTTGTTTGGTTGACTGTGAGTGTTCAGCTCGTTTTTTATGAGGCCTGATGATGTGCTGGTAACCATGCTTGGAATGTTTTGACCTGCAGCAGAAACCCAAGTGCACAAAGGAAACATAAATCAAAAAACAGAAAAATATTTGAACTTTTGTAGGTTATGACAATGTCTCTAAATGAATACGTGACATGCTAAATGTACCTCTGTCTCTGCTCAGCTGGAAGGACATACTGTAAGTAGCCTCCTCTTTCACACACAGTTTACTGGGTTGTATTCCTCTCCGCTCCTGGGCTGCTGCAGCTGCCGATGCAGAGGTAGGAGACTCAGATTGCTCTCTCTTCACTGAGGTTGCCAAAGGCTCTTGAGATTCTGGCATGCTGTGGTTCACTGCAGGTGATTTGATCGTCACGCCTTCTGAGTTGCTTTGAATCGGAGATGCAGATGCATGAGGTGAACAGGAGGATTCTGACACATTTGGGCTGTTTACACTGGAATTCTCCACCATTTTCTCTGATAAAGCGCATTTAATATTGAGTTGGCTGCTGTCATTGAAGCCGTTTGTTAGGGGTTTTAAGCCGAAACAATGGTTTAGGTTTACAGTGGAGTCTACCATCTTCATTTGGTTCTCCAGAGCTGCTAAACTTGAAACAATGGCGAAGGGCTTAGGAGGAGAATTACAAGCAGAGATCAAGGGTTTAGAGGGACTCACACCTTCCTCCATATTTTCTACCTCCTCCTCCTCTTCCTCATTATCATCCTCCATTGAAATGTCATCGATCAAGTCATTGCCATTGCTGCTGAGACTGTCAAAGCTCTTCCCGTTTATGGAGATGTCGCTGTCCATCTCCTGCAGCCCGTCCACCAGGGCCGAGTCTGGAATCTGCCCCACCATGTGCATACGGATGTGCTGCTGAAGAACAACAGCGTTGGTGAACTTCTTCTGGCAAATAGGACATGAGTGTTGCACCTGAACCGGGGGATTCTCCCTGTGAACGCCAATGTGTGTCTTCAGGTTGCCTTTGGTGGTGAAAGCCCTGGCGCACACTTTGCATTTAAAGGGCCTCTCCCCAGTGTGAATGCGGTAGTGCATCTTCAGCGCGCTCTGACAGCTGAGGACGCGGTGACAGAGGACGCACTGGTTGGGGTCTGTGATCTTTTTGTCGATATTCTCCACCAGCTGCTGAAGCTTTGAGGTTTCAGAGGTTTGCATAGAATCCAGGAGGCTGCCAGACGGGAATTTAGTTTCGTCTAAGCTGAACAAGAGAGTTGGAGAGTTGGGGACGGGGGAAGCTGAGGTGACAGGTTCAGGCGTGGTGGCCACAGATGGGATCGTAGTGCTGGTTGCTTCTGTTACCGGGTTGGCTCTCAGTCTCAGGGTGCAGCTTTGGGGCAGGTGTACTCCCTCTGTTTTCAGTATATTGGATGCTTCTGTCTCACGGTTTGATTGAGGAGACTCTGAAACAGGAGAGAAATGAGCCTCACTGCCTCTGTGGTTAGGTGACAAAGATATACATTCACCAGGAGCTGGCTGGTAGGGCGACTTAACGGATGGTGTTACACTTACAGGGTCATTTGAGCCTCCGATACTGGTAATAGTGGAGGAAAATGGAAGACCCATGGTGGCTGGCAGAGTTGCTACAACGGGTTTGCTGTCCAGCCACGAGGAGACTGGTTTTTCTGGAGGGATGGACATTCCATAGGGAATCCCAGAATTTGTTGGCACATTGTCTAGATATTCTGGCACTGGGTAGGGGTTCATCTGAACATGAGGATACTTCTCTTTATGCCTCTGGAAGTGCACCTTTAAGTTCCCTTTCGTGGAGAAGCGATTGCCACAGATGTTGCATTTGAAGGGGCGCTCTCCTGTATGGGAGCGCAGGTGGATCTGCAGAGCACTGTCGCTGCCAAACACTTTGGCACAGAACCTGCATTTATGTTTGAAGAAGGGTTCCTCTGGGCTGGGCTTCATTTCAAACAAGGACACGTTAGGCAGTTTCCCTTTCCTGTGCTTCATCAGGGCTGCGAGAGGGTCAAGTGCATTAGCTGTGGCAGCGATGCTAGCCAAGGGATTGGGGAAAATGACGCTGCTGGGGGGGCTCTGAGGTAGAAATGGCAGGCTGGAGGATGAGCTGAGGAGGCCACTCTGCCCCAGGGACAGCGAGCTGGAGGAGCTCAGTGTTTGAGTGCAGCTAATGCTGCTGGTGTGTGAGCCTGTGTAAGGAGGAAGTAACGTGGAGATGCTGCTGCTGCTGTTGCTGCTGCTGGACAGAGATGGAGCTGAATTTTCTGGGGGAGCTGAGGTACATGTAACGTCTCTAAAGTTGGACTTCCCACATACAGTCTGTGACGGGATATTTTGTGACTTTTCAAGCACAGAAGACAAAGAAACAGCAGCCTGTCCGTTAACAGTGGATGGCATCGTCCCTGACAGTGGCAGGATGGGAGGAGGGACGATGCCTTGGGAGGGGAAGGGGTTAGGTGCCAGAGACAGGGATCTGGAGACCGGGTTTAACGCAGCTTGTGTTGGTTGTCTGTTCATGATGGCTACCTGGCTGCAGATCTGCTCAATGAGCTGCAGCTGGTGGACCTGTTGTTGCTGCAGAGCCAGCAGGTGCTCCAGGATCACAGGGATGGCTGCTGAAGCCGCTTTCCCTCCTGCGCCGCTGCTGTTGATCCCCTGGGAGAATTGGGCCACAGCAACTCTGGTGCTGTGAAGGATCTCCAGCGTCACATTTGTACTCGGCATGCTGTAGCTGCCAGCTGCTGACATCTGCGGGGAAGTGGACTCAGCTGAGTCTGAAGGCTGAGGGCTGGAGGTTGTGGTGTATTTGTCCTGAAGCTCCATGGCTTGGTCCTGCTCCCGGCCGTCCTCTAAATTATCCACACTGTCATTGTCGTTCACCAGCGGCTCTCCCAGCTCAAAGCAGGCGTCTGCGGACTCGGCTGCGGATGAGTCACTGGACGCAAGGCTGGGAACCGGAGAGGGTCCCACAGGAGACTCCTCAGGAACAGGCATCCCTTCATTGTCCTTAACTATCAGCACCAAGGGATCCTCAGTGCAGACCTTCTGATGTTCATTCAGTTCAGTCCAAGTGAAGAACTCTGCGCAGCACTTGTCACAGATGTGTGTTTCCTCACTGTGGCAGCCTCCACTGGTCGCCACTCTCTCCATGATGCCTGAGAAGGAAACAGAAGAAGATTAAGAATACAAAAACTGATCATTTATTGTCCTGATATTTCACCAGAGGGCCCAATTTTCCTTTATCACACTGTAATTAATACCCACACGCCCGCTGTCGAGTCCATCTTTCCAAACAACACATGTTGTGTGGACAAGCATTGTTCAAACCCACTGAACTTCAGATTCCACAAGAGACCCCAAAGTGTCCAAAGACAACAAACATGTCGAGTTGAATCACAAGACGGTTTGTTTAAAATTATGCTAAACACATCTGGAAACAGATCATTTGAAGACAAAGAAAACATCTTAGATTTCTGTATTTCACCCAAGACAATTAGAGTAAATAGATACACGTAACACCGTCACAGAGAGTGGAAAATATGTTTTTTTTAACTACACAGAGGAAACTTAGGGGGAATACCAGATAATAATAACTTTATTTTCCTCTGTTTATATCTGATGTTTGATTATAGAATAGATAAAGTTTTCCCAACTATTTAAATGTTTACACATGTTCACGTTATTTTCTGATCCCATTTTAAAACACAGGATTCAACAAACCGCATACAAAAGTCACTTCAAAGTGTTAGCAGAGGTTTTTGTTTTCAGATGTTTAATAAGGTTTTCTGACCGCTCAGACAGATAATGAAATTCCCTACAGTACATTGATTTTAGCTGCATTCACACATTTAAATAATGTGTTTAATTTTTAGCCAGAAACATTTGCATGCTTCACATGTGTTGGTCAAACACTAGAACATTGTGTCTTTATTTTAAAGAGAGGTTTACTGCATCAGGGCAGTTTAGTTACTCTGAGTAACTGGTTTGATTCTCAAACACTTTCCTGTCATTAATGGGTTTTTTAATGCAGTAAAGCACAGCTGTTTGAGAAATTTTATAAATTGATTATTACTGTATCAGTGATTGCGTTCAGACAAATAAACTAAACTTGTTTTTTCCCATTACCGACAACACCAGGCAATTGATAATCGATTGAGTCGATACATAAGTGATTGGTGCAGAGGAAAATAAAAATAGAAGAAACCAGAACATCCAGGATATAACATTTGGATTGGTTATCAATCCTAATTTCTAATGTCAATCCACTGTTACTTTTTTAATCTTTTTTTTTTTTAAATTACAGTTAATTATATCTGCAAAATCTCTTTATTCAAAACTTCTATTACAAAAACACTGTGTTTTTCTTCAGCCTGACGTTGATCTTTAGACTCCCTCTTTCCCTTTGTCCTCTGTCAGTAGCTGGTTTCTGACGTTCTCAGTGAAAAGAATTCAGACTTTAGGATCAGTGTTGCATCTGTTCAGGCTTTGGCCCATTAGGAAACAGACAGCGAGACCAGATGGAAAGATCCTAGGAAATCAATAGTAAATTATTGTTTGACACACTCGGGCTTCCCTCCACCAATTTAAGAATAACAATTCAAAAAGGAGCAAATTTACATTTATTTAGGTCTGATGATGAAATTTGACTTTTTTTTTTTATTCAATATTTTTGTTTGTAATGTGACAATAATTTTCTTATTTCATGAAAAATAATGTACTTTCTGACACATAATCATGAATCATAAAATAAGTAAACAGTAAGACCTGTGTGTGTGTGTGTGTGTGTGTGTGTGTGTGTATGTGCGTGTGTGGTCTAAATACATGCATTAAATCTAAACATGCATATGTGTCTGTGCTGAATTTTAACATGTATGTGTGTGTGTGTGTGTGTGTGTGTGTGTGCGTGCGCGCTTCTGAATGCGCACATAGTTTGTGTGTGTGTGTGCGCGCGCATATGTGTGTGTGTCTCCAAGTGTAGTCAGTATCCTCCAATTATCACCATGTTTCACCTCAAACAAAGAGTGAGACGTCTGTTATATTTACAATCATGTGAACACACTCGGCAAATCCTCACATAAATACACAAGTATTAGTGATGTAATAGGTTTAACTGACAAACTACAGGCTTTGAATCTAAACTGACATTTGACACAATAAAAACTCATTTGAACATGTTTGTGCTCAGAGAAGAAAAGTGTAACGAGAGCTGAGAGAGTCAAACTCATCAGAGATAAATAATCAGAGTCGTTGGCTCTCTGAGTGGGTGGTCTGAAGATCACCAAGGCGATTTAGCAAACACAGGAGCGAAAACACTATCACTGTTTTAGTTCAGGATTATGTTTGCACTTTGTAAGATTTACTTCCAATGAAAACAAATGAAAGATCAGATTTGATTTAAGGTTCTGAATATATTTCCAAAAATAATAACACAGATAGGAATTTATTTAAAAATGTCACCCTCACTCAATCCATACTGTCAGGAGCAGCAAACAGATTTATGTCCGCTCCTCGCTGTGTGGTTTTGGACGATGGAGCTGCAGCTGCAGAGCAAACAGACTCTCAGCTCCAGCGTCAGAGCCTCTCTGCCTCTCTGCCTCTCCGTGTGACCTCTGGGCTGCAGAGGTCAACGGTTCAGATGTACTAATTGTATTATGATCCAGACACGGAGCACTTGCCCCCTCGCAGGGTGGAGGCTGACAAAGGTTAAGTCAGCAGGCTCAATCAAAGCCCAGCTCAGAGTGGCGGAGCCCCCTGCCTGGCTGCAGGGCTGTGGGAGGGCCCGAGTGACGAGGGCCTCCTCTGCACTCAACACCTTTTCACAGCCACAAATAATCAGATATTAACATAACACTGTTTAAAAACACGGAACCAGGCTGTGATGGATGGCGGAGTTTCAAATTAAAGCGTTAATGTTTTACAGGCCTTTTGACACAGAGAAAAAACTGATGATAGTGCCTTAAAAAATGTATAAAGTCAACATTAATATATATACATAATATATATATATATATATATATATATATATATATACAAAGATGTGAAATGAATCATATTACATTAGAATAATTACATTTACACTCTATCAAATAGAGTCTGGTGGGATTTCTTTTTTAAAGATTTTGCACCAGATTCAGTGAGCGCAGGCCAAACTCAATTTAAAATTCTGTCAATTTTAGGATAAACATTTCATTCTGATCCATCAGTTCAAAGGTTAATTTATCTTTAAAATATTAGTGCTGATATGAGTTAGTGCTCAGCTGTTAGAGCTGATTAAAGGGTTCAAATAACACCCAGGCTCTGCTGCATGTCCACCAGGAGAAAATGAAGTTGTTTAATTAAATATTAAAATATTGGAAAAGTGTGTGAGGCTTCTGGTGTTTCATAACATAGCCTGGCAATGTGATTGAATAATGAGATCTTGTTACAAATAATATGGAAAATGCTGATAATTATTAGTAATAATTGAATACACTCCTGGAAAAGTGTAAGAAACACTGGAAACTGGGAACTGAAATCTTCACTATCTGTTGTTTTTTTATTATATTTATGAAATTATTTGTACTGGATAGATAGAATATGTTAAGAGCTCACCATGCATGTGAATACATTAGTATTGGCTGATTTAAAAAAAATAATGAAATAACATCCTACTTTTGTTAAGGCCACATTTTCATTTCACATTATTTACTCCTGCTTTATGATCAGTGTTTCTCATTAAAATTCAGTTTAAATAGTTGTCATGGCGACCTCCAGCCAAAACACACAAGAGCCTCAAACATAATCTGAAGAAATAAATCCTCAACATTAAATTTAACATCAAGTGGCGACTTCCATGAGTTTCTTCTGTATTCTGATGGAGTTTCTCGGCAGTGATCCACAGCAGGCCCCGTTCCTACCCATCGCCCCAAAAGCTGTTAAACACACATGAAACTAAAATATGATTTAGTTTTGATTTGGTCCATTTATATTCTAATACAGTCTCGGTTTATTAAATTTGAATTTTGATAACAAAGTAATAAAATATGAACTGATTAATTCCCATTTTGTGTCCTGATCAAACTCTTTCCGTGCTTTTAATGACAAGTTTCATTTGGCTTCAGACTTGTTGAGGTTTTTAATAAATAAACGATGTTAAAATGTAAAAAAAAAAAAAAAAAAAAAAGAATCATTAGTAAACAGGAAAGTGTGTTAATCTTCTGTTTCAGAGTTTATCCACCTTTGTTTGACATTTTCGGACCTCAAACCATCATCAGCGTCACTTTTCGTCATGTTCCTGCACTAAACTCCTTTAAATGAAGCTGCCTTCAGATGATAGTTGTTCTTGTTGTTGCTAGTGATCCGGTAAAAGTCGTAGAAAACCTCCGGGACACCTACCTTCACTGCAGGGTAGTCCGGTGTGTGCGGCTCCCTCGTCGGACATGAGGTGCTGCGGCTTGGCTTGCTTGCGGCGGGACATGTTGATCCTTCTGTGCGACTCGCTGCCGCCTTCCCCCGAACCATCTACCAGCAGGGACTGGGACCCTTCCCGGGGAGCGGGGTCGGTGAAATAGGCGAACGGAGGCTGCTGTTGATGCCCGTGTGCAGATTGCGCATGTCAGTGTAATTATGATGGAGGAAAGGATAATGCTTTTACGACTCTCGCTGCCCTTCTCGGGGTGATTGGCTGCGCTCCAGCCAACTCACGCTAGATATGGAAATGAGGGATGGGGTTTAATAATAATTAGTTCACTTCCTGTCCGGTGAGCGGCTGCTTTTACGCACAGCAGCTCCCAGCAGCAGCTCCGACATGGTTCAGTCCGACCTGAACTCCTGTGAGTGTCTCGTGCGCTTTGGAGCAGCCGGATTAACTTTAATGCTGCATCTCGGTTTTAGTCCGTTCAGTCTGAAATCTGACTTGTTTCCGTTTTGAGATCTAGGATGAGGTCGTGTCCAAAGAGACGCTCCGGTCTGATCTGACTCCTCAGGCTATGGATAGATGGATGTCCCTGTTCAATCCCTCTCCGCACGCACGCACGCACGCACACCCACACACACAGACACACACACACACACACACACGGCAGCAGAGCAGGAGCACTTATCCTTCCACAGGAGGAGAGGTTGTCTGTTGAGTAAAACTGCGTAAAGTCCAGAATCGACGGTAATTTTTACGCAAAAGAAGAAAACCCCTCACAATTCAGATTGAATTTGCGCGTGAAATCAAACTTTGTGCGTAAAATAAAGAAGCTCGCTCAGGTCGCGGATAGGTCCTATCTCGGAAGTGAGACTCCCTGGTTTTTCTCCGAGGCTCCAGCACTCTCCTCGTTGCCTCCGCCTCCGGTCCATCATTAGATGCCCTTCAGCCGGCTGCGATAGGCTACTGCCAGGATACCACAGGAGGTGTTGGAGCCCGAGCTTCATTTGTTAACGACCTCCCACAATTTGGCGCCATAAAAGAGTGAAAAATGTCTCTGTTCTGGAAAAGAAATCTTCCTTTGGAGAGATGATCAGGGATGTGAGGAGAATAAACCACCTGAACTCTCTTTAGATTTAAAGAAGCAAAGTTTAAATAGGATAGAGATTTGTATTTAGGCTCACTAGACCTCCATTTTTGTAGTTTTTACACAAGTTTTGGTGCTTGGTTGAGACACAATCACCAAATACTGGTCATTTTTTTTAGCTGCATAAAAAAAAATCTAAAAGGTAAATGAAGCCGAATAGCAAAGTGAATAATAAAGTCTGTTCACTTCCACAGACTGTAGCTATTTCAAAGCTCAGGGAAGAATGAAGCATACTTCACCAGAGCTGTAATCCCTCTTCAGGCATTGTTCCAAAACTTGTAATTATGTGGTATTAAAAGATGCAGCTGGGGGAGGACAGAATCAGCTGTTGATAATTGCAAGTACTACACAACAGCCTGGTATTGATCGGTATGTCTCCCTTTCCCCTGCTATGGAGAGATAAGGAGACCCCACTCCTGCCGGAATATAATTTCTTCTGACCTATCAGGTTTCCACAGACTTATGATGAATAGCCAGAGTGGCCGAGGGTGCTTATCTGGAAACTCAACCCTCCTTGATTCGATATTGATTCTTTGTAACCAACAAAATCAGACTACCAACTACTTGACCATGATCTCTTCCAGATTCTAACTTGGTCTCCACCAACACAGACTCCACTCACGGCCGTGAGCACCACTTGAATTTCATTATAGTGTACATCTGTTAGAGGAACACATAAATCAGTGTGTTTTGTTTATAAGATAAACGAGACCAATTAAAGATCAATAATTCATATCCAATAATCAATTATTCTAAAACGGTTCAGTTTGTTGTGCTGAAGGAAGTACGGGAAAAAATGAAATTACACCAAATATAGACACTGAACAGAGCCCTTTCAGAATAAAAGACACACAAGTGTTATGTGCAGTATAAGTACACAGATACACAAATAATAAAAAGCTTGAACTATTCTATATTTATACTATTTACCTACATTGTTCCAGAGACATGTAATCTCAATCTACTGTTAATTTTGAGACAGAATTTAAAAATGCTGAATTCATAAATCTTGAATAAGGCTTTTATGGATAAGAAGTGATTTTTAATTGAATAAATGTCTTATTTTTTTATAGATGTGTAATAAAATGTGAGCACAGATGTGAAGAAAGTATACATTGACTTATGTCATATAATGTGGATTTTGTTTTATTAATTAATTGTGTGAGAATTTACTTTGAAGTAATGGAGCAAGAGGCCTGCATTTTAAAGTATAAGTTCATGTAGTCAGTGAACATTTTTATTTGGTGAAGCAAGACAAAGACAAGGAGGGTGACATAACATAACATTACATAACATAACATAACATAACATAACATA
The DNA here is from genome assembly GCF_021018895.1 of Seriola aureovittata. Lineage (NCBI taxonomy): Eukaryota > Metazoa > Chordata > Actinopteri > Carangiformes > Carangidae > Seriola > Seriola aureovittata. Next base: position 2,331,566 of record NC_079379.1, read on the forward strand.
ACATAACATAACATAACATATCATTACATAACATATCATAATATGGTGGCATACACTACAAAGTGGGACAGTTTTTGTTATTGTTAATATTTTTGACTTATTGAGAGCTAAAAAAGTTTAAAAAAAAGTTTTACTAGGAAATTATTTCCACTTTAGTTGAATTAAAACATTTTCAAATTAACCCATGATAACAGGTTTTTAAATCAGCCACATCTCCCTGGCAGCTGCAGGCCTGAATATACAGGACAAGATGTTTCTTTTTTGTCCAGACAAAGGACAGAACAATTCAAACAACCAGTTTTCTATACCTCTTGGACAAATGTTGTTTAATCAACGCCTCTGACAGACTTTCAAAAAATGAAAACTTAAAGCTTCACAAAATGACAGTAGACTGTTGCTGGGCTGCATTAGTTCCTATCCGTGTGTTCACTGTATTTGGTCTGCTGCAAAAGCTGAAAAATAAATGGGAATTGTACGAACTTTCTTAAGTGATGGAAATTAATATGAATATTCAAATATGAATAAATCAGTTTCATTCAAAGCCACATTATGAGAGTCAGTGGTCAAACTCAGTCACAGTTGAATCCTTATTTTGTAAAGTTCAGGTTCCACTTTCTACAAGTACAATCTTGTAAGTGAGTCACTTCTGAGCGATGGAGGATGAAGTACTGTCCACATAAAGCTGAAAATTGAGTCTGCAGAATTAAGAAGCTTCCCTGAGACCACTTTCCATCCATATGAAGATTACAGTAGAGTCAGTGATTTACTGGCAGCTGAAAGGAGCAGCAGATCCAGCAGCGTCCTGTCAGCCGCTGCCAGCTGAGGAATGTGAGCACCGCCGTACAAGAGCGCGAGGCCTCAGATGGAGATATGACAAGCTAATGGCCCCTGACCCGCCGTTCAGACAGACAGCGATCAGCCACGAGGAAAAAATGCACAGCTCCGCGGAGATACGTCAGGCAAGAAAAGACTGTGAGACGACCTAAAGTATTTACTGCGTGAGAGGAAAAACTTGAGAGAAGTCAGTTTAAATTCTAGTGGAGAAGTCTGAAAAGATACAAACTGAATTTTGGGTAAATGTGTATAAATGATCAACAACACATTTAGAATATTTCTGTTTAATGAAATACATTGATACATGATGAAAAACATGTCTGCCAAAAAATTAGTGTTTTGTGATTTGGCGCCACTGTGACCATCACACGGTCCATCAAAATAAGAGCTTTTTACTGTTACCTTTTTAACTAGAATCACCCCCTTGTGTTTTTATGCCTCTGCCACTCAGACTAGTTTCAGGCTACATCCCTGTTTTTTGACCTTTGATCACCAAAACCTAATGAGTTTGTCTTTGAGTCCAGGTGAATGTTTTTGCCAAATTTGAAGAAATTCCCTCAAGCGAAGTCGCTGTGACCTTGACCTTCAATCCAAGTGAATGTTTGTGGCAAATGTTGAAGAAGTTCTGTCAAGAAGTAACTGAGACATTGTGTCGATGAGAATGGGGGGGACGTATGGACAACCTGAAAACAACATGGCTCCTGCTCCGACTGTTGCCAGCGCGGAGCAATAAAAAAAAAAAGTCCTCTCATTCACCACAATCACAAATACTGCAGAAAGAAAGAAATGTTTTATTCCAAACAACTCCTCCAATCTGAACAACCATCAACCCTCTGATACGACTCATAGGAAGGTCTCCTGAATTAGCATCCCTACAGCGGCATGCAAACCTTGGTTATCATGGTTACAATAACAAACAGGTATACTGACAGCAGCATACCTACCTACTACATGAACGAGTTGATACCAACGATGATAACTTTAGTTTTTCAGATTTGGGTGATCTGGCCCTTTAAGTTTCTAATTTATTATCATATACTTGATAATGATGCAAACATCTTTACCAGTAATGAAACTCTTGGTCTCAGAGCTGACTCATCTTTACATATGAAGTCAAATAAACAGTATTTAAATAGTTATTCTAAAAGTCTTCAGTACAAGTGTATTTTGGGAATTGAGTCAAAGCTTATTTGAGGTAGATTAGAGAGAAGACACAAGTTGAAAACCACAGGCCGCAGCCTCCTGTTAGTAACTCATGGGTCTGTGGAGCTGACCTCCTCATCTGATTTACTCTTCAATGAAACCAACTGGATCATAACATTTCTCTCCTCTGAGAGGCTTCTGGGTGGCAGTCTGTTTAGCCCCGTGCTCCAGAATAGATCTAAAAGAATTACACTCACTCCGGCTCTGTTTCCTCATATAATCACACAAAAGGATTTTTGCTGAAAATGATCATAAATCACAGGCCGGATCAATACGGCCGGCCTAGGCTGCACTAGCCTGATAACACAATCAATACAGGGTATTTGGATTTTAATTAATACATGACAGCAGCTAAGCCCTGAAACAGTGAAATATGACCTCAACCCCCTTTGAAATACGCCCTGCGGAGCATCGCAGGCCCCGATATCTGCTGCAGCTCATCAGATGTCGATGTGATCTGGTAACTGAGGAGGTGAGGGGATGGAGAGCTGGGGGACCGAGTGGGTGGGTGGGGTAAAACAGGGCTAAGAGTTTTAGAAATGAAAAGTCAGGGGGTTACCAAGGTCATGACAGTTCATCCAGAGCAGGGATATTAACATAAATGTAATAAGGTTAGTGCTTTTCTTGTCATAGAGTCAAAGCTCTTTACAATACATTCACCCATTAACTCATTAACTCAACACATATATACACATGCAGTTATACTCTGATGGAACGGCCATGAGAGGCAATCTGGGCTTCAGCATCTTGCCCAAGGACACCTCGAAACATGAACTGGATGTCATCAAACCAACAAACCAACGACTGGCTCTACCTCCTGAGCCACAACAAGTTTAAACCAACTTAATGAAAATTCATTCAACAGTTGTAACATATCACTCAAAACCACCAATGTCAACCTCATGGTTGAGGAGGATCAGTGATTAGGGTTTATCATCTGAGAACCATGACTGTCTTTACAGAAATTTGTGCCAATCCATCTGATGTTGAGATATTTCCTTGTATAAGTAAAAACTTTGACCTGCTTGTGGTGTTAGAGGAACACCAGTGGGGTCACCAAAGTCAGATGGATTCATCCTCTGGGGACCATGATTGTCTGCAGAATTTTTTATGACAATGCACATAATAGTTTTTTTTTTTTTTTTTTTTTAAATCTGTGCCAATCCATCTACAGATATTTCTTTGTATACATTAAATCTTTGACCCACCAATGGTGTAAGAAGAAACATCAGTGGGGGGGGTCACTCCAGTCAGAGGGGTTCATCCTATGGGGACCACGAATGTCTGTATTGAAATTTGTGCCAATCCGTATAGATGTTGAGATATTTCCCTGTGGAAGTGAAAATTTAGACCTGCTGGTGGTGTTCCCTCTGGGGAACATGAATGTCTGTATAAAAATTTCATGGTAATCCATTCACTAGTTCTTGATATAATTCAGTCTGGAAGTAGGTGGTGCTGCGTCAACCACCAGGGCAACGTTGCTGCTCCTAGCACGACTAAAAACAAGAGGCCCATCACTCCGGTCCATCCTCACGTCCCTCCAGAGAGAGACCAGCAATTGCCGAACCCGATGTGGAGGGCTCGGACTCAGACAGGCTCCCTCGCAATATCCAAAACCTTCACTCAGCAGTTATTGCAGCTGATTGGGAGCAGGTCCCCCATCCCAAAACACAAAGCAAACGGAGAATAGGCCGAAAGGAAATCAAAAGTGAACAAAGGAGCGGAGAGTGGAGGGTGATAGACAGCAGCAAGACAGGGCTGGTGGGTTATGTAGACTGTGGGCTGAGTGGCTGGGAAATTTCTGATCGCTTTAATTCACTACACCCAACTTGGCTTGGCGCTCTTCCCCCCTCTCCGCCTTTATCTAACACTGTGTTTCTGTATTGATTTTTTTTTTCTTTATCTTCGAGGCTGGATAAAGGACAGAGAACTACGGGAGTGAGAGTGAATGGAGAACTTTCCTGAAGATTGCTGCTATTCTCTGGCTTATTGCCTCCTGTCCTTCATGGTTTCACATGACGTCCCGGGTGTCAGCTTCGCCTTCAAGCTGGAAATGAGGAAGCCGATGATACCAATGGACTGGGATCAAAAAAGGAGGGAATGGAGGCTGAGGTAGAGAAGAAACGGACAAAAATTAAATACGTTTATAAAAGTGTGGGATAATAAAAGATGGGTGTAAATATTTGCTGGAAAGAGATAATATTTCCTGGAGGGAAGTTGAGATTTGTCGTTTGATGAATTTTCGGGAAGGTGTTAAGAAAATCTGTGCGTTTAGAGCAGCATGGAACAGGAACACTGCTGTTTTCTTACACATAAAAGCCTCATAATGATGTGTTTGGGACTTTGTTGACACGTGTGCTTACATGACAACCAGCTAACAGTGAAAAAAAACTGCAACTTTCAGGAAAAAAATAGGAAATTATTCCTTCTCACAAACTTGCGTGACAATTAGAGCAATAGATGCAATAAAACAGTAGTTAATTACAAGCTTTGAGCACATAATATCTGAGGCTGGTAACGGAAATCTCACAGTACAATATAAAGTAGTTCCCCTCTGTAAATACACCAGACCTTGTTGTGACAGGAAAACTTGTTCGGAGCAGGTTATTTACTGGAGTCATCTCAACTGAATGTTTTTAAAGTCCAATTAAAAGAACTTTTCAGGCATTAGATTTGTTAAAACAAAGAGGAGATAGTGTTGAATGCAGCAGCAGGACGCCCCTTTCTCATCCCAGAAAACAATTAGACACCACAATAGTTTTGAATAAGAAAAGATTGATCCAGATCAAAGTGGAAGTAAAGAAGTCTTTTCAGGTCTGACTAACAAAGCAGTCGACCTGCAGGTAGCTCTTTGTTTCAGGTCCAGCGTGGGCAGAAACAGCATTTCATGTCAGCTCTGACAAATGAAACAGCTGGGAACCAGTTAGATGTTTTTATATTTCAGGATTAAAGCACAGTTTGAAGAAATCCAGGATTCAAACTCATGATGTTCTGAGAGTGTCTGACTCTTGTGATGACAAACTGAAATCGTCTTATACAATTAAGCGCTCTCATGTTGTGTTTTGGTGCCAAAATGTGACATTTGAGGTACTTTTATGTCACTTGATTAAAATGTTTCCCTACTGCAAAAGAACTGACACCATCAAGCTCACAAGTGTTAACTTTATATTCTTTTCATGAGTTCCTCTGTTGATGAAATCAGGTAAAACTGCACTAACTCGTATGGATTTACATAAACTAAAATTCACTTCAATTCCACTTTGTATAGCGCCAAATCATAACAAAAATGATATCAAGCCACTTTACAAGGTCGTGACCTTACCATTATTTACATTACTCTACACTACACTAAAGAAGGCAACAAGTTAGAGCAGGTAATTCACTTTTGAGCCAAAAATCTATTTAAAATGACTTTTGAAAAATGAGAGAAATACTAAGTAAAGGTGTAAAATCTTAAAGATCTGTTTAAAAACAAAACAAAACAAAAAAAACCCACAATTTTCCAGAAAGTCAAAAAAAAATTCCAAAGAAACCTTCTACTCCTATTACACTTCAGGGGAAAGTGTTTTTACTTTTTACCTGATCAATAGTTATATTCAATAGTTAGTTTGCAAATAAAGAAGCTTATGGACAACTTCAAATAATGATGAATTGTTGTAGATTAAACTAGATCCAGATCAAACAGAATCTAGAAGCTAAAATGAACTCCTCCTCCACCAGTTACACATCAGCGTATCAGTAATAATAATCCAGTAATACATCGCACATATTAATATAAAAATCTGCCATTCTTTTACTTTTGATACTTAATTCCATTTTCCTGTTTACACTAATCCAGTAACATTGTGAATGCAGGACTTTTATATTGTGGTGGATGTGAAACCGACACTAGCACAAACATGTTGAAGCAGTAAGACTAGCCCTGCAGGCGTCTTCCACACGTTAAAGCAACATATGTGCAGATTGTTGAGCCTCGTCCTTCAGCATGAGACAGACACAGTGATGAGGAGAAACGCAAGAGCGCTGCCATGACTTACAGCAAGAGGCCAGTAACTGCTGGAAACCACAGCCTGTTGTCTGCATGATAATAGACTGCATCACTACAGATGGGATACAAATCTTCTGACTTGTGTGAAAACATGGATGATGAGGTCAGACTTACTCATGTCTGTGTGAAGTTGCAGATCCTTGTGAAATGTGAAGTTAAAGCTCACAAAGATCCGGCAAACAAATAAAGGTGTCGTCTCCCGCCCAGTAAAACAGTAAAGCTCTGCCACTGTCTACACACAATGAAAAGGAGGCGAGAAAAAAAAAGAGAAAAAGAAAGAAGAAACCAAAAAAAAAAAAAAAAAGGGCCCAGACTGATTTTTATGTGAATGTTGACTAAGAATGGTCTCCATCTGTGTAAACCGACTCAAACAGTGACTTCCTGTGAGTCACAGTCTGAAGCCTGGAGCAAATCACTGATATTTATCATGCAAGATGGCACACATTCCCAGGGTTACAGTTTGACTGCTGCTGGTCTCCCACTCTGGCTCAGGCCTGCAGACAGGGGCCGGACCCAGAAGCACCAGGAGCCCGTTTTAGGTAAGATTCTTCTCTATTTTACTCTATTTGACAAAAGCACGGCGTGGACAGCAAGACTCACTGCAAACATGGTGGACATTAGAAAGATGTCGTGGATGTAACGGGGAATTTATTCACCTTACACATCTGTTAGTCCTTATCAGATTTAAAATGAAGTTAATTAATCACTTTCATTGCAGCTGAAGCCTGATTTTACAGGTTTAAAAGCCGCAGTTTCCTATTTAATCGATCGTTTCTGGAGCTTCCAGATTTCCACACAACCTGTCAGCAACATGAAACAGTGAGAGTTAGAATCTTGATACGTGTGTGGATAGAAACAGTGTTGTAGATTCTGGATCAGGCCCGGAGAGAGAGGCCAGACCCAGAAACACCCTGAGCTGGTTTTAGGTACGTTTGTTTTCGACAGCAAGACTCACTACAGACATGGTGGACATTACAAAGATGTTGTGGATGTAACAGGGAGTTTACTCACCTTACAGTTAGCGCTTATCAGACCTAAAATTAAGATAATTAAGCTTAAGTCCTTTAATCTTATAAGTTTAAGAGCTGCAGTTACTAATTAATTGATCATTTCTGGAGCCTCCAGATTTCCGCACATCCCACTCAACCTATTATCAACATGAAACAGGAGGAATCAGCGTGTAGATGTGTGTTAAGTGTCTGTCTTTTTGGGTCTAAATAATTGTGGATATAAACAGTGCAGACTCCGGCTCAGGCCTGCAGAGAGAGGCCAGACCCAGAATCACTCTGAGCCGGTCTTAGGTGAGATCGTTTTCTATTTGACTCCACTTTGTCCGAGCCGCAGCGTCGACAGTCAGACTCACTACAGACAAAGTGGACATGACAGAGATGTCTTCGATATTTTGTTCTCCAGGAGTGGATGTAACAGGACATTTATTGACCTACTGTGCTTTAATTTGCAATGTTTCATCTTGTTCAATTAACGTAATTAATCACTTTTATTGCAGATTGAGGCCTAAATTTGCTACAATCCTGCTGCAACCTGTTGGCAGCATGAAACAGAATCTAGATGTGTTAAGTGTCTTAATTTACTTTTTAATGTTTCTCAGCAGGCTGCTCTTTCCTGGACTGACAACACTATGTTTCTTTTCCGTATAATTACAGAACTTTGTGCAACATGTTCCCTCTCCACGTAGAATAAGCTGAATAATATTGTTTTTACTTAATGCACAGAATATTGAAGAACAGGCACCTGAACCCAACATTTTCTCAGCGTCCACATTCAACAGATTTACAGTCTCATCTCTCCAGAAGTTTCCATAACTCTGTCACTCTCTATGTTTCTCACGGCTTCTGATGAGACACGTTTGAACGCTGCTTGTGCTTCATAGAGTTTGACTTTGTGACGTGTTCTTCTGCAGTTGTTTTGTCCAAACGAACTGAGGAGGAGGCACTGACGGCTCTCACCCTCTTGCCTCTGATATTAACATCTCCCTTCGACACTGTCCTAAATGTGACAGCGTCGCCATCCATCACAGCTCATACTGAATAAACTTCTTCATCATCAAAGTCACTGTGGAGGCTGGAGTTAAAACAGACTTGTCGTTTTCTGGCCTCGGTTTGTTTTCCTCTGTTAAAGCTTCAAGATGTTCGTTCTCTCTGTTAAAGGATCGGGTTTTGGTGCATTTTTGCATCTTTCCACTGCAACTTAAAGCAAGTAAACACATCAAACAGTGTTTTTTTTAAAGCTGCAGACACCTCAGCTGTCACCCCGACTTCCCACGTATTAATGATGCAATAAAAGGCAGTACAGGAGGAGCAAGTTACGGATAATTGCAAAGTCATGCTCTGTGGGGCCGGGGTGGTTTATTTGATTAACCTCTAGTGACAGGTCAGATGTTGGAAATATGTTTTTCAGCCAGATGATCATGGGTCATTTATGACCTCCCACTGAAGGATAATCAATAGCCTGATGGACGGACAGCGGGACAGCTGACAGAGCCTGTCGTCAGGGTCATGTTTGTATTATGTCTGAGGCGGTCCTGAGGCGGAGGAGCTGTATATAAAGATACTGCAGAGGCATGCTAACACTGTTTGACTGGAAGAAATGAAAAGGAGAGAAAAAGAAAAGGCAAAGAAAAAAGAAAAAGATTTTCTCACTGAGCGTGACCTCATTTAAACCCTGTGGATGTTTCCCTCTCTACCTGCCTCGCACCTTTGTTCTCTCACAGCCACAAACACAGCAAACGGAGCCACACAAAATGGCAGCATGTGCGTCAAACAGCCCATTCAAAGAGAGAGAGGAGGGGAGGGGAGGGGACGTGAGAGGGGGGAGTGCGTGTGGGGGGGGGGGGACAAATGTCATGCGATGCAAACAGTAAAAAAAAGGGTCCAATCTGCTTTACAACAGTTTTACAGCACATCCTGGGCTGAGCCTCGCCGGCTGCCTGCAGACAAACCCTCTCACATCCGCTCTGCTCGCTGCAGCCTCCCCTGCTCTCCGCCATCCTCACTGGCTGCTGCACTTTTAAACCACCACCCGCTTTGAGCTGCTTGTGGCTGTAAACAAATGCAATTTTGCATTTCCTGTAGTCTAGACACAACTGAGGATGTAGTTGCAGCAGTGCTCACTGGTGCTCTGCAGAGGAAAAGAAAAGTTTTACCACTTAACAACTGAGGTTATTCAGATTTAATGTGAATGCTTATGTTCAGTGTAGCTAGGATACCTGGGATACCTAACTCTTCTCATGAAGTCCACTGCTACGTATAAAACCTTATTGATTTCCATTATCAAACTGTCATTCATCACAAAGGAGGAGATGTAGGTAAAAGAAGTGGACAAGTTAGAGAAGAGATTTTTAGTTTCAGACGATCTAATCAAAAAATCTGTTAAAAATTTCTATGTCCTTGAAAGTCCCTGTCAAAAATCCTCCAACTCAAATCCTTCAAAGCCTACAAACCCCCTAAAAACACCCCCCTATAAACCTGAAAAAAACTAAATATATCTTAATCTCTAAGAATGAAAAAATACCCCAAAAACCTACAATCACACAAAAAACACCCCAAATCTCCCCCGAAAATCTTAAAATAAATAAATATCAACAAAAAAAAAGAGAGAACAAAAAAAATTCCACAAATCTAAAAATCCTTCAATAAATAAATAATTTAATTAATTACATTTTTTAATTTAATAAATAGAATAGAATAAGTACATTTTAGAATATGGAAAATCATAAAAATCCTTCAATTAAAATCAAAAAACCAAATAGATATGAAGGCTGTGAGATGCTGTCAAAAGCTCAGAAAAATCTAATAAGTGAATTTTAGATTATTTTTTATTCACACACTGTATCAAGTTTAAGACTAAATGTTCATGCTAAAAAAAAATCCCTATTGTTTCAGTGCATTTTATTTTGTTCCACTCTTACTGTTTTTTACATAATCTCCTGTGTTCACCTCTTTTCAAAACAAATGCATTTCTCCAGCCTTACGTGTGGACAGTGAATGCATCACGCCTTTTGAAGTCCAACCAGTGTAATTTGTCCCACTGCTGCAGAGACAGTGGGGTCTGTTCCAAACGAGAGCGAATCAAAGAGCCTGTGGAGAGATGATCATTGATTTAATCACATCATCAACTGCAGCCACTTCAGGGCCAAAGTAGCTAATCCATAACCAGCCACACAGATTCACGCCAACGCCTGCAATCACAGCTAAATGGGGATCAGGAGGTGTCGCGCAGGATATCAACTTCTATCACGCTCAGATGTGTTATGAAGTGTCTCAGTATCGATCAGGGATAACAGCCACATGCCCATCGACCACATAAGACATAACTATATCGACAAGAGAATTAGAGGGATAATTGTTCCTCTGTCATCTAACATCTAACTTTCTGTGTGTGTGCGTGTGTGCGTGTGTGTGTGTGTGTGTGTGTGTGTGTGTGTGTGTGTGTGCGCGTGTGTGTGTTCTCTGAGCTGTAGCTGCCTGTTCAAACACATGTAAGACTTTCTTGAAGTTAAAGGTCGTCTGTTGTCAGAGAGTCGTCTTTAAAATAGTCTCCACTGTATATCGACGAGTTTCACACCAGAAATCTGAAGTTTAATGTCATAATTCTTTTTCTTTTTCAATTAACATCAGTATACTGTATCTATAAGCTTTGTTTTAAAGCTTAAGCTTTGTTTAAGTCACAAACCTGTGTGGACGTGTTTGCTGAAAGCAGCTGAATCTCCTGATACAGGCCACGCCCATTTCTGCCCTTTTTTCTTCTTTTTTTTTTCGCAAAAACACGAAATATGCAAAACCTAGTCTTTCGAGCTCCTCATAGGGTTGTGAGTCCAATCTGCACAAAACTTTGAACACAGAATCGATATACACTCACGATCACAAGTAATAGGATGACCATCACTCTTCCGAGAAATGTCGGAGCGAAAGGAGCAACTTCACGTAGCTCACAGTCAAAACAGGAAGTGTTGCATATCTTTGGAAAAATCACTTCTACTACACAAAACTTAGGGAAGTCGTTCCTCATGCCACTCTGAAGGTCTGTACATAATTTGACATTAATTGGCGCCACAAACAGGTCCACCTTGCTCTGCCTCCAGGGGCGGATGGATCGGGCGGCTTGGACCCCGTTGATTCCTGTTACTTTTCTTTTTGTGGAAACTGTGTGAAGGATTTAATATCGTGAACCTCAGGATATTATTTTCAGCGTTAAATATTCACAATTATGTATTACATTTTTAGATGGTTAATGCTGATCATCTCAACTACTTTAAATACAGTGAGGTAGTTTAGTGTGTATAGGTTCCTAACCTAGGGGTCAGGGCCCTCCAAAGGGTCTCAAGTTGACTCTGAGGGGTCATGAGGTTATAAACGGAGAACAAAAGAAGAAAAAAACTCATTGTGATCCACTAATTTGTGTAAATTTTGGGACTTTTCTCTAATATTAAGGTTTATTGCGAAGGTTTGAATGATTTATCTCTGTGAGCCTCAAATATTAATGAAAAATGAAACGATCAGAGACGTTAAAACAGGACATGTCTTTGTGGTGGAACTGTGAACAAATCATTAACGCCTGAAACACAACAACAACTAGACAGTGAAAAGGTTGGACACCTCTGGTTTAATGTTTGACAGTGTGTTGTGTATGAACCAGTATGGCGGCGCGCACAGACGCAGTGGCTTTCAGCTCTGACTCATCAGAAGTCCACAGAGAATTCCATAAATATACACATGATAATAGGATCATCCGCTGAGCTATATTTAGCACTATATTTAAGAGCAATAAATAATAGCTTAGTCAGCAAAGCACTTTCCTATTCTTTTAATGCATTGGTTCCAAACCTGTGGGGCGGCCCCCTGGTGGGCCATGACATTATTGCAAGTGGACCGAAAAATGTACTAATGAAATAAATAAAAATAATGTTTTTAAATGTTTTAAAACTAATTTATGTGTAAAAAAAATTAAAATCTTTAAGAAATCCTTTCATTTTTCTTGTATTAAGGCCCATCACTGTGATAAGCCACTGTTCAGTGTTTGATCATTATTAGAATAAAAAGGGCTCTGACAACATATTATTTGGCTTCGGTATTTGTACGGGGTTTGATGTGGGCCGCCAACATTTTTGAGATTTTCAAGTGAGCAGTGAGTTGAAAAAGGTTGAGAAACACTGTTTGAAACCGTGTCCTTTTGTCTGTAGAACTCTTTCATTGTATATTTTGTACAATTTTACAACTTTCTATTTTATTTCTGTTCTGTTGCACTTCACAAGCTTATCGTTTGCTTTTTTTGAAGAATCTCCATTAGCTTCTGCTACAGCGCTTGCTAACCTTCCTGAGGTCCACGTAAATTATCAATACACACACATCATATAAACATGACACCCTAATTAAAATGATACAATTAAAAATCTAAATACTCAACATATCAGATAACTCAGAATTTGAAACAATAATCTGATCTAACAGACGTCCTGACAGGTGGTATCATTCCTGTAGTCTGGTCTCTTTCATCACTTTCAGCTTGAGTGATGTTTTCAACAGGTATTTGCTTCTGATTTGTTTTCTTCACTGTCATGTGTTCGTGAGCTCCACTGACCGGAGGGTGACACAGGCTGACCTGTCTTCTGTCTCTACTAATTGTTCTGTAAAAACAGTGCAGTTGTCTGTCTGTCGGTGTGTCTTCTGAAACCTAACTTGTTATTCCAGCCGTCACATAAATGAAGAGGAGGGAAACGGGACATGAAGTGTAAAGTGGAAGACTATGCAGTTCGCAAGTAAAGTACAAGTACATCAAAACAGTAAAACTGTCAATCAAAATAAAGTGCCTTATATTATTGCTCTCATTAGTTTCTCAGGACGTTTCACAAAGAGAGCAGGTTACTTCCTTTTTTATTATTAAATATATGGACAGAGGCGACTTCTTTCCTTCTCTCCTTCCTCCTCCCGGGTGAAAAATACAGCCCTGGGAAAGCTGTGGGTTATTATTGGACGTCCACTCTAAAAGTATTTCCAAACAATCCGATGTTGTGCTCTAATAGAAATCTATGAATGCTTCTCAGGGGCAGAGGACAAAGCTACGGAGAGGCTGTACATCTGTGAGTTTAGAAACAAAGCTTTGTTTGTGAGCCTCAATCACTTGTGCTCATGAAAGCAGACACTTACTTGAAAAACTTTCTTTTTCTTTCAGGGGAGGGGGTGGTTGGAGCAGGGGGGGGGGGGGGGGGGGGGGCACTCTAAACCTACATCCTGGTATAAATTTGCAAAACGCAATACAGGCCTGATTGTGTGTGGAGTAGACGCAGGATGCATACAAATAGAATCCCTTCTGAAATGTCCCCGTCCCTGCATGGCTCAGTGGCTAATGTACAATAAATCAACAAAAGGGGGCTTTAATACGAGCGACGGACGGGTCCAGGCTTCTGTTATTTTATCTTTTTACAGTATTTAATTGGAAGTTTTCCCTGAAACATTACACCGCGCTTTCAAATGACTTTGCCCAAATCTAAGAGGAGATTGATAAGAATTTCTCCCCCTCCTCTCTCTCTTAAACTCCTTTTTTTTTTTTTTTCCAGACCCTTCGCCTTTCAGGAGAGAGCAAGTTTTTTTGCCGAAGGGAGACTAAAGTTACAAGTGTGTGGCATTTTGTGGAGGGAGAATGAAATCGGAGGCTCGGAGGGATGGATAAGGACAGGCTGGGAAAAAGGGAAGTTGGCAGTGGTAGCGGGTCAACAGCGCGCCTCAGAGCCTTACCCACTGCACCAGGTGTCCACTTAATTCAAATGATACTATTATTCATAGAGAGAGGAAGAGTATTGAAACGACCCCCCCCCCCCCCCCTTACCACCACCAAAACCACCCCCCTCCCAAATCATTTGCAACTGAATACAGATATAATCCTGGAAATATAAGTCTCCATTAAGGCTATCCCATTTAGCAAACAAGGCTCCCATTGTGCAACATGTTGTGTGTATAAATCACAGTCTGAGAGAGCGAGAGAGAGAGAGGGAGAGAGAGAGAGAGAGAGAGAGAGAGAAAAAAGATGAGGGAGAAAGTAAAACACTCAGTCCAAGACGAGATTTGAGAATGTCACCTCGTCACACATGACAGGCACGAGTGTGTTTCACTTTCTCATTACATGCTGCTGATTTCACGGAGGTTTGTATTAAAGGTGACGCAGAACCATTTCATAAACAGAGGAAAATAATGGCAAAATGTCTTTGCACTAATGATGTAGAATAATGATGTACGTGTTAAACAATATATCAAAACACATGTTATACACACGAAGACGTTTTCCTGAAACTGCATCGTGAAAATCAGCTTCCTGTGTCGTAAACATGACCTCCCATCCAGAAATATATGACATATACTGTATGTGTTGCCATCTATAAGGGGATATATTATCATCACATATATACATCCTCTGGATATATGAAGATATAAGTTTATAACATATATGAAATGTATGAGTAAAAGTTTTATATGTACATATATTAAAAATATCTATGTGGTGAATTTTTACTTAGAACACATGTATGGTCGCGACATGTCGCAAGCGTATGTGTTCTATACAAAAATGATGTGTTTACATTATACATCTAATTTATTTTTGCAAGTTTATTTAAACAACATACATGTTAAAAATTCTGTATGTTTATAGGCTAAGTGTTTTTCTTATTAATTTCTCATTCATTTTAAACATCTTCACATTGTGGGAAAGTGGTTTCAGACTTTTGGACTCTACTGTTTATAATATCAACATATACTGAATGGATATATATTATATGTCTACAATATAAGCATACATACATAAATGTATATATTTGTATTAGCTAGACATATGTGTCAATATACAAAATGTTTCCAATTTCTAATAGGTTTTATATCATTTTTACATAGATAGGCTATATATGCATGTATGTACATATATTAATTAACTTCATACATACATATATTTCATATGTGGAAATTCAATACATATACATATCACATTTGTCTATGGGCTGTTACTGTATTTTATTAATTATGTACATATCACAGGTCCTCAGGATGAAAACCTCACAACCACAGAATATCAACGCTTCAGGAAGTCGAGAAAAACTTCATGATCTGTGCACTGACTACGACATAAACACAAATACACAACATTTAAAACACACAATGTTCGGAGAGGAAAAGAGGCCCTGCAGGCCACGAAATTCAAATACCACGATCAGACCTTGTTTCTAGATAAATAAATTATTTTCACATGCAGAAATTGTGAAATAGTTGGTCCTTTAAAATTTTTATTTAACTTTTAATTAATTTCAGATTTATAATATTTGAAAAACTAAAATGTTTCAAGCCACTTTCGATAATTTTGTACCTTTTTCTTCTCGTGTAGTAAAATAAGAATTTTAAAGGGAGCCTTCTACTGTGTTTTTGTGAAACAGGCAAGTTTAAATACTCCTGTTCCCTCTAGAAAATCAAACTGTGTATTACTGTGATTGACATATTGATAATGCATGTGAGTTTTGATAATGTGTATGGGTGTAATATCCACAAAAAGAAAATCAACTCGGTGAAATCTTAACCCAAAAAACACCAAAGATTTACCACAGACGGTATCAAAGCAAAGTTTATTTGACAATTTCATAGCAACATGATGATAAACTTGTAGATTAATTTTCATAGTGCCGGCTATTAACCATAAAAATACATTTTTGTAATCCAGATGTATCTTTAAAATGTCTCAATATTTCATTTCTTACATCTGTTCTCAGGCCGGTAGCTTCTCTGGACAGGTGGCCACTTTGTTCTTGCACCTTCTCTCCTGTTATAGATCAGCTGTCTATACATGTATACTGAACAACACCATAAACACATGACCACGTCCAGAACTGATTCCAGCTGCCTAAAAGCAGTGATTAATGTCAGTTCCCAGCAAAAGAAAAGGACACAAACAGCTTTAGAACCACTGACTCCTCCTGGTTCTCATGTTGCTCAGTGCAGAACACAGACCGCCGCAGATCCACCTTCAGTCAGTGGATCAATCTAATCCTGCAGAGAAATGTGTGATGGACCGGTTCAATCATCCCAAACAAAGGCCATGCAGACGTCTGTTCCCTTCACCCAGCAGCAGTTACTTTATAAAAAGCTCCTGATAACCTCCGGTGACCACAGAAGAAGAGTTTCACAACTACATTTCAACCCCAGACTCACTCGTCTAAATATCCAACAATCACCTCGAATAAACACAAAGTGATGAAAGATGCAGCGTCTGTCAGTTTAACACACGACACACTGTTTCTTCTCCTAACACCCTTTCTCCAACTTGTTTCAGCTGTTAATCAGATGAGCTTTACATCAGATCAGCTGAGCCCGTGTCTGTGTGAAATGTATTCAATTCTGAATTTAGCCACTTTGTTTCTTTTAAATTGACTTTTGACACTTAGATCTTTGTGCTCTCACCCTGCAGTGACAAATAATTATGAATAAACATTTTAAGATATTGATCCTTTACATCTGAGGAGCCTCTTGTCTGTATTCAGGCATTTTGTTCGTATGTTACTGGTTAAATAAAATATATAATAATTCATTTTATTTATAGGTGCTTTTCAAGCACACCTTACAACACACAGGTTCAAGTGAATTATTCCATCACTCAGTGAACAACAAGCTGAAGGTGAGTTTTCATTTCTAATGTTCGTCTTTAATTGTCACTTTGTCGTATTTTTATTGATCTGAAATGATTAGCTGATTAAAACAATTAAGTGAAACAATTTTCTTCGTGAAGTAATTTATCAAGTATCAAGCTACAGCTTCTCAAATGTGATTAACTGCTGCTTTTTTCTATTTTATATCGTTGTGAATTGAATATCTTTGTTTTTTTTGGACAGTGATGAGAAATTATTATTTGAATGATTATTTTCTAACTTGTTATTGATTAAACCATCAGTATATTCATCAAACTGTAATTATAATTCAGATACTCATCAGTTGCAGCCGTATTAATGTGCCGAGTCGTTGCCCCAGTTTAAAACTCTACTCTAAACATATTTGTATAAAGTAGCTTTTAATCCTTGATTTCAATGCTTTTACCTTTGGTTTCTACTTTTGGTTTTATTCTCTTTTGTCTGTTTTATTGATTTAATTTTTTTAACACACGTATTTGTAAATCTCCCTGTTATACTTCGTCTCTCTTCACTGTGACTTTTGTTGCTTTGTTTTATTTTTTATCTTTGTCCAGCACTTTGTAACTCTGTTTTGAAACGTGCTATATAAATAAAGTTATTATTACTTTTTTAACTATATCTTTCTTACTACAGCTTCAAAATAAAACCATCAAACACGGAGCAAATATTAGAGTTTATTTAATGATTTTATATGAATCCATGTATTCAGTCTTAATCTGCCTCTTTTTGAATGTTTTGACATTGTGATTAATTCACTTCTGCTCCAACTCTTCTCAACAATAAACAGTGTTTTTGCTTTTCTCCACAACAGTATGCTAACGAACGCCCTCTGAGTTTCATCTTACAGGTGTTGCCTCCATATTAACTCCGTCAGGTGTGTAACCACGTTAAACAATTATCTAAGAATCATTTGTAATGCAACAAACACTAACCGATGGTGAAAGACACAAATGTTGTAATTCTATTAGAAGATGTAATATTTTCTATTATGCGTGCTCTCAGTGAGTTAGTCCTGTGTACATAAAGGATTTAATCAGTCAATCAATGCATTACCACCAGCTCACCTACACTGCTGTTATCCTCTCTTACACACCTCGTTATCATCGCTGTTGTGTTTGCATTTTTTGGGTGAAATTGTGACCATTTCTCATTAACATGAAAATGCTTGTCGTATGTCTTCAATATGTTTATAGCATCTGCATAAAACCCTTATAAATTCTTCATTCACTTTGGCCTTTTCATTATCACTTCTCTAGACATCTCCGTCTCTGTCTCGGTCTCCCTGTCTCCGAGCAGAAGTTCCCATGACCCGTCACAATACAGTGATGATGTATTCAAGCAGTGATGTATGAAATTCGGGCAAATAAAAACCTTTGTCCCTCCACACTGGCTAATTATTTGACAGATTGGAGCCCTGTTGTGTGTGGATACTGTGAAGGAGCCCTCCGTCGCCCATCCCCCACCCAATAAAGAGGCCACTTGCAGAAAAAAAAAATTCCTCTATAGCCTCCCTTTTCTATTCTTTGTTAGAAGATTACATTTTTTCACCACATTTTGGAATGACAAAATGGGGGAGAACTGTGGGTTTTTTGGAGGGGGACCCTGTGTGCTCAGGCAGTGACGGAGGGGGCCAGGACAGCAGTCAGTGGCAGTTTAAAAAGATTTTCTCAAGCAGAAATATTTAATCTTCTCAGGGAAAATAAAGCAGTGAAAAAACAGAGGACAAAAAGAAGCTAATCATCCACAGGTCTCCCACCCCCCCTGTCTCCCTTGCCACCCTCCCTCCCTCCCTCTCCATAGTTATCTGTAAAAAACAAGAGAGAAAAAGATTATGTAAGATTGATAGAATACATCTGCATGTATAATTATGACAGGTTCCCACATTTGTGAGCGAGACTGACGACGACTGTTCATTTTTTTTTTCCAGGTTTACAATCACACAGACTCGAAGCCAAGGGAAACATACGCTCACATCAAACTGCCAAGGAAAAGAAAAAAGTACAACAGCAGGATGGTATTTCAAATTAAAACACTCTCTCTAAACTCAAAATCCTATATTTGCTGATTTAAATTTGACATTTTTTTTGTCTCCGTGTCTCCATGTCGTCTCTCCAAACAGGACACAGCAACTCATTTCTGGGCAGACTTCTGTAAACAGCTCATTAGCAAAGCTGGAAGCGTCCAATTACTTTCTTTACTGAATTCTGTTTGTTGCATTTGTTTGAGTGGAGGGAGAGTAATTATATGCGCATCAGACGCAGGTGCAAGGCTACTGGAAAACAGACTAACACCTGCACACTGACCAAACCACCAAGTTCTCTGAAGAGACAGAGTCAGATCTGCATCAGGTCAAAATCAACTGTCGACTGCTGGACCTCAACCACGCATGAACCCTACACTACTGGCCTGTTATTATATCATAATATAATATGATATAATATATAATATCATAATATCAGTCTGTTATAATGAAATTGTGGTTTGGTGTCAGTGTACAGGCATTAATTGACTGATGTATTTCTACCTTTGATTAAAGATGTTTGGGTCAACTTTAAATACAACACTTCAAATAACACCCTCAACACATTACAAAATTAGTCACCTTTCTTTCTTTCTTTCTTTCTTTCTTTCTTTCTCTTTCTCTCTCTCTCTATCTCTCGTCTTGTATCGAAAATACAGACAAATAGCTATTTTAACAGCCTTACCTGATCCCATATTAGCCTAACTAGCATGCTAACATTAGCCATTGGGCTATTATCTAACATTCTGTGCACTTAGCCATGGTAATCAGCAAATGTTCATTCACAGTATTGTATGGGGTTTTTAGCTAGTTTTAGCTGTTGAGAAAGCAAACTACTTATAGCATTACATTAAAAAGTCAAATTATTACTTTTTATTTTGTTGATGAAATAATACATTTAGAAACTCTGCAAAGGTTTATTTAACTGTTTATTTATAGCATCCAAAAACTGAACTGCTAACAACTAGCCACATTAACCAAATTAGCATACTAACATTAGTCTTAGGATACAGCTAAAATTGCATGTGTTTAGCTGTCATGCTGACATATTAGCTTAGCAAATGTTGATTTGATGACAGTGTTACTGTTTGTTCTGTTTAATGTTGGTTTGGATGCTCTAACTTGTTGCCTTTCTAAAAACTAAGGAAAAACGATAGCATGACATTAAACATTAAAAAGTAACATAAAATTAGTTTTTGTAGCTTTTTTTGTAGCTAAATAAAATAGTAATACTGTTACATTTAGAAACTTATCAAACAGGGTAACACACTGCAAATACCAACACACTGCTTTCTCTTTTGTAGGTGTTTTTGTAATGGAGGCATGTTTACCTTAATATTTGTGCTTTCTCTGTTGTTCAGGTGTCAAATGAAGAGACAAGCTTTGAGCAAATGAGCAACTTTTTAGCAACTTCATAACTTTAACATCTCTATAATGTTATGTCTTTACTCTACTTAAGTAAAGGTTCAGTAAAACATTGGTTAGTTAATTATTTCATACCATATTATAAGCTGTTATCATTCTGTTCTTTTGTTTTGTTTTGTTTTGTATCGTCTTGTGATTTCAGATGTCGTTGAGGCAGAACACAAACCGGCGTCATACATCACACCCTCTCTGTGACTAATATCTCAGGCTCCAGTTTTGGACACAACCTTGATGTTGTGGTCCTGAAGCTACCAGAGTTTATCCTCTCGGCATCTGGCTGTGAGGTAGAGGGGACCCAGAGAAAGCATCTGTGGGGTCTTGTCCTCCCCCCTCGTCGAGCCGGGGCTGGAGGAACACTTGGCACCGGCCCAGTGGAGAGGTGGCTGGAGTATTAACTGCACAACTTCCCCCACGTAGAAGGTTAAAACCCTTTCACAGTTTCCTCCCCCCTCCCTCCCCCCTCCCTCCCCCAGCAGCATGGAGCATATGCTGTTTAAAAACATATGGTCAGCAACAAAACTTCAACTCCTTCAACAATGAAAACAGTGAAAACGCTCACTTTGAACCAAAAGTGCTAATTATAATGATACCTTTTTTTTTTTGTTATACAGAATAAAAGCATTTGGACGATCCAATGCCAGGCCGAGGAGATTTATCACGCACATATTGTCCCAATTAGCACGATTATGGCGATGGCACAGGCTGCTTGACCTTCTAGTACCATCCTCATTTGTATCGTGTCAATGCAAAAACAGCTCCTAAATCACTGCTCCTCACTCGCTGCTCAAATCACCTCACACTATTTAAATGTGTGATCCCAAAGACACAGAGAAGAGAGTGAACTTTCCAAAATGTGATTTTTGTCCTACTACAGACCAAATGTGATCCAAAAGCAAATCTGGAGCAGCAATAACAAAGAGGAAAATTTTAAAAAATAAAAAAATTAATTAAGCTACTGTCACACATGAGAGAATTGTTTTCATTTTCAAGAGTAATGACTTTTTTGTAAAAATAAAAAATGAAAAATTAATAAAGTAAAAATCATTTTTTGACATTAGATTGTCAATACTTATAAATATATAAAATTTTAGTGCACTTAAAGAAATAATACTATTGGTCCAATTCAGTTATTTGAGAGTATACAGAAAGTAGTAGTAGTTAAAGTATAGGAAAAAATAGCTGGAAACAAAGAAGTAGATAAAAAAAGGTACAAATTAGATACAAAGTAAATACATACAAAGTAGTTTGTTTATACAAATTTTACACGCAAAACAGAATGAAATAATAGACAATCAATACAAAGTACAAAGTACACAGAAGATACAAAGGAGAAAGTAGAAAATTGCAAAGTACAAAGTAGACGCTGAATGGAAAGTAAATATAAATTATTATTAAGTCAATACAAGTTGATACAAAATAGAAAGAAGACACAAAATAGATGGAAAGTAACGCTGATACGAAATCAACTAAAAGATCAAAGCAGAAACTAAAAGGTACAAATTAGATACGAAGTAAATACATAAAAAAGAAGAATGTGTATACAAGTTTTATACACAAAATACAATTAAAAATGTACTGTAAAATCAATAAAAAAAGTAGAAAATAGACACAAAAGTAGTAAGCAGACACAACAAAGATACAAAGGAGAAAATAGAAAATTAATACAGTAGACACTAAGTGGAAAGCAAATATAAATTATCGATACTAAACAGTTGAGTTGATACAAAATGTTTAAAAAGCTACAAAAAAGGTGCTAAATAGTTACAAAGTAGAAAGTGGATAACAAGTGTGGTAGTTAAAAAGTAGAGTTGATACAAAACAGACACAAAGTAGTAAAACATCTTAAAAAGGTTTTATAATTCAGAGCTGAGTTGAGTTGTTCAAATAGTTTAATGTATAATAAATGAAACGCGTGATGTGTGATGTGATCTCTTGATGAGACACTGAATGAAATGATATCATCTCCAGAAGAGTCAGTGTACAGTAAGAGTCACTCTGGTGAGAGAGAGATCAGCGGGGGGGTGGTGACGCTCCTCAGGCCGTGTGTTGAAATGAATCTCTGGATGTTTTGTTGTGGCTAATGGCTGCTGTGTCAGCTCGTATGTCTGTGTCACACCACTGGCCAAGGCTGCCTCCCGACTGGGCTTTATGGGGGTGTGTGTGGTGGTAACAGAGAGGTTGGAGTAGGGCGGTTTTTAGGTGGAGAGGGGGAGTCAGGCTTCGAAGGGAGCACATGGAAATGAGACCCATTCATCCCTCTACCCATAACCCCCCCGATTGGCATATGGCATGGCATTGTCCTTGGCCGCTGAGCCAGAAGTGATGCAATTTGTTGGCATGTCCCGTCATTTCACAAACTACCCATCCCATTGAGGCCTCCAGAAAACAACAACAGAAGACATGGAAGGGCAGCCAACAGCTCAGCTTCTCCCAAAGCCCTGCCAAACCCACTCAAGAGGGAAATGAAAAATAACTCGGGTTCAAACACTCAAACATTTACCGATATTCATGTAGGTTTTTAAGACAAGAACAAAAAAAAAAATGTCTTTGAAATGTTTGCTGCTGAAATATTAAAAGAAAAAGTGAAATATTGAAACTGATAGCGTGGTGGTTAAAATGGTGGTTGAAGTACGAATAGTGAAGGAAGTATCGCTTGAAGAGTCAGTTGAAGTTGAAGCACTGAAAAAAGTTACCAATTAAAGAAATTTGTGCTAATTCAAGTGAATAAACTAAAAGTGTCACCTGAAGTGTAAGCACTGAAAGCAGTTGAAGTGTGTTGTATATGAACAGTGGAAGTTGTGGAAGTTCAAAGAGCTGAAGGTTTTTGTTGTAGTTCAAAAGTGAAGACCTGATAATTGAAAGGAATTGAAGCGTCAGCTGAAGAGAGAGAGGTGAATGCAATCAAAATTTGAGCTGATGTGAAAGCAGTGAATAAAGTTGAAGTGCCAGTTTAAGTATAAGCACTGAATGAAAAACAGTTGAAGTTTATACACTGAAAGAAGTTGAAATGGTTTGAGGTGACGGTTGAAGCAGTTGAGTTCAAGTGAATGAACTGAAAAATGTGTCAGCTGAAGTGTAAGCACTGAAAGCAGTTGAAGTGTGTTGTATATGAACAGTGGAAGTCGTGGGAATTAGAAAAGCTTTTTCTTTTTGCTGTTGTTGTTATTGTTCAAAGGTCAAGACCTGATAATTAAAAGGAGTTGAAGTGTCAGCTGAAGACAGAAAGGTGGATGCAATCAAAATGTTTAGCTGTTGTGATTGCGGGTAATAGAGTTGAAGAATCAGTTTAAGTATAAGCACTGAAATTTCATATACTGAAAGAGGTTGAAGTGGTTTTAGGTGTGGGCTGAAAAGAAAGATAGAAGAGGAAGTGGTGCAAACCAGTCAGTTGAAAGAGTAAATGATAAAAGTAGTTCATGTGTTGATGTCAGTTAATGTGTAGTAAAACTCCACTTCAATCACTCACCAATATTCATTTAGATTTTTACATGAAAACAACAAAAACAATGTTTCTCACACTCAAGAGGTTGATGATGGTTTTTCTCTCACCGAGCTGCAACCTCCAAGTCTCCTTTACGCAACCACTTCATAACAACAAATAATTCATGCAACATCCAGTCAAGATGAGCGGATGATTTTTTAATAAGTCCTTTTCTTTTTCACTTTGAGCCAAAGGCTTGACCCCAAGCTGTCCAATGTTTAATTAACTCTCACAGACTTGACAGAGGGAGAAGGCGAAATCTTCAAAGAATATGTCCACTGCTTTGTGAGACATCAAATCCAGATCCAGATCCTATTGTGCAGAGTTTGCTTATAGTTGACCTCACCTTCTGTCGGGATATCCTGTTGAAAGACGCGGGCCGGCTCGGACGGTCAGACAAAGAGGATTTCCCTCCAGGGAAACTCTGAGCTGTCAGTGGGAGATGTTGCTGCTGCTGCTGCTGCTGCTGCTGTCGTGTCTGATCTGTTGCTCATAAAGACCTGGGCATGAAAAGGATCAGCAGAGAGATTTGTTGTTGTTTTCTGTGCTGTGTTTGGCTGAGAATCTGTCAGACTTTTATTGTTGTCTCTGTAGTGACATACGTCCTTTCTTTCAACACATAAACATCAATTCGTCTTTTTCTGTCAGCAAATGTTTTCCAGACACTGCTCAGACCGTTTGGATCTGCTTAAATAAATCAGGTGTTGTTTGTTTCTGTCATGCAGAGGAATTATGACCAGGAGTTTTCTTCTTCTCGTGATTCAACTGTATCCGTTGTCTGTGCTGGTGATGAGTCAGTCCAAGTGTCTGAGGTAATTACATAACTGCTCCTTGTCTCAGTTTACTGCAGGATCATCTCACATGTACAGTAAATTCTTTTCTCATTATGTGACGTCTGACTAGATCATTGAAAACAGACAGTAGCTGTGTTAGTAAGACATTACCAGGCAGATATGAGAAGATAAACATCTTACTCAAGTATCAGCTGCTGTCTTTTAGTGAGTGATTTACTAACTGTAGGTCAAAGTCAATTGTTAGAGTGAAAAATTGTAAATTGCAGCTGCTTTACTGTTAAAATAGAGAGTAAAACAACCAAATGAAACCAAGCAGATCAAAGATTATCTTATAGGAAGTATTAGAAAATAAAAAAATAAAGATCTTTTCCCAAGTGTTTCCCAAGCATCAACCTCCCAGACTGAAACATGAATCATCAACACTGAAGAACCACAAACTGCATTTCCTCTAATGACCACTAGAGTCTGGCTCCAACAGTCAATCCCCATAGACTCCCATGTTAAAATGTCCAAGTTTACAGCAGAAATGTTCACAGCCTGGTACAAAAACAGTTTTGGTCTATAGCTAATTAGCTAATTAAAACTTAAAGTTATGTAGAATTGAGGGTGTGGCCTCTTTCAGTGACAGGTGGGTGAGTGTGTGCTTGTCACAAACCAGTATGCACCGTGGGTGGAGTCAGGCACTGCCAAGATGGCGACAGTGGGGCAGCTCACTCTGAGCTTCAAAACCGCCCTTCAGAAACCTGTGAGTGACGTCACAGAGGCTACATCCATTATCTCGGCTGATCAAATAAATAAATAAATAGATAAATAAAAGGTTCAAAGGGGGGGTTGAGCAGTGAGGAGGGAGTTTGTCCACTTCCAGCCATCAGATCACTGCTGGTAACAACATCCCAGCAGAAACCTGTTCCCCTGACAGCTGGGTCACCACATCACTTTCAGGGTCAGTGGATATGTATATGATGAGACCTTTCCTTACCTCCTTTCCTTTCATTTCCTCTCCTATCCGTTCCTCTCCTCTACTTTCCTCTACTTTCATCTCCTCTCCTTTCCTTTCCTTTCCTTCCCTTGCCTTTCTCTCCTTTACTTTCCTTTCATCTCCTTTCCTTTCATTTAATTTCCTTTCCTATGTTTTGCTTTCCTCTCCTTTCATTTCCTCGCCTTTCCTTTCCTTTCCTTTCATTTCATCTCCTCTCCTCTCCTCTCCTCTCCTCTCCTCTCCTCTCTTCCCCTCTCCTTTTCTTTCCTCTCCTTTATTTTTGCACTTATAACTTAAACACGTGATTAATTGAAGTTAATCTATTTCTTTTGAACTGCTCATTGTTGTTAAATTCATTTCATTCAGTCCATGTGATCAGCTGATCATCTGAAAAATCTCAAATAAACACAGCTCGTCTCCTCCGTGCTCTACAGTAATCTGTGTTGTCTGCTGTGATCTTCATCCTGCGGGTCGTCTCTCCTCATCAATTAGGAAATGTGTTGGCACAAGAGGCAAAGGGCTGAGTAATGCTGATGATGTCATTGACGCAACCCACGTCGTACAAATCACAACAGAATCATAAATCATCTCGCAGATGTCTCCCTCATTCGATTAACACAGTGTCCATATGGTCGACTGTAGTATATCAATCAGCTGACTGCTGCTCCGCTCAGACAGGCCTTAATGGAGAACACGCAGTAAGACATAAACTCTTCAGGTTTTACACTTTCAAAACGTCTGCTGATACGGCCGAGCTGTTATTCTCATCGCTGCACACTGTCATCTTTTATTTCTTTATGGTGTGGAGGTGTTGGCCAGCTTTTTTGACACTTCCTGTCTTTTACTCTCTTTTACTCTCTTTTATTTATTTTTTTTACGAGAATCCAATCTGCAGACGCAGCCATTTGCATTTCCTGTAAAGTGAAGCTCTCAAAGCTGGATCTTTGCAGGACCCTGAAGGTAGCAGGAGGTTATGATAATTCCACACACACAATGAAGCTGCGGTAACACGAACAGGCCTCAATGCTCCCTCTCTGCATATCAAAAACACAACCGTTTATACACGGCACAACTGAACTCATCTCATCTCGCATCTGAAGACTCGTCCGACCATTATAGTCGTGAAAAAGATCTCAGGAATCATGCAAAAAATAATGAGTGGATTTCATGCTGCAGATATGAGCTCCGTGCACTAATTATCGGACTGCTGCAAATGTATTCCACCGTGTTTCAAGTTCACTCTATTGATTTCAGTGTTGTTCCCTCTTAATAACATTTCTTTTATGTCTGTCAGGCCTCATGCATAAGTTTGAGTCTCATTTACATTCAGGTCTAAAGCTCCACAAATGACAGGATAAAACCTTTGAAGTAGGTGAATATGATTTATTCATTTTTAGTTAAGCTTTTTTTTTTCTAACTAAAGAGTCTTATTGAATCCAAGAGCATCGTTTAAAAAAATATAAAGCAGCTGAGCAGAAAGATATAAGTATATAATATCAATTACAGGAAGATGAATATAAGGTTTTCTCTATATAATCATGTTACTGTAAAGAAGGATCAAAGGGCAAGACTCTTTAAATGTGGATTGACAAAGCAAACAGGTTTTATTTATATGGACATGTGATTGTTTTTCTAGAATTCTAACATTAATCTCAATATTCTGAGAAAAAAGTCAAGAATTCTGATTAAAGTCAATAAATTCTCATCAAAATCAAAGAATTCTGAGAATTTTTGAAAAAAAAAACACATCATCTTAATCTTCTTTTGTTTTAGGTAGTAAAACAAGTTACAAAGTCATTTACAGAAAGAAAAATGTGGAAATGAACGACAGAGGAAACAAAAATGAAGAGAATGAGTGTGGAAAAGAAAAGACGTGAGCTGATTTGTCTTTGCTGAGACTTTGAGGCTGAGAAGCAACAACTGTGAATTACTTTAAATAAAGTTTTTACTGCTGCGAGTGAAACAAACATAAATGTCTTTATTCCAAAAGCCTGTAATAGTTGAAACAGTAAATATAGAATAAAAACAGCCATTCCAGCTAAATGTCTGGGTTTTCAGACATATATGTATTTTTTCTACAGAAGCTGCGATCAGGTTTTTTGTCGTGATATTATTTACACAAACTGCTGCATGAAGACTGATCATGTCAAGTTGGTAAGTTATCAGAATGTTGCTTTTACCACAGTTTGTTGAGCCAGTATTTAATCTTTGTGTTGCTCTGTTTCAGCAGCAGATATTTAGACCTCTCACTGTGTTAACATCCACATTATGGCTTTTATATGTCAGTGTATTCATATAGTTATCTCCTGTTTTTAAAATGTATTTCTTAAATGTTTTCACTATAGAGCATTGTGTAACCCAGGTTTCAAAAGGTGCTCTATAAATAAAGTTTACTTACTTCCTTACTTTTTCTTCCTCTGCGTCAGCGACGGTCAGAGCAGGAGCCATATTGTTTTCAGGTTGTCCGTACGTACGTCCGTCTCATTCTCATGGACACGATATCTCAGTAACGGCTTGAAGGAACTGCTTTAAATTTGGTACAAACATTCACAAAGACTCAAAGATGAACTCATTAGATTTTGGTTGCAAAAGGTCAAAGGTCAAAGGCTAAGTTTTGGCCTTGTGAATGCAATATCTCCGTAACTCCTAGAGGCAATTTCTTCAAATTTGGTAAAATCGTTCACCGGGACTCAAGGACAAACTGATTAGACTTTAGTGGTCAAAGGTGAAAGGTCAGTGTGACCTCACAAAACAGGGATGTCACCTGAAAGTAGTCTAAGTGGAGGAGGCAGACAACCACGAGGAGGTGATTCTGGTTTATTGTCGAGTTTTTAACAGCTGAAATGTAACCTGTGGTTAGAGATCTCAGGTAGACCTCGTTTTGCTTTGATATGTGGGATTTTACAATCTCTAACTGTGGTGACTCCAAGTGGAAGCACCAGAAAAGACAAATAGCAATGCATGCGGATATCCACCTTCCATCCTTCTATGGAAACCCCAGAACATGTAAAATGAATAACCGATGCAACATGTTACAAAAATTCACTGGGATTATCTAAAAAAAAAAAATGGAAAAGATGCTGTAACCACATTACAAACTGCACATATTGGCATTGATGTAAATGATATTCTGGTGTCCATATTTACAGAGAGGTGTATATTATTCTCCAGCTGCCTAATTAGCTTTGCACATCAGCAGATACAGAATTAATATCTCAATACCACAACAACAGCTGCTATTCACTTTCCATGTGAATTCACTGGTGGATCCTCGCTGGTCTCAGATTAAATGGCTGATGTATACGCCTCATTGTCAATTGAGTGTTGTCTGGTGGGTACTTGAAAATGCATTAACCTACAAACCAGGGGGGAATAAGCCAGAGAGGTTCCATGTAAAACCAGTGAAGCCATTAAAAGGCCTGATCAGAGCATCTCTGTTTATGAGTGTCTCCACTTCATCCTAATGTAGCTTTTAGATGATGCTAATAGATCACAGGCCATTGTGATCAGACAAGGTAATGGACCTTTGTCACAGCTTGCTGAGTATGGCTTCAGGGCTGCACACACACACACACACACACACACACACACACACACACACACTTAGTGACACACGTATACGCACAGACACACAAACACATCTGCATACCAAAGAAACACTCATAAACATAAATGCAGACACGCACACGCAAACACACACCCTCAGCCCCCCACCTCTCCTCCACACACACACATACACACACACACACACACACACACAGGAACAATGACCCTAATTAATAATGATTAGTCCTCTCTCAAACACACTCGCAAAATGTGCAAATGGAACAATAAATATAGCTTTTAAACACAGCTTTTACAAGTGAGCTGAAACAATCTCCACTAATCATTAGTAAACATCGGCCCGATTCGTCATTATCACTCTGTGATGCGTGGAGAAGTGGATAAACCGGGGTCAGGTCTGGCACAGAGCGCAGCTTGTCAAAGTTTAAAGGGAGGATCAAACAGCTGTGAAAGTGCAAACACAAACTCAGAGCAGACACACAGGAAATATAGTTTACTTTAGTTTTTAAACAGAGGTGGAAAGAAACTAAAGTACATTTACTTAAGTACTTTCAGAGCGTATGTGCATTTTACTCCACTACAGCTAAAGGTGCTGTATCAGCTCTGTTGCATATTAAAGATTTTAAATACAAAAGATGTGATTATCTTGTAAAATATTACGTATTTTCATGGATGGAAAGTGTATAAAGTAGTTCATGTTTGTTCCTCTGTGAACACTTACAACATTTAAATCCATCAGTAATCATAACAAGATAACACAGATAGTAGATCCAATGTTGTTCAGGAAATTATTAATTAATTAAATTAAAAATGAAAATAAAAAAAAGGTCAAGAAAATTAAATTAAACAGAATTTGCTGAAAATAGAAATCCTGTGTGTACATGTGTGTTACTGAGATTTCTTCCTCCTGACAAATACAAAATAAGAGCGTTATTAACTCCATTAACAAGAAGTAAAATGTCTTGATTGTTGTATTAAATGTTTTTATTGTCTCTACTGTAAATAAAATACTGATATAAATCACGTAATAAAAGCAGAGAAATGATGCCTCACTGTCTGAACTGAGGTATCAACACATTCATCAACAGTTTATAATTCACTCACTATTCTATAACCTTCCGAACTCCTTTTACTTTAACATTAGCTGTAACAGATTTTTCTTACTTCACAGTTTTGAAGTGAAAACTTCTTCCATCATTGATAAACTGACAATGTGAATTATTGAATCAGCTGATTTCCATGGTAACCTGTGAATCTGAAACACATATACCGTATGTTCAGTGGAGATATGTCCTTTTCCTGCTAATCAGTCCAAAGACTCTAAAACAGAAAACTTCTACATCAATCCACTGAGGATGTTCTTCAGATTTGATATGAAAGCTGCAAATGAGACCATGACCATGACTTTATACTGAGTATTTTAGTTTTCTTTAGTCTGGATTTCAGCTGGACTGGAAAATAAAATTCAAATGATACTTTTAAAGGGATGATGAGGTTTTAGGAAACTTAAAAACATGTATTTTTCAAACGTATCATCATCACTTTTTGTACAAGATTTCACCCCTGAGAGTCTTTTCCCGCTCTTTTATAAAACAGTCAGTGGTTTTCAGCCGGCGGCGCCTCGTCTGATCAATTATCACTCATCAATGACACAGCCTGAAAAAGAAAAGTCATCTAAACATTACGAGGTTATGAGTTAAACGGAGCACTCGAGCAATTTTTAAGAATGAATAATTCAGTCAGTTGTCAAGGAAATATTCCAAATAATCACTGATTCCAGCTTCTAAAATGTGGAAATTTGCTGCTCTTTTGTGATTTTACATCGTTATAGATTGAATTTAGGTTTTAGACTTTTAATTGGACATAACAAGCAAACTGAAGACATCACCTTGAGCTCTAGGAAACTGCGAGAACATTTGTCACCATTTTCTGATGTCAGAAAAATAACAGTAAATAAAATAAAAAATAAAAATAACTGTTACTCAAGGCCTCAGCTTTAATTAAAAGGGAGTCAAATGAAGCAAAAGAAAATAGCTGGACAAGATATTCAGCAAAGTAAAAAAAATGGAAACTGAAGCAGGAAGAGAAATCACAGAGGAAATGAGACAGGTACTAAGAGTGAAATAAAATTCATTAATCACCTACTCCGAGCAATGAGAGCGGAGTCTTATCTAAATATTAGCTGCTCTGACTCTGAAACACTCTGTTGTCTTTTCACTGACTATCATTTCCTCCATCTGTGACCATCAGAGCATCACTTCTGACAAACAGCTTATTGTTTTAGTCCAGAGAGAGAGAGGGAGAGAGAGAGAGAGAGAGAGAGAGAGGGAGAGAGTGGTGATAGTGGCTAATAGGGGACATAAAAAAAATAATGATTAGCCTACTATGTAAATGGCAATTAAAGGACACTAAGTGCTGCAGGCGCTGTCCTTGTGTTTTTTGATAGGAACACACCCAGCTGCTGAGAGCCACTGGCCTCTGACTCTCATTTGTCAAAATGAGGCGGAGGGGGGCAAAAATCTGGCACGACGCATTAAATCAATTAAGCGTAATGGAAAAAGTGATCAGAGTGATTAGTCCACACCCCCAGAAGCTAACCTGCATGTGTACATGAGCTGTAGATATGTAAGGAAACAAGTGTGAAAACTTTAGGGCTCACTCCACACATTCACACAGAACACTGATAAATGACAGACATGGCAGACAGTGCTGTGGTGTGCCGCTGGAAATGAGCATCATTAGTTTTACTTTAACTCAGAGAGCTCTCAGTGTAATTGAAGGAAGGAGGGGGGGAGGGGGGTGGAGATGACGAGGGGGAAGAGGAAGAGACGACAACAAACAGCAGAGGTTTTCTAAAATCTCATTGATCTGTCTCTCAGTGCGAAGGCAGCAGGAGGAGGCAGGAGGTGATTTGCATAGAGGAGTACTGCCACCTAGTGAGAGTTTATATGCAAAACAACAGACATGACGACGAGGCTTACGTTTACATCGCTAAGTGATGAGGATAATAATGATGGAAGTAACTTTTCAAAAGTACGTAATAAAAATGATCCATAAAAATAGAGAGGGGTCAAATTCATTTGAAAAGTTGAAAGATGTTTAGAAAGATAGATTAATGCAAACTTATTTAAAAAAAGTCTTTAAAATAGATTTAATGCTTGTCTTTGATCTTGCAAGACAAATGTAAAGTTGGGGCCTTGACACCAAATCTCTTTCAGTTTTAAGTCTAGACTAGGAGCATCATGTATTAATATGATGACACCTTAAATATAAAGATGTGTCTTGTTTTCCTCTGCAGAGGCTTTAAAAGCTGAATTTCACCATGTTCACTGCAGCTCAAACAAACCTTTCATCACAACAGCAGGTGTCAGGATTAAACTTTGATAAACTGTAAAAACTGACTGTTATAAAGGAAATACACGTCTTTAGTCGATACCTGCGACTGGACGTCAGTAGGAAGTGATTACACAGTAACACGTTGGAAATGTGAGTCAGTTTCATCAGTTTCATCCGTATAAAACAGGAAGAGGTGTTTTTGTTTTTGATTCTTTTCTTACTCCAATTATTTTCTATTTCTTCTCAACTCTAAAATGATTCTCATCAAAATGTCGGAGACACTTTTTTCAGAATCTGCAGCAGGTTTACAAACTGATACAAATGTTTCAGATCAGTTTTTCTCTAAATAGATGAAAGCTTTTCTCTTTAAAGGGTCAGTCCCCCGAAACAACCAAAAAACACTTTCTTTCCTCCTCCTTTACTTCTGGTTGTACAGATACTTTTGTTTTATCTGCAGATAGTTTTTCTACCTCCATCTCAACTCAGTGCAGATGGATGGAGTTTCATTTGTGGAGCTCAGATCATTTAAATAATCACATCTGAAATTACATCAGTTACTTTTCACAAACAAAACTCCTGGTTTCTCTGAAGGACAATCCACAGAAATCGCTGTCAGCAGACTACATTACATTAGTGCTCCCACTCCGAGCTATAAACTTTCCCATTTCACACTTCCTGCTCACTAATGGCTAAAAACTTATCTTAGCCTTAAATATCCTTCACTTTATTTATCTTTTACGTAGTTTTTAATTCTTAATTTAATTAAAGTGTGCATTTAAATGTACTTTTATATCTTTATTTTCACATGATTTAAACTACTTTAATTTCAAAATCTGTATCCCCTCGCTTCCCTACATTTGCACTTTTTTTTTTATTCCTCTGCGCCGCCGACAGTCAGAGCTGGAGCCATATTGTTTTCAGGTTGCCTGTCCATGTCTGTCTCAGTAACACCCCGACAGAACTTCTTCAAATTTGGCACAAACATTCACTCGGATTCAAGGATGAACTGATTAGATTTTGGTGGCTAAAGGTTGAAGGTCAAGGTCACAGTGACCTCACAAAACAGCATTACTAAAAACCTCACTCAGCAATTACGACAAACTTTCACACAAATGGTTCATATTTTCTCTGACTCTGGATAAACAGGGATGTGACCTGAAACTAGTCTGAGTGGAGAAGGCAGACAACCACCAGGAGGTGACTCTAGTTCACTTTTAATTTATAAAATTTTGCATCTAAATGTGGGAAAAAGCTTCCTTTCTCTGTTGTGTCCTTTTATCTTTTTGTTTTCACGTGATTTGAATGTGTGTCCCTTGTATCATTGCCTAAACTCTTGTTCTTTTTAACTGTATTTTTTTTAACCTGTAAAGCACAGTGAATTGCCCTGGTGTGTGAAATGTGCTATACAAATAAAGTTGCCTTGTTCACATTGTCAAAATTGTCTTTGAACTCACTTATAATCGTAACAACAGTTCATCCAGTGAAAATTGTTATTTTGATTTCCATAGACTTCCATTATATAGAGCCTGAGGTAGAAACCTGACAACCAAACCTGCATCGCGAGGTCCAACTATAAGGGTGTAATTAGTGTGAACGGAGGCTTTAAGGTGTGACAGAGCGACTCCATCAGACCGGCCCTCAGACTTGACCTCTGGGTGAGACGGGTTGATTCCCACCAGTTTTCGGCGGCAGTGTCTGTTAATGAAGTGGCTCCTCTCAGTGTGGACCAGAGCAGCGATCTGGGTGTGAAGTCACACTTCATTTCATTTTTCGGCGGCGCTGAGATCTCAGCTGTTATCTGATGAAACTGAACAACCATTACTAAG
Organism: Seriola aureovittata; assembly: GCF_021018895.1. Lineage (NCBI taxonomy): Eukaryota > Metazoa > Chordata > Actinopteri > Carangiformes > Carangidae > Seriola > Seriola aureovittata. The sequence goes on from NC_079379.1 coordinate 2,365,751, forward strand.
TGAATAAAGCTCTTTTGAGTGCTCCCTAACAGAAATCCAGCACCGCCTCACCCCCCACTCTTTGTCCGCTGTTTTGAATTCACTGGCCCCCTCGCGACAAGATGATAGGAATAATCTCACCAAGTGAGATTGACAGTTCATTTCAGAAATCAATATTTACAATTTACTTCTTTCAAAGTTCATTCTTGGAGAGGGCTCCATATTATCCACCTCCCAAATAAGCTGATCATATCTCCCCCAGCCCTGGAATGAGTTTCCTGCCCAAAATGTGTCGTTTTTTTTTTTTCTCTCCTCTCCCTCTCAGAAATCAATGTCTGCGTTTGTGCGCTTTAATCTGGCCTCTGATGACAGTAAATCTTTATCTGTTTCTGGGCAAGCAGCAGTGAGCGGCTGACACCATTTCCCATCAGAACAAAGAGCCAGGCCTGTGTGGACTCTGGGAGATACATGGGGCTCTAATGTGGCTGGACATGTTTCAGCAGGGCCATTAATCAGAGCGGCTGACAGCCACAAATGCTGCTGGTCGTCTTCAGCCCGGAGAGCTGCACCGGGAAAACTGAGGAATCCAGGGCAGGTGGATGGAGATCAAGCCTGAGGTCTGCTCCTGTTATCTCTGTCACAACCAGGGACGAGATGTTTCCATCTCAGAAACCAGGAGAAATATTTCAGCAGCAGTATCAGATACGGAGAAATGAAGGCTCCACTCACTTCAGGCCCCAATGAAGCTGAGCATTCAGTCACTGGTCCAACATCAAAACTTACAACAGCATCAAATACACACAAAGTGCTCATGGGAAATGTAGTTCTAAAGGTCGAAATACAACACATCACAAAATACACATATTTGATTTCTGAGAGTTAGATGAGACGATGGAAACAGCTAGCCTAGCTCTGTTCAAAGCAACTGTTAGACAATCTGCCATGCAGCAGCTCGAAAACTCCCAAATTAACATGTTGTAGCTCGTTTCTTTCGAAAAGTGAAAAGTGATTTGAAAATGATGTTCTGGGAGGTTTCTGACATCCTGGAGTCTCTGCTGGTCGCCTTAAGACCTCAGTGTGTTTACAAGATGACAGTAGGTTACTCTGCCCAACCAAATAACAGATCCCTATGTAGAGCTACGACGTCCATTTTAAAGGTCCCATATTAGAAGAAAGTCATGTCTGTTTGATTATAAAGCAGGTCTAGCTTCTATATTAATACTGTGAAAGTATCAAAGCCTCAGTCCACAGAGAAATGCAACACAGCCTGTATTCAGAAACTGAGCCTTAAAACCAGCCGTTTGGGCTTCTGGAACTTTGTGATGTCACAACTATACAGTCACCGCCCACCTGGACCAACCACACAACCTTCTTTTTGTTGTTGTTGTTGTTGTTGTTATTTTAACTTCATCAACAACAGCATTCCATCACTGGGCAGAGTCTGGTAATGAACATTACACAATTGATGGATGTCAAGAAGTCAGTGTATCACTGCACAGCTTTCCAAAGGTTGTTAACGTTACAGATCAGTGGCCGAAGGTTTTCAGTCCAACTTTGACCATATGTTTGGCTGATTTCAGCACTGACTGACCATCACCATATGAATTTACCTGTGAGTTTTAACCATAGCTACATTAGCAGGTTACAATCACTTACCTGTGGTTGCCCTGGCCGTGTGTCACTCAGCCAATCAGAAGAGAGGCTCAGAGACTGTTACGAAACACCCTGATCTTACTAGAGCTCTACAGAGAAATGAGAGAGAGGAGATGTAAATAAAATAAATAAAGATATAAAACCACAAATATATCTTCTTATGGATCAACACTTCAAATAAAAAATGGAAAATGGACCTTTAAACAAATCAGATTTAGGCTGACATGTTGATAAGGGAATTTTGTTAACTTTGGATGGAGCTAACTGGCGTGCTGGGAGGTTGAAGTATTATTTTTCTGTGGTAACACTGTGTCTGGACTGCTGAATGCTACACTCACAAGAGCGTTTGTTCGACTACTTAATGTTGTAATGCTTCCATATATATGGCTGGTAGTTCGACTGGTAACATACAAGAGGTAAGTGGCAGGAGAAGGTGAAAGTTTCTGATAGTGTTGGACTTGGCTGGTACATATCAAACTTTCTACTGGTGGAAAAATACCAGAAGAAAAGATTTGTTCATTCATTTTTGGCTAGCTGTTTTTCTCTGCCTTTATGCTACGCTTCATGCTTTATAACTTTATATTTAGAATTGAGACATGAGGGTGGCATCACTTTTTAAAATAATATAACACTTATGAGGTCAAATATCTACCATCCACCTTGAGTGACCTGTATGTGTTCCTTTAAAATGAGACAATTTCAGCTGAACAAACTTTAAGGAAACTTTAATTAAAATTAAACATTTCCTGGAAAAAAATCTTAGGATTTGATCACAGAGAAATGTGAAACAGCAACACAACAAAAGAAACAATCTCCAGCATCCAAACTGTCGGAGTTACTCAGCTCAGTGAGGTGCTGTGATGATTCATAACCTCCTCTGTATAATAACACCACCTCCAGCACTGAGAGAATGGACTGAAGTTATATTTATTATTCAGCAGATTTATGACACACACACACACACACACACACACACACACACACACACACACACACACACACACACAAACAAGGCTGAAGCAGCCAACTGCTCTTTCACTGTGGCTCCACTGGGAATTACTGGGTAATCTATTGTTAAACAGCTTTTAGAGTGATGGATGAAAACGCTGCGACCAACACACAATCAATTCATATCTAATTAGCTGGTATTATTTATGAAACTTTCAACAGGCAGGGTGGGGGGTCCCGGGGGAGGGATAGAGACCTCTGGTGCCACTGAGGGAAATGAGAGATGGGAGGAGAGTTTATCAGGCAGGGCTGTTGATCAGCATAAAAGATCAAGAAATGAGTTTCCCACCAGAGGGGGGCGGGGTGGGGGTTAATAATAGTAATAATAATAATAAGCTTTATATATTTATACAGCACCTTGCAAAACAAGACAAGACTAAATTGAGGATGAACGATAAAAATGAATGATAAAAAAACTGATTTAAAAACATGGTTTTACACACACACAAAAATGATATAAAACAGTCTAAGATGATTAATTTAATTGATAAGACACAAGAGGACGATTTATAATAGATTATATAATAGATTTAAGATGCTAGAAGAAGATTCAGACCTATAAAAATATGTCTTTATTAGGGATTTAAAAGAGGCTAAATGAACTGATTTATACATAAAGAGGAAACTAACAGGATGAGAAAGAAAGAAAGAAAGAAAGAAAGAAAGAAAGAAAGAAAGAAAGAAAGAAAGAAAGAAAGAAAGAAAGAAAGGAAGAAAGAAAGAAGAAAGAAAGAAAGAAAGAGAGACTCCATCAACACTTGTGTAATCCTGACATCTGCTGTTCAGCTGAGGTTAAATCAGCTCTGGAGTGAATAAAAAAAAAAAAAAGAGCAGGTAAACGTCTTTGTGTCTTTGTGTCTTTGTGTCTTTGTGTCTTTGTGTCATCACATTATCCTCCACAAAACTCCCTGTTCACCTTTGACCTGTGGTTTAAAGACCTCTGGAGCTGTGATGGTCTCAGGGACTAAATGAGTTTCGAGGAATAAAAGAGAAATCATTTTCTTCAAACGCAGCACAAAGATGATTATGTGACACTGTGACACTGTGACAGACATTCATTTATTCACATGATGGAAAATAACATTCGCAGAATTGAGTGCATCATAAAACAGAGTCCTTTATGAAAGGGAATGAATGGAGACGTCACAGGTGTCAGAGGAACAGACAGAATAGAATAATGACTAAGGAATTAAATAAAGTATGAAATCAAATGTTTAATTCTTCCAACCACAGACTTTTACAGATTTTTTCTTTACCTTCATTGATCTGGAAAATCAGATGATTTTGGGAATAAATACAGAACCATCTCTGAGTCTGAGTGAGAGGTTGGCGGCTTGGCTGCCAGGAAACATTTTCCCACATTACTCATTTGTCGTTTACAATTTACATGTAAAGTCTTTGTTTAAAGCACCTTTTGTTCTTGTATGAAATGTGCCTTCAAAATTTTATTTTAGTTTTATG